>NW_027332004.1:1423427-1762574 GCF_048418815.1 Hemitrygon akajei | reverse complement strand
CCCTCTGTCTCTCACCCACACTCTATCCTCCCACTCTCTCTCCTCCCTTTTCAATTCCTCTCCCACTCTCTCTCTCTCTCTGTCCCTCCCCCCGCACCCTTTGCAAACACACTCCTTCGCTTCCCCCTTCACTCGCTGCTTTCCCTGTTCAGTTTATCTCCCCTCTCTCTCACATCCACTGTCCCTTTCAAACTTATCTCTCTCACTCATTGTCTCTCCCCATCTCTATTTCCCTCACTCTCCTCCCCCCCTACCCCGTCTCTTCTCAATTTAGCTCTCTCTCTTTCTCTACGGCAGACCATCGCCTGCCTGGTTGCGAATGTGATCTGCGCCCTCGCCTGCACTCCCGCCGTCATCCTGTACTCGCTGAACGTCCGCCTCTTCCCCTGCATCGGGTACTGCTACACCGGATGCCGGATGGTGAGTGTTCCGTCCGCCCCCCAACACACACACACACACACACACACACACACACACACACACACACACACACACACACACACACACACACACACACACACACACACTAGCGAGCCAGCCCTCATCAATACACCCCCACCTCACACCCACGGCCTTCCCCCTCTCCCGCGGCGCTCCCTCTCTCCATGCCAAGCCTCCTCCGAACCCTCCCTCCCCTCTGTTGTAGCGGCCTCTCTCTCCTCTCCTCCCCCCTCCCTCGACCACTTCCTCGGCAGCTCGTTCCAGAGACGGACCACCCGTATCCCTCTAAACCTTTCCTATCCGTGTCCCTGTCCGAGTGTCGTTAATGTACCTGCCCCGACCACTTCCTCTGGCAGATCCTTCTACAGATGGACCATACTCAGTGCGAAATAGTTTCCCCTCGGGTCCGCTATTAAAACTCTAAAATCTGTGCCCTCTGGTTCAAGATTCCCTGACCCTGGGGAGAAGTCTGTTCACATTCCCCTATCTGTGCCCCCTCGTGGTTTTCACACCTCTGTAAGGTGCCCCCTACGCTCCAGGGAATGAAGTCCCTACCTGCCCGACATCTCTCCGTAACTCAGCCCCTCGAGTCCCGGCGACGCCCACGTAAATCCTCATGAGCTCCCACCTCCGGTACACGGTGCCGTGTCCGACAATGGCGGGCATGCCAAACACCGCCTTCACCGCCCCGTCTGCCTGTGACCCCACTTCCAGGGAACCATAAATCTAGGAAAATCTAGGAACCTAGGAATAATGGTGCATAGTTCCCTGAAGGTGGAATCTCATGTGGATAGGGTGGTGAAGAAAGCTTTTGGTATGCTGACCTTTATAAATCAGAGCATTGAGTATAGGAGTTGGGATGTGATGTTAAAATTGCACAAGGCATTGGTGAGGCCGAATTTGGAGTATTGTGCACAGTTCTGGTCACCGGATTACAGGAAAGATGACAACAAAATAGAGAGAGTACAGAGGAGATTTATTAGAATGTTTCCTGGGTTTCAGCAACTAAGTTACAGGGAAAGGTCGAACAAGTTAGGTCTTTATTCTTTGAAGCGTAGAAGGTTGAGGGGGGACTTGATAGAGGTATTTAAAATTATGAGGGGGATAGATAGAGTTGACGTGGATAGGTTTTTTCTATTGAGAGTAGAGGAGATTCAGACAAGAGGACATGAGTTGAGAGCTAAGGCGCAGAAGTTTAAGGGCAACACGAGGGGGAATTTCTTTACTCAGATGGTGGTAGCTGCTTCCAGTAAAAGTGGTAGAGGCAGGTTCGATTTTGTCATTAAAAAAATGGACAGGAAAGGAATAGAGGGTTATGGATTGAGTGTAGGTCGGTGGGACTAGGTGAGAGTAAGCGTTCGGCACGGACTAGAAGGGCCGAGATGGCCTGTTTCCGTGCTGTAATTGTTTTATGGTTATAAAACAAAACTTGGCGCGTTCCGTTAATCGAAGGCTAAAGTTCTCCGTCTCTCACCCCTCTCCCTCTTTCACTCCTCTCCGCCTCTCACCCTGTCCATGTCTCACTCTCTCTGTCTCTGCCCCTCTCTGTTTTCCACCCTTCTCTGCCTTCCCTGTCCGACCTCTCTCATCTTCTGCCTCTCACCTCTCTCTCCCCCATCTGACTCTCATGTCTCTCCCTCGATCAACTGTCCTCCGCCACCTCTCTTCTTTCTCCCCCTTCCCTACCCCCATCTCTCTCCCACCAACCCCCTCTCTTCCTCACCCATTGACCCCTTCTCTTCCTCCCGGTCTGTGTCTCCCCACCGCCTACTCCAATAACCACTCTCACTCACTCGTCTCTCTTCCCCGGCCATCTTCTCCCATGCCCCTCCCTCCCTCTCTCTCTGTCTCTCACCTTTCACTCTCACCCCATTTCTCTCTCTCTCTCTCTCTCTCCACCTCTCCACTCCTCTCTTTCCGTCTGGCTCTCTCCCCCCTCCCATGCTCCCTCCGCCAAACATCGAATCTCGCAGAGGTTTGTCAGCGGGATCACGGTGATCTTGCTGGTCAATTGCCTGGTCTCGCTGGTGATGTCCGTCCTCACGGCCATCGCCAACTGCAGGGACCTCGAGTGCTGCGCCGCACAGCCTCCGGTGGTGAGTGGGATCTTCCTGTGCACGGGGGAGGGTGTGTGTGGGCGGCGAGGGATGGAGCATGGGTACAAGAGATGGGGGAGGTGAACAGCTTGGGGAGGGAGCAAAAGAGCGGGATGGGTAGAGAGAGATGGAGGCAGAAAAGGAATAAAAGGGTGCGGAGTGGGGTGGAGAGAGGAGGATAGGGTGGAGGGGTGGAGAGAGGAGGATGGGGTGGGAAGAGGGGTAGAGACAGGAGGATAACGTGCGGAGAGAGGAGGATGGGATGGGAAGAGGGGTGGAGAGAGGAGGATAGGGTGGGGAGAGAGAGAGGTGGGGAAGAGATGGAGAGAAATGAGGGTACAGAGGGAGTGGGCAGTGGGTCTCATCTCCTCTCCTCACATCTTTATCCCCACCCCTCCTCAATCCGAGCCCTCCCTCTCCCCCACCCTGCAGAAAATGGTGGTGATCCACGCCAACCAGCCCGCACCGCCAGACCTCGCCTCCATCTTCTCCGGCAAGCCGGCGCCCACTCCTGCCTTGGACGGGCCCTGTGACGACACGTCCCCCTACTCCACGGGACAGCCTGAACGATTCGGGCCGAGCGATCTGAGGCTCAGCCCGAAAGAAAAGTCAAAGCAGGACTTTCGAGATTGAGGAGGGGAGGGGAGGGGAGGGTAACGGTGCTAGCCTCTTCCCGAAGTCACATTCCTCCCCCGTGGGAACCCCGCAGTTCTTGCTCCCTTGTTACGAGCCGCCCTCTTCCACCCTCGGCTCCCGTCACTCCGGAAACACTCCGCTCTCTGTCCCCTCGCTCTCCCCTCTATCACCGCCCATCTCACCCTGGCTGGCGGCCATTTTTTGATGGTTACCATTGACAACCGTTCTCCCACCATTGTAGAATGTGGCACACCCTTTTCCTCACCTTCCACTCACTTCCCTTCCTGTTTATTCAATCTCAACTCCTCATCCCTCCTCTCCTTTCCCTCGGTGCCCGATCTCCTGAATCTCCATTTAACCTTCTGCCGACAGCCATTTTGTGACAGTGTCAGACCCTCCTTCCCACTTCCTCCACCACGAAGTGTGTCACTCCCTCACACTCACCATCTTGTCACCTTCCTTCCCATCCCATCATTCCCAAACCCCTTCCCTCCCTCCCCTCGCTCTCCTCTCCCCGCCACCTCGTATGCTGTTTGGCTGCCATTTTGCGATGTCAATCTTCGCCTCTCCTCATCGCCCTCTTTCTCTCTCTCTCTGTTACCCGGTGAGCCACTCCCCTACTCACCCTGTCACTCCTGACACCCTCCCCTCTAAGGCCCCTTGCCCTTTCTCCCGCCATCCAGCACATCCTGGGTGGTGAACATTTTCTGACGGGAGATTTCTCTCCCCCACCCAATCCCTTCTCCCCTGTCCGTTGAGTGAGTCGCTCCCCACTCCCTTCTTGAGACAATGAAAACTCCCCGACCCATCAGCCCTGACCGCGTCCCCGACCCCCGCTCTCCCTTTCTCCTGCCCACGCCCCACTTTTTTGCAGCTCGCCTTATTTGCGAAGGATATGTCACCACCCATTCATCCCCCACTACTGAAAAAGTCACTCCCCAACACCCCCATCCTGTCCAATCAGACCTCTCCCTCCCGTCCTATCACTACCCCACACTCCCCGTCCCACCACTTCCGCTCCCTCCCTCTCGCCCCGTCTTTATCTTCTCCATGTCGGGAACCAGTTTGTGACAGGAACTTTCGCCCCTCCCCTTTCCGTACCCTATTGTGTCAGTGACTTCGCTACGCTCATCGTCTCATCAGTCCACTCCTCGTCCCATCACTCCTCTTCCTCCCAAACCCCTCACCTCTCCTTCCCAAAACCCACATGTATATGTGTGTGTGAATATCTGATGGGACGGTGTGGAGGGAGATTCACTCTGTGTCTGACCCCGGGAGGGTGTGATGGGACAGTGTGGAAGGAGATTCACTCTGTGTCTGAACCCGGGAGTGTGTGATGGGACGGTGTGGAGGGTGATTAACTCTGTGTCTGATCCCGGGAGTGTTTGATGGGACGGCGTGGAGGGAGATTCACTCTGTATCTGGTCCCGGCAGTGTGTGACGGGACGGTATGGAGGGAGATTCACTCTGTGTCAGACCCCGGGAGTGTGTTAGGGACGGTGCGGAGGGAGATTCACTCTGTGTCTGACCCCGGGAGTGTGTGACGGGACGGTGTGGAGGGAGATTCACTCTGTGTCTGATCCCTGGGAGTGTGTGATGGGACGGTGTGGAGGGAGATTCACTCTGTGTCTGGTCCCAGCAGTGTGTGATGGGCCGGCGTGGAAGGAGATTCACTCTGTGTCTGAACCCGGGAGTGTGTGATGTGACAGTGTGGAGGGAGATTCACTTTGTGTCTGATCCCTGGGAGTGTGTGATGGGACGGTGTGGAGGGAGATTCACTCTGTGTCTGGTCCCAGCAGTGTGTGATGGGCCGGCGTGGAAGGAGATTCACTCTGTGTCTGAACCCGGGAGTGTGTGATGTGACAGTGTGGAGGGAGATTCACTTTGTGTCTGATCCGGGTGTGTGTGATGGGACGGTGTGGAGGAAGCTTCTCTCTGTGTCTGACCCCGGGAGTGTATAATGTCATACAGTGGAGGGAGCTTCACTCCGTGTGCAACGTCAGTATTCCATCCCCCATCCGTCTCGTACTCGGGACCGCAGTTCTTTACAATATACATTAATGATTTAGATGAAGGGATTAAAAGTTAAATTAGCAAATTTGCTGATGACACAAAGTTGGGTGGCAGTGTGAAATTTCAGGAGGATGTTATGAGAATGCAGGGTGACTTTGACAGGTTGGGTGAGTGGGAGAATGTATGGCAGATGCAGTTTAATGTGGATAAATGTGAGGTTATCCACTTTGGTGGCAAGAACAGGAAGGCAGATTACTATCTAAATGGAGTCAAGTTAGGAAAACGGGAAGTACAACGAGATCTAGGTGTTCTTGTACATCAGTCAATGAAAGCAAGCATGCAGGTACAGCAGGCAGTGAAGAAAGCTAATGGCATGCTAGCTTTTATAACAAGGGGAATTGAGTATAGGAGTAAAGAGGTCCTTCTGCAGCTGTACCGGGCCATGGTGAGACCACACCTGGAGTATTTTGTGCAGTTTTGGTCTCCAAATTTGAGGAAGGACATTCTTGCTACTGAGGGAGTGCAGCATAGGTTCACAAGGTTAATTCCCGGAATGGCGGGACTGTCATATGTTGAAAGATTGGAGCGACTAAGCTTGTATACACTGGAATTTAGAAGGATGAGAGGGGATCTGATTGGAACATATAAGATTATTAAGGGATTGGACACACTGGGGGCAGGAAGCATGTTCCCGCTGATGGGTGAATCCAGAACTAGAGGCCACAGTTTAAGAATAAGGGGTAGGCCATTTAGAACAGAGATGCGGAAAAACTTTTTCACCCAGAGGGTGGTGGAAATGTGGAATGCTCTGCCCCAGAAGGCAGTGGAGGCCAAATCTGTGGATGCATTCAAGAGAGAGTTAGATAGAGCTCTTATAGATAGCAGGGTCAATGGATATGGGGAGAGGGCTGTAACTGAGTACTGATTGTGTATGATCAGCCATGATCAGAGTGAATGGCGGTGCTGGCTAGAAGGCCGAATGGCCTACTCCTGCACCTACTGTCTATTGGTCTCACGTGTGATATTATCGTCAATTGTTTCTGTCTGCGGGGATCAGTTAGCCAGGGCTTTGGTGGAGATCCTGGGCATCCGACCTCCCTCAGCCTGGAGCTGAGACGCTACTGTGTCAGTGTGAGGAGCTCCGACCCACTGTTGCAGTGCACAGGGTGCGGAGGGCAGCAGAAACCTCAAATAAAACTCGAGTCCGGCACCAGGACAGGAAGTTACAGCGGTTTATTGATTTCATCATGACAAATGTAAATTAAACAATGTGTGAGCTGCTGACGTGCGGGAATAAATAAGCTGCTCCCGACTCACTCACAGTCACACACAATTAACTGACCGGCGACAACGAGTGACAGTTTGAATAACCAGTCCCGTTTCTCACCGTCACTCTGCATCGGGAAACCGATGATTATAAAATCACACTTCAGGGCCGTGTCCGGGATCGCTGCAGATCCAGGGTCACTGCCGAGTGATTTGTCAATTTAACATCATTATATCGGTCAGGCTGCCCAATGCACCACCCTCCGCAAAGGGAGCAAAATGATTCTCAGTCCCAGACTGAGCCTCGGACCCCTGGCTCTTCCTGTCTGGGTATTTTTCTGGGTGTCACGTAGGAGCCTCGAACACGCACAACCGGCGGAAGCTGCGCCGCCTGACAACAGGCGGAAATACGTCACTGCAGGACCGCTCCCAGCGACACACTGCGCGAGGCCGGTTCCGTTAAAACCGTTGGGAATCAGCCCCGGCGCGCAGCCATTAAAGGTAAGGACGGGAGTTAAAGGGGACGGCGGGGAATCGGCCAAATGTCCTCATCCCGCGGGCGGGGATGTTCACACGATCACTGACAGTCTGGGTCTGACTCCCCGCCGATATCTCAGTTCCTTCTCTCCGGACTCACTGAACTGATTGCTTGCCAGCCTGAAACAGATGGGAGAATAAAGATGAAATAAACAGATTACACAACAGTGTCAGTAACAGGGGACCGGGGTTAATGTTTCAACAACACTAACAGACAAATATCACCAGAAAACCCGCGGATCCGCTGATATTTTATCACACTGAACACTAACACAAACACTCACCAGATCCACTCCAGACTCGGGAGGGTCAGTATGAGGCGCCGGAGAGCGGGGACAGATCGGTCTGTCAGCGAGTTTAATCCCAGATTCAGCCCTGTCACTGATGGGTTTGTACTGAGAGCGGAGACGAGATCCTCGGCACCAGAATCTGTGAGACCGACACCCCACAGCCTGGAGATGCGAGAGAGTGAGGGTGAAGGACACAGAGAGACAGGAGACGGTACAAATCCCCAGTGTTTATCAGTAACACAATTACTGATCACATTAGTGTTCAGTATCAGACATCCAGTGACTGTAAACACAATCTCCCACAGTCTGGTACTTACCCCAGTGTCTGTATTTTACACTCCGGGTTCCTCAGAGCCGCAGACACCAGTTTCACTCCTGAATCTCCCAGTTTATTCCGCCCAAGTCTAAACACAAACAGACAGATTGATGAACAAAGTGATTCAAACCGTGGGTCTGAGTTATTTTCTCTCACTTGGATATTTCCGGAAACATTAAACTCTTCAGTAAATCACTGATCGGAGTTCCCATCACTGTCAATGTCCCTCACTGACCAGCTCCAGGGTATTCACAGAATGTCAGTAATTTCGTCTGTCGGTGTGACCCTGTAAACCCCACATATTCTGTCTCATTCCCCGATGGTTAGAAAAGTGTTCCTGACCGAAATGCGGAAATGTCTATGGGACACAGTGAAATAGACCCACCCGAGCTAAAGGGATGGGGAAGAGAGATCCCACAGGAGGAAGGGGGATAGGGAAGAGAGATCCAATAGGATGAAAGGGGAAGGGGAAGGGAAATCCACCAAGAAGAAAGGGGGTGGGGAAGATAAATCCCACAGGAGGAAGGAGCATGGGGAAGAGAGATCTGATAGGAAGAGGAGGGACGGGGAAGAGAGATCATACAGGAGGATGGGGGATGAGTAGGAGAAATACCTGAGGAGGAAGGGGGATGGGGAAGAGAGATCCCACAGGAGGAAAGGGGATGGGGAAGAGAGAGACCACAGGAAGAGGAGCATGGGAAAAGAAGATCGACAGGAGGACGGAAGATGGGGAAGTCAGCGCCCACATGAGGAGGTCGAATGCACGAGCTATCCCAGAGGAAGAAGGTGGATGGGGAAGGGATATTCATGGAGGAAGGGGGTTGGGGAAGAGTGATCCCACATGAGGATGAGGGATGGGGAAGAGTGATTCAACAGCAGGAAGTTGATGGGGAGGAGGGACCGCACAGGAGGAAGGGGGATGGGGAATAGAGATCCCACAGAAGTAAGACGGTTGGGGAAGATATATCCCTAGGAAGAAAGAGGGTGGGGAGGAGGTATCCCACAGTTGCAAGTAGAATGGGGAAGAGAGATCCGACAGGAGGATGTAGGATGGGGAAGAGAGATACATCAGGATGAATTGTGGAGGGAAAAGACAGATCCCACAGCAAGAGGGGGCATTATGATTACCCACAGGAGGAAGTGGGATGGGGAAGAGAGATGGAACAGGATGAATGGGGATGGGAAGAGAGATCCCACCGGAGGAAGGGTGTTGGGGAAGAGACATCGCACAGGTGGAAGGTGACGGGGAAGAGAGATCCGACAGGAGGAAGGGGAAAAGGGAATAGAGATCCCATAGGATGTTGGGGCATGGGGAAGACAGAACCCACAGGAGGAAAGTGGAATGGGAAGAGAAATCTCACAGAAGGAAGGGGAATGGGGAATAGAGATCCCACAGGATGAAAGTGGATGGGGAAGAGAAATCCCACAGAAGGAAGGGGAATGGGGAATAGAGATCCCATAGGATGATGGGGCATGGGGAAGAGAGATGAGACAGGAGGAAGTGGGTGGGGAAGTGAGATCATACAGGAGGTTGGGGGATGAGTAGGTGAGATCCCATAGGAGGAAGAGGGATGGGGAAAATAGATGCCACGGGAGGAAGTGGGATGGGGAAGAGTGATCCCACCTGATGTAAGGGATTGGGAAGAGAGATCGCTCGGGAGGAAGGGGTTTGGGGAAGAGAGATCCCACAAGAGGATGGGTAATGGGGAAGAGAGATGCTACAGGAGGAAGGGAAATGCGGAAGCGAGATCTCACAGGTGGATTGCTACCCATGCCACGTGCTAGTCAGGCTAGAAATAGGAAGATAATGCAGCTAAATACGTGGTTGAGGGGATGGTGCATGAGGGTGGGGTTCATGTTTCTGGACAATTGGGCTTTCTTCCAGGGTAGGTGGGACCAGTTCGAATTGGACAGTTTGCACCTGAACTGGAGGGGGACTAACTTCCTTGCCGGTAGGTTAGCTAGTTCTGCTCCGGGTGTTTTAAACTAGATTGCAGGGGGAGGGGAACCAGAGTGTTAGAGCAGATAGTGAGGTGGAGGAGGATAAGTGTCATACGAGGACTGCTTGTATAGACAGATATCAAAGGTTTGAACGTGACATAAATGTTCTCAGGAACATTTATTTCCATGCAAGGAGTATTGTAGATAAGGCAGATGAGTTTTTGGCGTGGATTGGCACGATAATGATATCGACATTATTGCAATTAGTAAGACTTGGTTTGCAGGAGGGGCAGGACTGGCAGCTTCATGTTACGGGTTTCGATTGTTTCAGACGTGATAGGGGGTAGGGATGAAAGGGGGAGGAGTGGCATTACCAGTCAGGGAGAATCTCACAGCTGTGCGTAGACGGGACTGCTTGGAAGGTTCGTCTACAGAGGCCATATGGGTGGAGCTGAGGAATGGGAAAGGTGTGAGCACACAAATAGGGTTGTATTATAGACCGCCCAATAGGCAGAGAACTTTAGTAAGGCCTTTGACAATGTTTCACGTAATAAGTTATTTCAAAAGGTGCAGACACTAGTTATCCATGGAGAGGTTGTAAACTGGATTCGAAATTGGCTGTGTGGGAGAAGACAGAGAGTGGTAGTGGATGATTGCTTCTCAGACTCGAGGCCTGTGACTAGTGGTGGGCCTCAGGGATCTGTGCTGGGACCATTGCTGTTTGTTGTCTATATCAATGATCTAGATGATAATGTGATAAATTGGATCAGCAGGTTTACGGATGACACTAAGATGGAGGCGTTGTGGACAGCGAGGAAGGCTTTCAAAACTTGCAGAAGGATCTGGACCAACTGGAAAAATGGGCCAGAAAATTGCAGATGGAATTTATAACATATAACTTGTAACCATATAACAATTAAAGCACAGAAACAGGCCATCCCGGCCCTTCTAGTCCGTGCCGAACGCCTACTCTCACCTAGTGCCACCTACCTGCACTCAGTCCATAAGCCTCCATTCCTTTCCTGTCCATATACCTATCCAATTTTTTTTAAATGACAAAATCGAAACAGCCTCTACCACTTCTGCTGGAAGCTCGTTCCACACAGCTACCACTCTCTGAGTAAAGAAGTTACCCCTCCTGTTACCCCTAAACTTTTGCCCCTTCACTCTCAACTCATTCCCTCTTGTTCTAACCTCCCTTACTCTCAATTGAAAAAGACTATGGACGTCAAATCTATATATCCCCCTCATAATTTTAAATACCTCTATCAAGTCCCCGCTCAACCTTCTACCCTCCAAAGAATAAAGACCTAACTTGTTCAACCTTTCCCTGTAACTTAGGTGCTGAAACCCAGGGAACATTCTAGTAAATGTCCTCTGTACTCTCTCTATATTGTTGACATCGTTCCTATAATTCGGTGCCCAGAACTGTACTCAATACTCCAAATTTGGCCTCACCAATGCATCGTAGATTTTTAACATTACATCCCATCTCCTATACTCAATGCTCTGATTTATAAAGGCAAGCATACCAAAAGCTTTCTTCACCACCCTATTCACATCAGATTCCACCTTCAGGGAACTATGCACCATTATTCCTAGATCACTCTGTTATGCTGCATTCCTCAGTGCCCTACCATTTACCATATATGTTCTATTTGAATAATTCCTACCAAAATGTAGCGCCTCACACTTATCAGCATTAAACTCCATCTGCCATCATTCAGGCCACTCTTCTAACTGGTCAAAATCTTTGAACTACACGCTTTGAAAACCTTCATTATCCACAACGCCAGCTATCTTAGTATCATCTGCATACTTACTAATCCAATTTACCATTCCATCATCCAGATCATTAATGTATATGACAAACAACATTGGACCCAGTATAGATCCCTGAGGCACACCACTAGTCACCACTTTAATGCAGACATGTGTGAGATGTTGCATTTTGGAAGGACAGATCAAGGTAGGACATACACAGTAAATGGTAGGGCACTGAGGAGTGTGGAGGAACAAAGGGATCTGAGAGTTCAGATACATAATTCCCTGAAAGTGGCGTCACAGGTGGACAGGGTTGTAAAGAAGGCTTTTGGCATCCTGGCATTCATAAATCAAAGTACTGAGTATAGGAGTTGTGATGTTATGGTCAGGTTGTACAGGACATTGGTGAGGCCAAGTTTTGAATATTGTGTGCAGTTCTGGTCACCTAACTATAGGAAATATATCAGTAAGATTGAAAGAGTGCAGAGAAGATTTACTAGGATGTTACCGGGTCTTCAGGAGTTGAGCTACAAGGAAAGATTGAACAGGTTACGACTTTATTGCTTGGAGCGCAGAACAATGAGGGGAGATTTGATAGAAGTTTACAAAGCTCTGAGGGGTATAGACAGGGTAAATGCGAATGGGCTCTTTCCACATAGATTAGGAGAGATAAATTGCAAGAGGACTTGGCTTCAGGGTGAAAGGGGAAAGGTTTAGGGGGAATGTCTTCACTGAGAGGGTGGTGAGAGTGTGGAACGATCTCCCATCTGATGTAGAAAATGCGGACTCACTCTTAAGCTTCAAGATTAAATTAGATAGATGCATGGATGGGAGAGGTCTGAAGGGTTATGGACTGGGTACAGGTCAATGGGACAAGCAGAATAAAGTTTCGGCACAGAGCAGAAGGGCCGAATGCCTTGTTTTCTGTGCGCTGGTATTTTATGATTCTATGAAGGGGTGTGGGGAGGAGAGTTCACTCAGGTGGAAGGGCGAATGGGAAGAGAGCTCCCACAGGTGGAAGGGAGTTGGGGAAGGGATATCCCACAGGAGGATGTGGGAAGGGGAAGAGAGATCCCAGAGGAGGAAGGGGGATGGGGAAGAGAGATCTCACAGGAGGAAGGGAGATGGGGAAGGGATATCCCACAGGAGGATGTGGGAAGGGGAAGGGAGATCCCATAGGAGGAAAGGGGAAGGGGAAAAGCGATCCCACCGAAGGAAGGTGGAAGCGGGATGGTGCAGAGAGATCCCACAGGAGGAAGAGGGATGGGAAGGGATACCACTGGAGGAAAGGGGATTGTGAGGGGATCCCACAGGAAGAAGGGGATGGAGAAGGGATATCCCACAAGAGGATGTGGGAAGGGGAAGGGAGATCCCAGTGAAGGAAGGGGGATGAGAAAGAGATCCCACAGGAGGAAGGGGGACGGGGAAGAGAGATCCCACAGGAGGATGGGGGATGGGGAATAGAGATCCCAGTGAAGGAAGGGGGATGAGAAAGAGATCCCACAGGAGGAAGGGGGACGGGGAAGAGAGATCCCACAGGAGGATGGGGGATGGGGAAGAGAGATACATGTGGAGGGACAAGACAGATCCCACAGGAAGAGGGGACATTATGATGACCCACAGGAGGAAGGAGGATGGGGAAGAGAGAGCCCACAAGAGGAAGTCGGGTGGGCGAGCGATCCCAAAGGAGGAACAGGGATGGGCAAGAGATATCCCACAGGAGGATGGGGGATGGGGAAAAGGGATCCTACAGAAGGAAGGGGATGAGAAAGAGAGATCCCACAGTAGGATGGGGGATGGAGAAAAGAGATCCTACAGAAGAAATGGTGATGGAAAAGAGAGATCCGACAGGAAGAACGGGGAAGAGTAGGAGAAATCCCACTGGAAGTGGGGCTTGGGAATACAGACCCCACAGGAGAAAGGTGGTTGGGGAAGAGAGATGGCACAGGAGGAATGCGGATGGGAAGAGAGATCCCACGAGAGGAAGGGTGCTGCGGAAGAGAGATCCTACTGGTGGAAGGTGATGGGGAGGGGTTATCACACCGGATGAAGGGAGATTGGGAAGAGAGTTCCCATAGGAGGAAGAGAGATGGGAAAGAGAGATCCGACAGGAGGATGAGAGATAGGGCAGAGAGATCCAACAGCCGCATGGTAAAGGGGAAGAGAGTTCCCAGAAGAGGAAGGAGGATGTGGAAGAGAAATCCCACAGGAAGAAGTGGAATTGGGAAAATATATGCCAGAGGAAGAAGGGGGATGGGGAAGAGAGAGATCCTACAGGAGGAAAGGGGTGGGGATGAGAGATCGCACAGGAGGAATGGGGATGCGGAACAGAGATCCCATTGGAGGATGGCAAATAGGGAAGAGAGATCCCAAAGGAGGATGTGCGATGGGGAAAATAAATACCACGGGAGGAAGGGGTTTGGGGAAGAGAGATCCCACAAGAGGATGGGTAGTGGGGAAGAGAGATATACAGGAGGAAGGGAAATGGGGAAGCAATATCCCATAGGAAGTGGAGGAATGGGAACAGAGCCCCCACGGGGATCAGATGGATGGGGAAGAGATATCTTTCAGGAGGAAAGGGGTTGCGGAAGAGAGATCCCACAGGAACAAAGGGGTATGTGGAAGAGTGTTCCAACAGCAGGAAGTTGATGGGGAAGAGAGATCCCACAGATGGAAGTGGGATGGGAACAGATGCACCAGAGGGTTAATGGGGATGCGGAAAAGAGATCCCACAGGAGCATGGGGGGTGGAGAAGAAAGATTCCACTGTAGGAATGGAGATGGGGAAGAGAGATTCATCAGGAGGAAGGGAGCTGGTGATGATAGATCCCACAGGAGGAAGGTGGATGCTGAGGAGAGATCTAACAGTTGGAAGGAAGGAGGAGTGGGAACAGAGAGGCCAGAGAATGAAAGGGGGATGGGAAACCGAGATCACACAGGTGGATTGCGATCCATACCACGTGCTAGTAAGGCTAGAAATAGGAAGAAAATGCAGCTAAATACGTGGCTGAGGAGATGGTGCATGAGGGAGGGGTTCATGTTTCTGGACAATTGGGCTTTCTTCCAGGGGAGGTGGGACCAGTTCAAATTGGACAGTTTGCACCTGAACTGCAGGGGGACTAACATCCTTGCAGGTAGGTTAGCAAGTTCTTCTACAGGGGTTTTAAACTAGATTACAGGGGGAGGGGAACCAGAGTGTTAGAGCAGATAGTGAGGTGGAGGAGGATAAGTGTCATGCGAGAACTGCTTGTATAGACAGATATCAATGGTTTGTCCGTGATAGAAATGTTCTCAGGTGCATCTATTTCCATGCAAGGAGTATGGCAGGTACGGCAGATGAGTTTAGGGCGTGGTTTGGCACATGATGATATCGACATTATTGCTACTAGTAAGACTTGGTTTGCAGGAGGGGCAGGACTGGCAGTTTCATGTTCCGGGTTCCCATTGTTTCAGACGTGATAGGGGGTTGGGATGAAAGGGGGAGGAGTGGCATTACCAGTCAGGGAGAATATCACAACTGTGCGTAGACGTGACAGTCCGGAGTGTTAGTCAATAGAGGCCATATGGGTGGAGCTGAGGAACGGGAAAGGTGTGACCACACTAATAGGGTTGTATTATAGTCCGCCCAATAGGCAGAGAGAAGTGGAGGAGCAAATCTGTAGAGAGGTAGCAGACCAATGTAAGAAACAGAAAGTTGGAATCGTAGGGGATTTTAACTTTCCACATATTGACGGGGCCGCCAACTCTGAGAAAGGGTTAGATGGCGTGGAGTTTGTTCAGGAAAGTTTTCTAAATCAATATATTGAGGTACCAACGAGAGAGGGTGCAGTACCTGATCTCCTATTAAGGAACCAGACAGGTCAGGTAACAGAAGTAAGTGTTCGCAAACATTTTGGGTCCATAATGACCATAATGTCATTAGTTTCAAGATAATTCTGGATAAGGATAGGACTGGTCCATCAGTTAAAGTTCTGAATTGGAGAAGGGCCAATTTTGTGGAAATGAGAGAGGATCTGGGAAGAGTGGATTGGGATCAGTTGTTTTCCGGCATGGATGTGTTCAGTAAGTGGAACGCCTTCAAGGGTGGAATTTTGAGAGTGCAGAGTTTGCATGTTCCTGCCAGGATTAAAAGCAAACTTAACAGGCATAGGGAACCTTGGTTTTCAAGGGATATTGGCGATCTGGTTAAGTAGGTGTTTAGCATGCATAGGCAACAAGGAACAAATGAGGTACTTGAAGAGCACAGAAAATGTAAGGGAATACTAAAAAAGGAAATCAGGAAGGCAAAAAGAAGACCTGATGTTGGCACATCATGTGAAGGTAAACCCGATGGGTTTCTTCAAGTAAATTAAGAGTAAAAGGATAGTAAAGGACAAAATTGGTCCCCTAGAAGATCAGAGAGGTCATCTATGTGTGGAGCCTCACGAGATGGGGGAGATCTTAAACAGGTTTTTTGCATCAGTGTTTACACAGGAAACTGGCATAGCGGATATGGAATTAAGGCAAACAAACAGTAGTGTCATGGAACATATAGAGATTAAAGAGGAGGAGCTGCTTGCTCCCTTGCAGTGAATAAAGGTAGATAAATCTCCGAGCCTGACATTATATTTTCTCGGACCTTGAGAGAGACTAGTGTAGAAATTGCAGGGGCCCTGGCAGAAATATTTAAAATGTCCTCAGCCACGGTTGCGGTGCCGGGGGATTGGAGGGTAGCTCATGTTGTTCCGTTGTTTGAAAAAGGCTCCAAAAGTACACCAGGTAATTACAGGCCAGTGAGCCTGACATCAGTAGTAGGTAAATTATCGGAAGGTGTTCTGAGAGATCGGATATACAAGGATTTGTACAGCCAAGGGCTGATTAAAGATAGTCAACATGGCTTTGTATGTGGTAGATCATGTTTAATGAATCTCCTAGTGTTTTTCGAGGAGGTTACCAAGAATGCATATGAAGGAAAGGCTGTGGATGTTGTCTACATTGACGTTTGTAAGGCCTTTGGCAAGGTCCCACATAAGAGGTTAGTTCTAAAGGTCCAGACACTAGGTATCCATGGAGATGTTGTAAACTGGATTCGAATTGGCTGTGTGGGAGAAGACAGAGAGTGGTAGTGGATGATTGCTTCTCAGAGTGGAGGCCTGTGACTAGTGGTGTGTCTCAGGGATCTGTGCTGGGACCATTGCTGTTTGTTGTCTATATCATTGATCTAGATGATAATGTGATAAATTGGATCAGCAAGTTTGTGGATGATACTAAGATGGAGGCGCTGTGGACAGCGAGGAAGGCTTTCAAAGCTTGCAGAGGGATCTGGACCAACTGGAAGAATGGGCCAGAAAATGGCAGATGGAATTTAATGCAGACAAGAGTGAGGCGTTCCATTTTGGAAGGACAAATCAAGGTACGACAAACACGATAAACGGTAGGGCACTGAAGAGTGCGGAGGAACAGAGGGATCTGGGGGTTCAGATGCATAAGCCCCTGAAAGTGGCGTCACAGGTAGGCAGGGTTGTAAAGAAGGCTTTTGGCATCCTGGCATTCATAAATCAAAGTACTGAGTATAGGAGTTGGAATATTATGGTGAGGTTGTATAAGATATTGGTGAGGTCAAATTTGGAGTATTGTGTGCAGTTCTGATCACCTAACTAAAGGAAGGAAATCTGTAAGTTTGAAAAAGTGCAGGGAAGATTTACTAGGATGTTGCTGGGTCTTCAGGAGTTGAGTTACAAGGAAAGATTGAACAAGTTAGGACTTTATTCCTTGGAGCATAGAAGAATGAGGGGAGATTTGATAGAGATTTACAAAATTATGAGGGTATAGACAGGGTAAATGCGTTTAGGCCCTTTCCACATAGATTAGGAGAGATAAATATGAGAAGTATGAAAGGAGAAAGATTTAGAGGGAAATTCTTCACTGAGAGAGTGGTCAGAGTGTGGAACGAGCTGCCATCTGATGTGGAAAATGTGGACTCACTCTTAAGCTTTAAGAACAAATTGAATAGATACATGGATGGGAGGGGACTGGAGGGTTATGGACTGGGTGCAGGTCAATGAGACGAGCGGAATAAGGTTTTGGTACAGACTAGATGGACCGAATGGCTTGTTTTCTGTGCTGTAGTATTCTATGATGTTATGATTCTATGGGGAGGAGAGTTCCCACAGGCGAAAGGGAGATGGGGATGGGGAAGAAAGATCCCAAAGGAGGAAGGAGGATGGGAGAGAGAGATCTCACAGGAGGAAGGGGGATGGGTTTGAGAGATCGGCCAGGAGGAGGAGGGATGTGGAAGAGAGTTCCCACAGGAGGATGTGGGATTGGGAAGAGAGATCTCACAGGAGGAAGGGGGCCGGGGAAGAGAAATTCCACAGGACAATGGGGCATGCCAAAGAGAGATCCGACATGAAGACGTCGATGGGGGAGAGAGATCCCACAGGAGGAAAGGGTATGGGGAAGAGAGTTCCAACAGCAGGAAGGGATGGGGAAGAGAAATCCATAGAAGGAAGGGGGATGGGGAAGAGCGATCTCACAGGAAGGTGTGTGGGTGTGTGGAAAAGACATCGCACAGGAGGATGAGGAAAGAGTAATAGACAGCCCACAGGAGGAATGGGGATGGGGGCAAGATTCCAAAGAATGGAAGGGGGATTGGGATGAGAGGTCCCACAAGAGGATTCCAAGGGTAAACGATAATCCTACAAGACGAGAGGATGCAGAATTTTTTTGTACGTGTGTGTTGGATCTGAACAGAGGCCCCGAGGAGATGCGCCCTCTCTTTTTGCGTATCTTGAAGTGAGCAAAGTCACACACGGGGAAGGGCAGGGGAGGACAATCTCACAAAGGTATTTCTCTCCTTCTCACTTGGACAATCTGCTGACGGTCTCTTGTCCCTCACCGGGAAGGGGGTGTGAATCTCTGACCCACCTACTGCAGTCAGTGTCGGTCTGGGTGACAGTAACAGTGAGAAGGTACATTGTCAATGCACGTGTCACAGGCAGCGAGAAACACGGCCATTCCTGTGATTTACTACCATTCTTCACTGATCTGATGAAGTCTCCAAAATCCCTTCACAAGGAACCACAGAACCCTCCCGTCCTGGGGGAATTACTGACCGATCCCCTGGGTATTTGTCACAATTCTTCACAATCAGATTTACTACAAATTTACCGAAATTCCTTTACATTGAAACAACACAATGAGACAGTTTCAAAGTTCAGAGTGAGAGATAAATCAAGTTACCTCAACTTCTGGCACTTGTGCAGCTCGGGTCCCAGCCCCTGAATTCCTTCACACTGAATGTGGCAGTTCTCCAGGTTGAGGTGTTTTATTGTATCACAGAGTCCGATGACATGAGACAGGACCGCGCAGTCCACCGGGGTCAGTGTCATTTCACTGAATGAAAGTTTTTTCACAGATCCCAGTGCGGTCTGAGCAAGTCCACGATTCGGAGACTCAAATAGGTAGTGCAATGTGTTTAGGAGTCTCCTTTTACCAGCTTCACTCCTCGTGTTTCTACTCCGGCGTTTAACCTCCTCCTGTACCCAGTCAATCACCCGGCAGGTTGTTTGATGAGGAAATGGACCCAGAAACTCCTCCAGGCCCCGAGCTGTCATTGGGTTGGAGAGACCAGCAACAAAACGGAGAAATACCTCAAATCGCCCATCCTTCACGCAGTGGGCTTCAGTGAGGAGTTTCATAATATCTCTGCCACCTGGGATCAGGAATTGTGCGACTGCAGCTACAAACTCTTGGATAGTGAGGTGTGGGAATGTGTACACCACACACCGGGCAGAATCCTCTCTCTCCAAAAGCTCCATCAGGAACCCGGACAGGAACTGGGAAGGCTGCAGATTGTGGTTGATCAAATCTCCATCTGTAAACACAATTTTCTTCTCGGACACTCCTCTGAAGGCCATCTGACCAACCCTGAGTAACACATCACGGGGGTTCTCAATCTCACGGCCGTGGTTTTTCAGGATGTTGTAAATATAGTAGGAGTACAGTTGGGTGATGGTCTTGGGAAATCGCTGCGGGTCCCTGACTCTTTGTGTGAAGAAGGGGCCCAGTGCCAGAGCGAGGATCCAGCAGTAGGAGGGGTTGTAGCTCATGGTGTACAGGATCTCGTTCTCCTTCACATGCTTGAAGACAGCTGCCGCCACCGTCTGATCTTCAAAATGTCTGATGAAATAGTTCTTCCGTTCCTCACCAACAAATCCCAGGATTTCAGCCCAGATACTGATTTCTGCCTTTTCCAATAAATGTAATGCAGTGGGACGGGTGGTCACCAGCACTGAACACCCTGGGAGCAGCTTGTGCTGGATTAAACTGTATACAATGTCAGACACCTTGCACTTGAATTCAGGATCTGTGCATGTGGACTGAGGTTCTGTGTCTCTCTGACTGTCAGCAAAATCAATTTTGTCGTTGAATTCATCCAAACCATCGAATATGAATAACAATCCCTCTGGGTTCTTCCAGACCTCTCTCAGTATATTCCTGAAGTAAGGATATTGATCCAGAATCAGTTCCCTCAAGTTTATTGTGCAGTTAATGGAGTTTAACTCCCGGAATTTGAAACTGAAGACAAACTGGAAATGTTGGTATATTTTTCCCGTGGCCCAGTCATAAACGATCTTTTGTACCATTGTTGTTTTCCCGATCCCCGGGACTCCGGCCACTGCTGCCGAACTCCCAGATTTGGATTTACTCCGGGAAAAGCTGCTCTGGAACAACTGAACCTTCCGGAGTTTTTCCAGGAGTCCACGGAGATGTGTTTCTCTCCACTCCTCGTGGTCTCTGCCTCTGGCCAGCAGCTCATGTTCCACCAGTCTCCGATCTCGAACAGTAGAAATGACCGTGAGTTCAGCGTATCGATCAACCAGCTGGAAAACATTCACCTTCTCCGTCATCAGGATCACGTTCACTCTCAGTGTTTCAGTTTGTGCCCGCAGAGTCTCCTTGTGTTTCTGTTGAACATCTTCCATGAGAACAGACAGTGGACAAACTGTTAGATGCCTCAACTCAGAGCTCAGTATTTAAGCACACAAGAGTTAGCTCAAAGCTATTGCATTAATTGGGTTCACCAATGGATATTCGTGTAGTAAAGTAAATCCAATTAACAGACCCCTGACTGGACAGAGAAACCTGGTCTAGATAAACACCAGATCATCACAATTCCATATTAATCGTGCTGTGAAGGTGAGTATTTCCCTGGTAGTTTACTGACACCCGACTGTCCCGTACTGGACACCCTCGCACAACTGTCACACCCTGGATGGGTGTGTGGGGTCTCACAGTGTGTCAGCACCCTGTCAGATGTGTGTGATGTCTCACAGGCTGTCAGGACACTGTCAGGGGTGTGTGGGGTCTCACAGTGTGTCTGGACCCTGCCAAGTGTGTCTGGGGTCTCAGAGTGTGTCGGGACCCTGTCAGGGGTGTGTGGGATCTCACAGTGTCTCCGAAACCTGACAGGGGCGTGTGGGATCTCACAGTGTGTCTCGACCCTGCCAGCTGTGTCTGGGGTCTCACAGTATGTCAGGATCCTGCCAAGAGTGTGTGTCGACTAACACTGTGTCAGGAACTGTCTCACAGTGCATCAGGATACTGTGAGGTGTGTTCGGTATCTCACAGTGTGTCAATACCTACCAAGAGGTGTGTGATATCTCACGGTGTGTCAAAACCCTGCCAGAAGTGTCTGGCTCACACAGTGTGTCAGGATCCTGTTAGGTGTGTGTCGGGTCTCAAAGTGTGACAGGACCTTAACAGGCATGTGTCGGCTCTCACAGTGCGTCAGGACCCTGTCAGTTATGTGTGGGTTCTCAGAGTGTGTGAGAACCCTAACAGGCGTGAGTGTGTCTCACAGTGTGTCAGCAACCTTTCAGGGTTGTATGGGGTCTCGCAGTGTGTCAGAACCCTGTCAGGGGTGTGTGGGGTCTCACAGTGTTTCAGGACCCTGTTAGGCGTGTGTAGGGTCTCACAGTGTGTTATGACCCTGCCAGGAATGTGCGTGGTCTCACGGTCTGTCTCGACCCTGTCAGTGGAGTGTCTGGTCTCACGTCCTGTCAGGACCCTGTCAGGGGTGTGTGGGGTCTCACAATGTGTCAGGTCCCTGACAGTGGTGTTTGGATTCTCACAGTGTGTCAGGACATGTCTGGGGTGTGTGGGATCTGACAGTGTGACAGTACCCTGTCAGGTGTGTGTGGGGTTTCACAGTATGTCAGGACTCTGTTAGGGATCTGTGGGGTTTCATTGTGTCAGTACGCTGTCAACTGTGTGTGGGGTCTTACTATGTGCAGGAACCTATCAGGGCTTTGCGGGGTCTCA
This sequence comes from Hemitrygon akajei, assembly GCF_048418815.1. Lineage (NCBI taxonomy): Eukaryota > Metazoa > Chordata > Chondrichthyes > Myliobatiformes > Dasyatidae > Hemitrygon > Hemitrygon akajei. The sequence goes on along the minus strand of NW_027332004.1, from coordinate 1,740,970 downwards.
CTGTCTGTCAGGGGTATGTGGGGTTCACAGTGAGTCAGTACGTAACAGGTGTGTGGGGACCCTGCCTGGGGTGCATCTAATCGCACTTCCTGTCAGGACCCTCTTAGGGGGGTGTGAGGTCTCACAGTGTGTCAGGACTCTGTCAAGTTTGTGTGGGGTCTCACAGTGTATCAGGAACCTCTCAGGGGCGTATGGCGTCTCGCAGTGTGACAGGAATCTGTCAGGGGTGTGTGAGGTCTCTGTGTGTGTCAGGACCCTGTCAGCTGTTTGTGAGTTCTCACAGGGTGTCTGTGCCCTGGCAGCTGTGTGTCAGGGGTCTCACCGTGTGTCACGACCCTTTCAGGTGTGTGCAGAGTCGCACGGTGTATCATGACCCTGTCAGCGTTGTGTGGTGTCGCACAGTGTGTCTGGACCCTGCCAGGGAGGTGTGGGGTCTCACAGTGTGTCAGGAATCTGCCAAGTGTGTCAGGATCCTCTCAGGTATGTGTCGGGTCTCACAGAGTGACAGGACCCTAAAAGGCATGCGTGGGTTCTCACAGTGTGTCAGGACCTCGTCTGGTTTTGTGAGGTCTCACACTGTGTCGGGACCCTAATAGGCGTGAGTATTTCTCAAAGGGTGTCAGGACCATGTCAGGAGTGTGTGGGGTCTCACAGTGTGTCAGGACCCTGTCAGAGGTGTGTCAGGTCCCACATTCTGTCAGGATCCTCTTAGGGGTGTGTGTGCTCTCACAGTGTCAGGTGTGTGCGGAGTTCACAGTATGTCAGCACCCTAACTGGGGTGGGTAGGATCTCACAATATGTTAGGACCCTGCCAGGGGTGTGTGGGGTCTCACGGTGTGTCAGGACCTTGTCAGGGGTGTGTGTTGTCTCACAGTGTGTCAACGCCCTACCAGGTGTGCTTGGGGTCTCAGGACCCTGTCAGGGAGTGTGTGGGCATTCCAATCAAGTATTCGGGAGAAACAGTAGGAAAACCTAGATTTTTGAAATGTTTAGAGAATGTGACAGTGGTAGAAATAATGTTGTTCAATAATCAGGGAGAGAATATGTTTCATATTCCGAAATAGATGTGGGAATTTCACTGCCGTGACAGTTCCCTCGGCAAACAGCATGAAGAACATTGAAGAACAAGTTTGCAGGCAAATTGTCGAGAATTACCAAATCCTTAGTGCAGGAAAATGGAGGGGTTTTATTGTCTGAATGTGGACTGGAAAAGCATTAACACTTGTGACAGAAACGAGAGCAGTTTGAAAACTTTATCTGATCCCATTTCAAAACTAACATCTTTTGGACTTTGTTCTTGGAAATGAAACAGACTGAATGAGGGTGTTGGCCAAGATTCCTTATATTACTGTTCAAGGGCATCGAGTTATCAGTTAAAACATGGGCTAATGTAAGATTAATAATTTTTATAATACCTTCTTTGCTTCGCTCTCTCCTCTGTTAAATGTGCAGTTGATTGATCCAACTCAGTCTGCGATGATGAAACCTTACACTCACTTGAGCCCATGCACTGACCCGGGCTCCATTTTCACCGACACAATGTGCTTACGGATGTAGTGAGTTTCTTATCCAGACGATCACAAATTAATTAATTGCAATATTATTTATAGATACCTTAAGTCCTTTCCACCTCTTTGCCGCAAGCTCACAAACCTCGGTTTCTCTGCCCTAACTCCCATCTCTCACACTTCCACAGTGTCCATCAAACATCACATCAATTTCAGCTTCTGTGGACTGTGCTGAGGATTTGACCCCCATCACACCCTCACTAACACTGTGTCCTGATGGAATTCCCAGGATTATTAAGTGGGAAATTGAACGGGATAACTTTAGCAGTATTTGCAGATGTGAACAGAGTGGGTTTCATATGCTACTATGAGAATAAACAGACTAGTTGTAGTGTTAACACGAGGAAATCTGCAGAAGCTGGAAATTCAAACAACAACACACACACAATGCTGGTGGAACACAGCAGGCCAGGCAGCATCGATAGGGCGAAGCGCTGTCGACGTTTCGAGCCGAGACCCTTTGTCAGGACTAGTTGCAGTGTTACCTGCTTTTCTCATTAAATGGAATCTGTCACTGTTATTCTGCGACGGGAACTTCAATGGATTCCCAATTCTAAAAAAAAAATGATATCCTGTAGGAGCTGAGGGAGTTTAGAAAAGTGATTTAGGATGAGGGCTATTCCGGGGGTTGGGTGGTTGTAGGGATATAATTTCACCTTTCGGAGTAAGAAATTTCCCATAGTTTTGCTCCTCAGATTGCCCTCTTCTCCATTCTGACCCCGGTGGAGGGATCTGTAGTTGCAGGACCCAGAGAGGAGTGATCCCTTTCAGCAAAGCCTCCAACTCTCTGCGTTTTTCCTCATACTGTACTGTGAAAACTCTCCCTCCAGCAAACATTTTTCCATGTGTCTCACTGTGCGCTGTGTCACGGTGGAACATTTACCCGATCAAATCCCCGTGACTCAACAACGACATGGCCCTATACAACATTAACTTACCTTTCAGTTCCCTGGGAATCTCCGGTACGGGTCGACGGACCGGAACACAACCTGTTCAGATTTAAACAATTTGAGGAATTGAAATGTGTCAAGTTATTAAGTATGTAATTCTTGATTCCAAAATTAAATTAGTATCTGATATTATCTCACCATGTTCCTGTATTTCTTTCAGTATTTTGTCAAACTTTGGGACTCCAATCCTCATTTTCACAAAGGTTTCCCACATCACCCTCCGGGCGCGGGAGCCTTTCTCCATCACCAGGCTCAGGAGGAGTTTAGAACTGTCCGCCCGCTCTCCCTTATCAGCGAGATCAGAGATTTTCTGTGAAGAGTAACAGTGAACATATTGGGGCCTGACAGATTCACACAGAGAATGAGAAGTAAATGATGTGCTCTGTAACGGGATCACACTGAGCAGTCACCCGGACGGGTGCTGATCCTGTCTGGACATGGACTGTACATTCTGAGTGCAGAGCACACGGAGGGACATTCACTGTGAACCTGGTCCACCAGTTAATGAGATCCTGACTGGTCTGTGACCACTTCATTGACGTGGCTCCAAATCCATAAATAATTCCTCACCGGATCTGACCGTGTAAAATAGAAATCATAAAATGACGATCACAGATGAAGAAAGAAGTCAGGCAGGTTTTTATAACAGAGTGAGCAGTCTCGGAGAAGTTGCAGAAAAGATGATGTGATTCATCTCCTCAGTCCGCCAGTGTCCAACATGACAGCAAATTACCGGCTGACACCTGAAACCTTTCCTTTGCCTTTTCCAGTGGAGGTTTATTCAGTAATTACACATGACAACACGGTAGTGTTACCCGATCCATACTGTTTACAGCTACAGATTTTAAAAGACTCATCTCCACACAGAACAGAACACACTCGAGCTCCTGTGGCATCCAGTAATAGTGCCCCGGTTCTCACTGACATCCTGCCGTCACGCCGCACGGTCTTTTCAAAATGAAAATTCCTACCATATTTCCATTTAAGCTCCTTTATTGCAACCTCATACAATTGTTCCCTGCTCCCCCCGCTCTGAGCATTGAGCCGCCACTGTTGTGTTTGCACCTCTTTCAATCATTCCTTCTGATTCAAATCTTTAAGAATTATATATATTTATTTCTGATTTGTTTTTATGCTTTATTATCCGTTGAGTGAGAGTTCCGACACCCATCAGTCCTGTGATGTGTGAAAATTCAAACCCATTCTCCCTCCCACTCACCCGATGTTCCTCTCCGCTGAACTGATTCTCGGCCGTTAACGCCAGGCTCACTCTGTGCACCCCTCTTTCCATCGCCTGCTCCAGCCTGTCCCGGTAGAAGTCCGTCAACTGCAGCAGCTGGAAATCATCCCAGCTTGCCAGGAGCTCGGTGATCACTGAGCTCGGACCTGTGGGGAAAATGGGGAAAATTAAAGAAATTACTGACACTATATTGGGCAGCAACTTTCTCTCTCGAACCTAAAGATCACCAAGCTCAGTTCGAAATATATATATGGGGGGAAGGAACGGGGCTTTGGCTGGTGGGGGGGGGGGGGTGCGTGGTGCCGGTCGGGCTGGGTGTTTGGGAGAGGTTATTGAAGGCTTGTCTTCCGTGTCTCTGCGAATATACCTCCCTGTCTGGAAAGGACTCTGCTTATTGCTGAGAATATCACCATCACTCTCCTGGTACTGCCCATCACCACCGCTTTGCTCTGGGTTACTGTCTGCCTGCCTGGTCAACCCCTTCCTCAGAAAATCTCTGGGATATCTCACAAAATTCTGCAGGTACTCAGCAGGTTAGGCAGCGTCTATGGAGGAGAATAAACAATCAATGTTTCAGGCCAAGGCCCTACATCGGATTGGAAATGAGGGGACGGAAATTCTAGATATTGCCACATTACTTCGTATTCCCCTGGTCATGATCGAAAACGTCATATGTTTATTCCTCTCCATGGATGCTGCCTGACCGGCTGAGTTCTGCCAATATTCTGTGTGACTTTGCGTTGCCCAAAACTTTCAGCATCTGCAGAATGTCTTGCCTTCTGGAGTAACTCGCTATTTTAATGTGCATCACAATCTGTCAGAGGAGCAGGAGCAGACGGTAAATGTACTCCTTCCACGTGTGACTGTGTTTCCCCCAGAGATGTTAACTCTCTCTCTCATCTCTCTGCTCCGTTTTCACAAATCGTTTGTGAATTGCAGATATTGAATTAAACCCAGAACAGAATCATCAGAGTGTTTATAAATTAAAAATAATTTGCCACAATACCCGTGTCCTTTCCCGATGTGGACATCAGTGGAACTCCTCCAATGCCCGCACCTTGATCCATTTTGAGACCAGGTGTGATTAGTTTATGCTGCTCTGTAACAAAAAAAAAGTAACAACATGTGGGTCAAACATTAATTGGCAATATTAGCTGCAAAACATCTTTAAAATAAGTAAAACAAAATACTGGAATCATTCAACAAGACAGTCAGTATGTTAACATTTCAGCTGGGAGACACTGTATCAAAGCTGAGCCTGAGTGTAGGAGCCATGTATCTGTTTTCTACCTGCATTGTATCCTGCGTTGCTTAATCATGATATTTATATGGTAACTGTTCGCATCAGTGGGAGTGTGGTCAATGTGAAGGGAAATCTGTTACATATTTGCTGGATGTCATATCTTTTGTTATTATCCTCTCAAATCCGCTGACATGACATTTGCGATTGTATGTTTGCTAATTGCTAATAAGGGATCGAATACATATCATCAACATTTGTAACAGTTATCATTGAAACTGAGGGGACGTCATGCAAGTATAACAAATCGTCGGGGGTCGCCAGTAATGACAACTTGAGTTCGTTAGAAATCACGCTACATTCACAACAGGTGTCTCTCAATCTGTCGTTTATTTTAAATATTCTGAGGTACTTGAGTGTATTGACATTAAGAAAGAGGATGTGCTGGAGCTTTCGAAAGGTATTAAGTTAGATATGTCTCCAGGACTGTCGCAGATATATCCCAGGCTACAGTGGGAAGCGAGGGAGGAGATGCTGAGCCGCTGACAATGATCTTTGCATCATTAATATGCTGGGGAGAAATACTAGAAAATTGAAGGGTTGCAAACCTTGTTCCGTTGTACAAGAAAGGGACTAGAGATAACCCAGCAAATTATAGAGCAGTAAATCTTACTTCAGTGATGGGAAAATTGTGAAAGAAGTTTCTTCGAGGCAGGATTTATGAGTATTTGGGGACACGTAATCTGACTTGGGACAGTCAACATCACTTTGTCAAGGGCAGGTCATGCCTTACGGACCTGATTGAATTATTTGCGGATGCAACAGAACACATTGACGAAGGTAATGTAATGGAAGTAGTGCATATGGATTTTAGTAAGGCATTTGATAAGGTTCCGCAGACAAAGCTTTTTCAGACAGTAATGAGGCATGGGATCCAAAAGACTTTGCTTTGTGGATCCAGATTTGGCTTGCTCACAGAAGGCAAAAGATTGCTGTAGTTGGTTCGAATTCTGCTTTTAGGACGGTGACCTGCGATATCAAATTTGAAGACAGAGTATATTATTAATGGTAAAATTCTTGGCAGTGTGGAGGATCAGTGAGATCTTGGAGTTTGTGTTCATTAGACACTCAAAGCCGCTGCGCAGGTTGACAGTGTTTTAATGTGTATGGTATGATAGCGTTCATCCACTGTGGAATTGAGTTCAAGAACTGTGAGACATTGAAACACTGAAACACAGAAACCCTACGGCACAATACAGGCCCTTCGGCCTAGAATGCTGTGCCGTACATGCATTTACTTTAGAGATTACCTCTGGTTACCCATAGCCCTCTATTTTTTCGAAGCTCAATGTTCCTATCCAGGAGACTCTTAAAAGACCCTATCGTATCCGACTCCAGCACCGTCGCTAGCAGCTTATTCCACGCACTAACCACTTTGCGTAAAAAAAACTTAGCGGTGACATTTCCACTGTAACTACGTCCAAGCATCTTAAAACTGTGTGCCCTCTCGTGTTAGCCATTTCAGCCCTGATAAAAAGCCTCTGACTATCCACACGATTGTTAAAGCTATGTAAGAACTTATTTAGACCTCAATTGGAGGACTGTGTTGAGTTTTGCTCACCTCACTACAGGTAGGATGTGGATACTGTAGAGAGAGTGCAGAGGAGATTTACAAGGATGTTGCCTGGATCGGAGAGCATGCCTTCTGAGAAAACGTTGTGTGATCTTGAGCTTTTCTCCTTGGAGCGACGGAGGATGAGAGGTGATCTGATAGAGGTGTATAAGATGATGAGAGACATTGATCTTGTGGATAGACATAGGCTTTCTCCAAGGGCTGAAATGGCTAACACGAGAGGTTATATTTTTTAAGGTGCTTGGAATAAGGTACAGGGGAATGTCGTGCAGCTCCTGGTGGGTGCATGGAATGCACTGCCAGCAAGATGTTAGAGGAGGACACAATAGGGTCATTTCAGAGACTTCTAGATAGGCACAGTGACATGGAAAAGTTTGGGATCCCCGGTCAAAATTTCTGTTACTATGAATTGCTAAGCGAGTAAAAGATTAACTGATTTCCAAAAGCCATAAAGTTAAAGTTGACACATTTATTTAATATTTTAAGTGTTACAAATCAGCAACAATGAATATATAATTGAGCCAGGTTTTTCTTATAAGAAATAAAACATTTATTAAACACAGTAAAAACCCACAAGTAAACAAACGACTTACATAACCGGAAGTCAGCTGCGATACGGCAGCTCGAACAGTTCTTAAAGCGGTAATGCGAAAACAGTTCATAAAGTAATCATGCGAAGGTCCAAAGTTTTACACAGGCAGTTAAAAGGAGAGACTTCTTGAAAGGTGTTAAATTCTCTTTCGCTGTGTTACTGCTGATCCCAGCTGCAGTATGCTTTTCCCGGAGGATTTACGATCGAAGGAAATAAATGGCTTAAAAGGCACTGACCTTTATTTGCCGAAGCTTTGTATCCAACTCACTGCTCTTTTTTATTGGCAACGCATGAATTATCACGGACACAAGTTATTACTTCCTCGTGCGAAGATTAAACAAAGGTCGAATCTGTTTCACCGTCGACATTAGCTTTCCAAATCCTTCAGTATGTCCGAACTCTGACGAATCTTCACTCTCCACTGACTTTACTGGCAGTAATATATCGAAACTGCCAACAATAACCTTTGAGACTTAAGGCAGAAAATAAAACTCCACTCTTATACGAAAACTGCCCACGTCACAGAACTGCCCACGTCATGGGGTTCTCCTTTTATACCCGGTTGGAAAAAACTATCACATGACTCTCTCACTGGCGGGAAAATGACGTCACTCCCCATCACAAGACCATTACCTCATCTCCTGCATAATATCAATTATATCATTGTCACGTGACAGCTACACGACACCCACGGTTACTTAACATTAGCAAGAGTACTTTTTTTTATTTCCATCTTTTACAGTTTCAAAATAACAAAAAAGGAAAAGGGTCCGAAGCAAAGCTTTGGGCACCCTGTATGGTCAGTACTTAGTAACAACCCCTTTGGCATATATCACAGCATGTATAGGCTTTCGGGAGCCAGTTAAGAGTTTGGGGGGCTTTCGCCCATTCTTCCTTGCAAAAGGATCCTAGTTTTGTGAGATTCTTGGGCCGTATTGCATGCACTGCTCTTTTGAGGTCTACCAAAGATTTTCGATGATATTTAGGTCGGGGGATTGTGAGGGCCATGACAAAACCTTCAGATTGCGCCTCTTGAGATAGTTCATTTGTGGATTGTGATGTGTGTTCAGGATCATTATCCTGTTGTAGAAGCCATCCTCTTTTTTACCTTCAGCTTTTTTACAGTCAGTGTGATGTTTGCTTCCAGAATTTGCTGGCATTTCATTGAATTCATTCTTCCCTCTGCCAGGGAAAGGTTCCCTATGCCACTGGCTGCAACACAAGGCCAAAGCATGATCGATCCACCCGCGTGATTAACAGTTGGGGAGGTGTTCTTTTCATGAAATTCTGCACTGGAGAGACTTGTTCTAGAGCAGCTCTGGCCTATTGCTAGGCCACACTTAGACCCCCTCCAGTTCGCCTACCAGCCCCGACTAGGAGTTGAGGATGCCATTGTCTACCTGCTGAACCGTGTCTACGCCCACCTGGACAAGCCGACGAGCACTGTGAGGGTCATGTTTTTTGACTTCTCCAGTGCGTTCAACACCATCCACCCTGCTCTGCTGGGTGAGAAGCTGACAGTGATGCAGGTGGATGCTTCCCTGGTGTCATGAATTATTGATTACCTGACTGGCAGACCACAGTACGCGATCTTCCAACACTGTGTGTCAGACAGAGTGGTCAGCAGCACTGGGGCTCGGCAGGGAACTGTCCTGTCTCCCTTTCTCTTCACCATCTACACCTCGGACTTCAACTACAACTCAGAGTCTTGCCATCTTCAGAAGTTTTCTGATGACTCTGCCACAGTTGGATGCATCAGCAAGGGAGATGAGGCTGAGTACAGGGCTACGGTAGGAAACTTTGTCACAGGGTATGAGCAGAATCATCTACAGATTAATGTGAAAAAGACTAAGCAGCTGGCGGTGGATCTGAGGAGGGCTAAGGCACCAGTGTCACCTGTTTCCATCCAAGGGGTCAGTGTGGACATGGTGGAGGATTACAAATACCTGGGGATACGAATGGACAATAAACTGGACTGGTCAAAGAACACTGAGGCTATCTACAAGAAGGTTCAGATCCATCTCTATTTCCTAAGGAGACTATAGTCTTTTAACATCTGCCGGGCAATGCTAAGGACGTACTACGAGTTGTGGTGGCCAGTGCTATCATGTTTGCTGTTGTGTGCTGGCGCAGCAGGCTGAGAGTAGAAGACGCCAACAGAATCAACAAACTCATTCGTAAGCCCAGTGATGTTGTGGGGGTGGAACTGGATTCTCTGACGGTGGTGTCTGAGAAGAGGTTGCTTTCCAAGTTGCATGCAATCTTGGACAATGACTCCCATCCACTCCATAATGTACTGGTTAGGCACAGAAGTACATTCAGTCATTAGATGTAACACTGTTACATTCAGAGTTGTAACACTGAGCGTCATAGGAAGTCATTCCTACCTGTGGCCATCAAACATTACAACTCCTCCCTCGGAGTGTCAGACACCCTGAGCCAATAAGCTGGTCCAGGGCTTATTTTTCCACTTGGCATGATTAACATTATTATTTAATTATTTATGGTTTTATATTGCTATATTTCTTCACTATTCTTGGTCGTGAGGCAGTCCGTTTGTTTTTTTTTCTCCGAACATACCTCTGCACATTGCGGCCACAAGTTTAATTTTAACTTAATCAGTCCACAGAACTTGTTTCCAAAATGCATCAGGCTTGTTTAGATGCTCCTTTGCAAACTTATGACGCTGAATTTTGTGGTGAGGAAGCAGGAAAGGCGTACTTCAGGTGAGGCTTTCTTCTGATTACTCTTTCATCAAGGTCATCTATTTAAAGTGATCTAAAACAATTCCATATACAAAATTCAAAAAATATTGATTGTGTAAGTATTCATCATCATCATCACAAAACCGGAATTGCCAGCTGGGGAACACAGATTCTATCAGTTAACAGAAGACCTTTCGTCCGTGCAGTCCTTGTGTCCCGGCAATCTAAGCACCCCGACAGTGAGCGAATAATTCAGATAGCTGATCGATGAGAGGGATTATATCTCTTGGTCGTTAATGTTCACCGAGAGTCGGTTGGATGGATTTGTTGTGAAGTTTGGAGTGTATCACAGTGAATGAACCGACACCCGAACGCTCTGTGTTGTCCCTCCGACGTCCTGCCACAGGTGGCGCTGTGGGAACCTCCTGCAGATCAGAGTACAGTGCCGAACCCAGAGGATGCCGGCGGTTCTACTGATCGGCCGGCGCTGAGGAAGAGGCGGATCTTGGGTTTGTGAAAATCAAAGGTCGGTTGCAGTAGCTAAGGGCCGGGACTGAGCCAGTCTTCTGAGGGATCCGGGTTCTCCTATGCTGCAGCCCTTGTTTTATTTTTGCGCCCGAGCCGGGAATGTGGGAACAGTTAGTTATGATACCCAAGCTGAGAGAGTGGATGTGGATGAAGGGGATCTCTCCACGTGTACGGTTGTGGGGTGAACGATGGGAAGGATGCTGGGTTATTTGTGGGGTGGGGGGAGGATGGGGTCGTGTGGGTAAGCGGACGCAGCGTGACCGGGAAGGACGGGTGCCGGGGCAAATCAAGTTTTAAATAACAAAGGATCTTTCCCTTTGGATCAGACAGGAGACGTGTTCTTTCAGGAAGCAACAAATCTTTTATATTAATTACAGTCTAATCTTGCTGTTAACATTGAGTTTGTTACAGAGCCCCAGAGTTTGGGAATAGCTGGGTGGTAGGACGCAGAGGGTGACGATGAGGGGCTGTTTCTTCGACTCGACTCCCGTCCTTAGTGACGTATATCAATAATTTGGTTGAGACTGTACAGGGTATAGGTAGTAAGTTTGCAGCAAGTAAATTTAAGTAATTACATTTTTTGAAAGATAGTAAGTATAAGCAACCCCCTCTGATTCCCTCTCCACACTCACAACTGACCAAAAGCTACTTCAGAACATGCAAGACCTTGAAATGAGCAAACACTGAGGGAATGTGAGTGGCTTTAAAGGGCTGAGCTGCTGACAGCATATTACCAGACCTGGAGAAATTGCAACTGGGTCTGACATAGGCATAACTGGTTCTCCTGGGCACATTCAGTCTCACTCCAACTGTTTCCCAACTTCCTTCGTACAGGTATGTAATGTCTAACGGGGCAATGTTTGAGTAAATGAGACTCACCAAACTTTCTCCTGACTGAATCACTGGAATCTCCGAGTCAGATGGTCCACTTGTTGCTGTTCCCTCGTCTTCAGTCGTAGTTTGCTTCCAGTTGTCGGTTTTTCATCCAATAAATCTCTCACCGCAGGTCTAACTTTAACCAGACTGATAATAAAGCACATTAACAATAAAAAGGAGAACAAAATATTTCTGCCTAACGAAGGTTAAATGTTGAAGACAAATATAACGATTTTAATAAACAAATCTGAAATTGCCCCTCGCACTTCACAAAGCCTGATATGGGATACGAAGGACTCATCGTTCAGTTATGGTCAGACACAAGGTGTAGGAGGAGAATGAGATGATTCGGTCCAACGAGTCTGCTCACCATTAAACCATAAGTTTTGTTCCACCACCATATTCCTGCCCTCATCCTTTAACTCTGAAGCTACTGATCAATCAAGAAAATATTTAAATCTGCCATAAATATATGCAAATCGCAGCCTCAACCACACTCTATGGCAACAATTTCCACACAGCAGCCATCCTTTGGCTGAAGAGATTTTTCTCATCTCAATGTTTAGGGAAGCGTCTTTACTCTGAGACTGTACTCTCAGATTGCAGACTCTCCATGTCCACTGTATCGAGGCGTTTCAGCATTCAGTAGGTTTACTTCACCACCCCACACCACTCCCACCGTCTGAACTCCACTGAGCACGTCCAGACTCATCAAATGCTCCTCATACATAAAGCCGATCATTCCTGAGATTATTCATGTGAACCTTGTTAGCAACAACTGCACTGAACACATTCCCAGGAACAACAGGCAAATTGGTACCAGGATAACTTAGTGGGAAAAGTTGTGGTTTCTTCACAGTTCTCCTATCACAGAACGAGCCATTTCCATTCCCAGTTTAAATCAGGCCCATTTCAGGAAATTTAAACCATTCCAGGGTGGATGTAATAAAAACAAAGCTGGAATTACCAGAAACATTCAGCAGGTAAGGAACAACTGTGGAGAGACGACCAAATTTGACGATTCAGGTTCACACATTTCGTTAGAATTACTTCAAACATTTTAAGTTTTTACCGCAGACATCCATCATCAAAATCCGTTAGATTTCCACTGCCTGACAGACAGGTGACAGTGAGGGGGAGTTTCCATACACGGTTTGAACACTGAACCCCCAGACCAGAAATACTTGCTCAGCACCATATAAACTTGGGCCGGTTGATCCCCTATCCATTTTACTTAGATCGAAAGCTATGATATCCCATCACCCACCCTCACAGTGTCACACAGCTGAATCTGTCACTTCCCGACACTAGAAGCCTCGCATATCGTCCTCACATCTCACAGCAAGTGGTGTATTCAGGGATATACCCACAACCAATGTCCAGGTGCCCGAGACTACTGAATCATTTGGAAGGAGAAAGATCGTGTCAAATCTGTATTACTGACCTTGGCCAAATCCCAAATACTGAGAGCTCCATAGGCCGGAGTTTCCAAGGATTACATCCCCAACAGTAACTCTCCCAGGACTCCTTGCTCCGATAATATGATGTAGTGTTTCGGCCAATCAGAGATCAAAAACTAACACTCCATCAACCTATGGCAGAACGGTAACCTGATGACTGGACCAATGATAGGGCTGGAAAACCTGGTCGTGTGATACCACATACCGGGGATACATTTAAAATTGTCTCCTGCAGCTAAACTGAACTCAATTTATCATTATTTTATTATTAAACGAGGTCTTGCCGAGCACAATTGGCCATCACATTTCTTGTAGGATAACAGGAATAAAATGTTTTTAGTATAAAATTTTTACTCGTTTCATCAGATTGGATGCGCGGAAGGAGAAACTGTGGAAGATTCGGTATCAGAGCAGCTGGGACTGTCCAAGATGCTGCCCGATCTTCTGAACGTTTCCAGCATTTTCTATTTGTACTTTAAATAATACACAACTATTGTCTGATTACAGACGATTATGACGGCCTAAACAAAGTTGAACAAATGTAATGCCCACATTCAATAGTTTTCTCTTCATTCTAACACTGGGCTAATACAGTGGATAGAGTCAATGTTTACATCATCCTCCCCACCCCACTATCAGTCTGTTACATCTGCTTCCGAGGCCGCTGTCTCTCACTGAGGGACCGTGACCAGAGAGCGATAAAAATGTGCACCACTCCCTGCAAGTCACATGGGCTGTTACCCTGGCAACAGAGAAAGTGGCTCTCCAAAAATGACAAACAATGAAATAACAGACTTACTTTAAAAGCTGTCAAGATTAACACTTCGCCATTTTGTAACGTTGAATTTAAAATTGTAATTATTGATGCGATACAGAATGGCCAGAAATTAACAAGATGGTTGATATATAACATTGAAATGGTGGGATACAGGCTGGACAGTGTCTGAACAAGATGGTTGATACATATCATTGAGGTGGTGGGATACAGACTGGACAGAGTTTCAACAAGATGGTTGATATGTATCATTGAGGTGGTGGGATACAAACTTGACAGAAGTTGAACAAGATTGTTGATATATATCATTCAGGTGGTGGGATATAGGTTGGACAGAGATTGAAGAAGTTGGTTAATATATATCATTGCGGTGGTGGGTTACCGGCTGGACAGAGTTTAAACAAGTTGTGCGGGGAATGCGCAGATGGAACCAGATGGGAAAAAGGATCATCATTAGTTTTCTCTTCGTTCTAACACAGGAATAATTCAGTACACACAGTTAATGCCCACAACATCCTCCCCAACCCTTTATCGGTCCGTTACATCTGGTCCTGAGGCCACTAACTCTCACTGAGCAACGGTGACCAGAGAGCGATAAAAATGCTTACCACTCCCTACCGGTCACATAGGCTGTTATTCTGGCATGCAGAAAGAGGCCATCCAAATATGACCGAAAAAGAAAGAAACGGGCTCAATTTTAAACGCTCTGAGTCTCGTTCTGTCAAGATTAACATGGTTCAATATTGCATGTACTTGTTCAAAATAAGTCTGTGAACCTTGGTTTTCAATAACTGGTGTGATCACCCCCCCCCCCCCCCCCCACGACACACAATAACTTCAAATAAGTGCTTCTGGTAACTGCTGATCTTCCTGCACATCGGCTAGGAGGGAGTTTAGGCCATTCCGCCTTACAAAACTGCTTCAACTCTGGGATGTTGATGGGACTCCTTGCCTGAACTGCTGCTTCAGGCCATTCCACAACATTCCTATGGGATTAACGATAAGATTTTGACTTGGACATTCCAAAAACGAAATTCTCTTTTGAAATCATTCTCCTATCGATTTACTCTTGTCTTTCGGATCATTGACTTGTTGCATTATCCAGCTTGAATTAAACCAGTTGACAGACTGCTACCCTGACATTCTCTTGTAAAGTGTCTTAATATAAAATTAACACAATAGCTATTTTATAACGTTGAAACTAAAATTGTAATGTTTGTCTTTACTTTACCTTATCCTGCATTAAACAAATCCTCTGCTATTTCTAGGTAACAAACACCGATAGTGAAGCAAAATACTTGACAATGAGGAGGCAGTAGTAGTTTCAAGGATTACAGCCTAAACAGTAACTCTCCCAGGACTCCTTACTCCGGTAATATGATGCGATGTTTCGGCCAATCAGCGTTCAAAAACTAACACTCCATCAACCCATGGAAGAACAAGAGCCTCATGATCATCTGACTGGACCAACGATCGGGCTGTAAAACCAGGGCATGAGTCAACAGATACCGGGGATACGTTTTACATCGTCTGCAGCAGCTAAACTGAACTCAATTTATCATTATTTTATTGTTAAATGTGCTCTTGCCCAGCACATTTGGCCATCACATTTCCTGTAGGCTAACAGTAATAAAACGCTTTTAATATAAAAATGAAATAATAGTGCTGGACTCTTGTTGCATCAGATTAGATTTCTGGAAAGAGAAACTGTGCAAGACCCGGTATCAGAACTGGGACTGTCCAAATTTCTCCCCGATCTGCTGAACGTTTCCAGCTTTTTCTCTTTTTACTTTAAATGATGCACAACTATTGACTGATTACAGGACGTTTGTGACAACCTGAACAAAGTTGCACAAATGCAATTCACACATTCGTTAGTTTTCTCTGCATTCCAACACAGGGTTAATACAGTCGAGGTTTACATCATCCTCCCCACCCCACTATCAGTCTGTTACATCTGCTCCCGAGGCCGCTGTCTCTCACTGAGAGACCGTGACCAGAGAGCGATAAAAATGTGCACCACACCCTGCAACAGAAAAGTGGCTCTCCAAAAATGACAAAAAATAAAGTAACTGACTCAAATTTAAATGCTGTCAAGATTAACACTTTGCCATTTTGTAACGTTGAAACTAAGATTGTAATTATTGATGCGATACAGACTGACAAGAAATTAACAAGATGTTTGATATATATCATTAAGGTGGGGCCGTACAGACTGGACAAAGGTTGAAAAAGATGGTTGATATATATCCTTGAGGTGATGTGATACAGGTTGGACAAAGGTTAAATAAGATGGTTGATAGATATCATTCAGCTGATGGGATACAGGCTGGACAGAGGTTTTACAACATAGTTGATATATATCACTGAGAAGGTGGGAAAGGCTGGATAGAGGTTGAACTAAATGGTTGATATATATATATATATAATTGAGGTGGTGGGTTACAGGCTAGACAGAGTTTAAACAAGCTGCGCGGGGAATGCGCAGATGGAACCAGATGGGAAAAAGGATCATCATTAGTTTTCTCTTCATTCCAACGCAGGAATAATTCAGTATACATAGTCCATGCGCTTCAACACTGGGATGTTGGTGGGATTCCTTGCCTGAACTGCTGCTACAGGCTATTCCGTATCATTCCCATGGTATTAACTTCAGGGCTTTGGTTCGGCCATTCCAAAATTCGAAATCATTTTCTTATTTATTTAGTCTTGTCTTTCCGATCATTGTCTTGTTGCATTAACCAACTTCAATGAAACTTCACGTGTCAGGCTGCTTCCCTGACATTCTCCTGTAAAGTGTCCTGATATAAAATTGACACAACGGCTATTTTATAACGTTGAAACTAAAATTGTAATTGCTGTCTTTACCTTACCTCATGCTGCATTCAATAAATACTCTGCAGGTTCTCGGTAACAAACACTGATAGCGGAAATAACTCAGTGAGGCAACACACTGCACAATGAGGAGACAGTAGGAGAAGGATTGTTGATATATAATCATTGATAAGATACAGGCACAATATGAACAACATGACATGGAATGAGCAGATACAACTATGTGGTAGAACACATCAGGGATGGTCCTACAGAAATAGACAGTTAGTGAATTAATAGCACATACTATAATATAAATGATCCTAAAGTGGAAAAGCTGGGACAAGCAAATGTAACCTTTGGCATATACCATTAGAAATCATGCATGCCTTGTAATCCAGGAAATTTCGTGGTAAAGCTTGTCTGCACTCACTCCAAAGCCTCGACATTTTTCCCAGATTGAGGCTACGAGAACTGCATGAAATACTCCAGATGTGACCTAACTCGGTTATTAACATAACTTCCTGACATGTAATATCAAAGCCTCGACTATAACCGTAAGCATACTATTTGCCTTCCTAACCACCCTGTCAGTCTGTGCAGTCTCTTTCAGGGAGCGGTGAACTTGGACTCCAAGATCCCTCTGTTCATCTATAATGTTCAGGTTCTTGTATTTAACAGTGTACTGTCTCTTTACATTTGTCCCACCGAAGTGCCAAGTTGATAATGACATTTCACTGAGTTTTGTGAGGTCCATTCGAATTCATTACAAAGTTTCTAAGTACGGGGAGGCACAGATACAGAGAAACACTGACTTGTAGCAGCTTCACGGGCAAGTACGTTCAGATAACACACGGAACATAAATTATACAACTGTGTCATTAACAATATGGAAATGTGATTTATGTCATTAAATGCAGGTTTTATGCAATGATCAATATATAGATATATAGTTCGTATCAATAACAGACTTAGAAATCTCATTAACAATGTAGAGATATGTTTTATGTCCTTAACAATGTATTAATATACATTTGTGTCTTTATCAGCATATAAATATGCATTTCGTGTCTACAAGAGAGTTGGAAATGTTGGATTTGGTCCGTCGGCCAAATTATTGACACAGTTTGGGAAAAACTGGGATCCAAGCACCGGTCCTTATAACACACATTGCGACATCTTGCAGACACAGGAAGGGTCTGGTTATTCCAACCCTCTAAACACAGAGACAACAGGAACAGGAGCAGGCCACTCCGCCCCTCCAGCCCATCCTGTCATTCAATAAGACCTCGGGCCATTCCATCGTTGAGCCTCCCCCGCATACCACTTCTATCCCCATTTTTCCCAGACCATGGGCCCCACTTGGAGATCAACAGTGTTTCGGTATTTTCCCACCGGTGGTGAATCCCTCTGCTCACCTCCACCATGGGCTCAGACATAAACCCCTCCTGTCCCTACTGAGACAAACTTCCTGTGTACACCGGTATCCTTTCAATAAAATCCCCCTCCACTCCGTCTTCTGCCGGGATCCCTCCCTCCCCCTGCGAGCTGACATCAAACCGATGGGACCAGCGGTTTCCTCCTACTTCTCAGCGATACATCAGACTCCGGCCGCAGGAGACGATTGACAATGTGAACCGTAGATGCCCCTTCCTCTCAAAGTTAGTGAATCATTCAGACAGCTGATCGCTGAGAGAAAATACGTTTGTTGGTCATAAAAGTTCGCACAGATTCGTTTGGACGGATTTGATGTGGAGTTCGGGGTGTGACAGTGAAAGGGCCGGACGGCCGAACTCTCTCCGTTGTCTAAACATCCTTCCAGGTGAGGCGACACTTCACCTGTGAATCTTCCGGGGTCGCCCATTGTGGTCGCTGCTCCCGATGCGTCCGCCTCTACACTGGTGACACCGGCTTCTCCGCAGTTGTGCGGGATAGTGTTTTATTTTTGTGCAAGGAGGTGTCGATGTTCTCGTTGCGTTTTGTGCAAGGGTACAGGATTTTTTGGACGTTGACGATTTGTATGCCTTTCTTTTTTGTGTGTAGGAGGGGTGGGGAATTGGAGGCTTCTCTCTGAATGGTGTCCATGTACATTGTTTTGCTTCATGGCTCTCTGGAGAAGAAAATAAATCCGAGTTGTATATGGATACATGCTTTGATAATAAACTAACCTTTGAACTATACGCTACGAGTGGGACTTCTGTGTCCAAACATTTTAATTCCGACTTCAATTCTCGTTCTGACGTGACAACCCACCGCCTCCTCTTGTGCCAAGATGAGGCCACCCTCAGGGTCCAGGATCAGCACCTTATATTCCGTCGGGGTACCCTCCAACCTGATGGCATGAATATTTATTTCTCCTTCCGGTGAAAAATTTCCCCCCTCACCAAATCCACCACTTCCCCCCGCACTTCCTCTCTTCCTCTTTGACCTTTCACTTCCTCTCACATGCTAATCCCTTCTCCCTGGGCCCACTCCTCCATTCATTTCTCCCATTCCCCACCGTCCTCTCCTATCAGATTTTTTTTTCTCCAGCTCTTGAGCTTTCCCACCTACCCGGCTTCACCTGTCACCTTCCAGCGAGCCCTTTCCTCACCCGCCCCTGTTTTTATTCAGATATTTCCTCCTTCCTTCTCAGTTTTGTAGAAGCGCCTCAACCCGAACGTCGACTGTTTACTCTTTTCGATAGATTCTGCCTGACCCGCTAAGTTCCGCCAGCAATTTGTGTGTGTTGCTTTGGATATCCAGCATCTGCAGACATCGCGGTGTTTGTGATTTACCTCTCTGTTGTAGATCCAGCCTCGGGCCACTGGTGGCGCTGCGTGGACCTTCGGACAACGGCAGCGATGTTCAGGATTCCAGTTACCGGCGCACCTGCGGCGAACCTCCAGCGAAACGCAGGCGCGGTGCCGATCGCTGCTGCCGCCGGTGTTTCCTGTTTCCAGATGGCGGTGGGTAGCGGCTGATCCCGAGTTTGTGTAAATCGGGGGCTGGTTGCATTGGGAAAAGGGCCAGGCCCGATCTCTGCCCGACGGCTGGATGTTCCGGGTTCTCCTGTTCCGCTGCCCCGGTTTTAGCTTGGCGCCCAAACCCGGTCTGTGGGATCAATTAGATGTGGTTCCCCAAGCGGGGAGGGTGTTTGGAGTGAAGGAAATATGTCTGTGTGTGCGGGTAGAGGTTGTAGGTGGACGTCTAGGTATGGGGTGAGTGGGCGGACGGGAGATGTTGCGGGTAGAGTGGGGATCGGACGTTGAGAATGTATAGGGTATGGTTAGTAAGTTTGCAAAAAGTAAGTTCAAACAATTAATTTTTTGGAAGATAGTGTATAAATAGTCCCCTCTGTTTCCGTCTCCTCACTCGGCCACAACTCCCCTTCCTGCCTTCCTTCTCTGCCCCTTCTTCGTTCTCCTCGCGTATTGGACAGCTAAGAGTGAAACGTGAAATATTTTGGGGGAATCTGAAGGGGAATTCTTCACTCAGATGTTGGTGAGAGTATGGCATGATATGCCAATGGATGTGGGTTTGATTTTAACACCAATGATAAATTTGTTGTGGACATGAATGGAAGGTGTATGAAGGCTAAGGTGCAGGCAGTTGGAACTAGGAGTAAAAACAAAAGAAAGGGTCAGCATTGAGTGGAAGGGCTGAAGGGCGTTTTTCAGTACTGCTGAGGTCTGTGACTCTAATAATATTCTGACTTGTAATTTGCACATTCAGTGCTTTCCTGCTAATGACTGAACCCAGTAATTTACAGAATGGCTGAAGAGGCTGCTCAATGTCTGTTCCTGTGATCAAAATCACTGAAGGCAGCAGATATTGTCTTCTCCATTCTCTTTCACTCAACAGGTTCATTGTTTACAGGAAATCACGGAACTCAAAGAGAAGGAAACCGCGACAGAGGATTCCCCGCTCTTCCTCAGACCTGGTGATTGGGAAAGGCTCCCAGTCCCACGGAGTGATGTAGGAATCCTCTGCAGAAATGAGGAATGCGTTGGCAATGTTGGACAAAATGCTGAAAAGAGGTTCTGGAGCTCGGTATGGTAAAACAACACACTGGGCCGAAAATCACATTGAAACAATGCAGATGTAACAATATTATAGAACATTGACATAGAATATATATTACTATAGGGCAGAGACAAGCCCTTCGGCCCACAATGATCACCGCTCCCTGGAAAACAAGTAGATTAGTCATCAAACGGCTATCTATATTTATCTATTAAGCATTCAAAATATCCATATCCTTCTATTTTCCTTAGATTCATCTGCTTGTCCTAGAGTCTCGTCAAAGTCTCCACTGTATCCACTTCTACCATTATCCCAGGCATTCATTCTCGGCGGCCCTAACAATGTAAACAAACTGGCCATTCATACATAAGTTTTCTTTGAACTTACCCGCTTTCACATTCAATGCATATCCTTTGGTATTAGACATTTCAAGACCTCAGAGTCTGCCTATTCTATAAGCCTCTCATAATATTATAAACCCTATCAAATCTCACTTCACCGCTTCAGAGAAAACCACTCAAGTTTGTCCAATCACATGCCCTCTAATCCGGTCAATATCCTGGTAAACCTCTTCTGCACTCTCTCCAAATTCTCAACATCCTTCTTAGAGTGAGGCAACAGGAACGGCACGCAATACTCCAGATGTGGCCTAACTAGAGTTTTATCAGGTGCATTACAGCTGGCTCAAGTAATAATGTCAAGCATGCCATATACCTTCTTAACCACTTAATCAACCTGCATAGCCAATTTCAAGGAGCTTTGAATTTGAATCCCTCCGTCTTTCTGCTCATTAACACCTGTTAAGTGTCTTGCACTTAACATTGTGCTGTCTCTTTACATTTGACCTACCGAGGTACAACATTTCACATTTGCCTGGATTAAACTCCATCTCCATTTCTCTGCCCACATCTGCAATTGATTTACAGTTCATCCCGCTGTATTCTTTGCCACTATTCGGTGCTATCCATAACTATGTTCATTTTCAGCCAGATCGGCTATCTACATCACAAACTACAGGGGTCACAGAACTGATCCCGGTGGAGCACGCCTAATCACAGAGCTCCAGCTACAACTGGTCCCTTCAACCAGTACCCTCTGTCTCCAATGGGCGGAGCAGTTCTGAATTCAAACAGCCAGTTCACCAATGATCCTCAACGTTTCGATGAGACTCCCATGTGGGACCTTGTGAAATGCCTTCCTGAAACGTGTTGAAATGACAACCATAGCTCTGTCTCTGTCAAACATCCTCGTCACGTTATTAATAAAATCAACCTATGTAGTGAGGCACATTTTACCCAGAAGGCCATGCTGGCTCTCCCTAATTATGCTATGATTTTCCAGATATTCATAAATCCTGTCTCTCACAATTCTCCTCAGTACCTTCCGTGTCTCTGACTTGAGACTGACCGGTCTAGGGTTTCCAGGATTATCCCTGGTTTCCTTCTTGTATAGGAACAGCATGAGCTTCTCACCAGTCCTCCAGGACCTCGCCTGTGGCTATGTAAGTCAGAAAGATATTGGTCAAGGCCTCAGCAATCTCTTCACTTTCCTCTCAGTTACCTGGGGTATATCCCATCAGGCACGAAGGACTTAACCAAATTTTGCTATTTAAGATATCCGGCACTACCTCCTCCTACACTTCAAAATGTCGGAGCATATTAATACTCTTGGTACTGATCTCCACATCTTCCATATCATTCTCCTTGGTAAATAGTAATGCAAAGTACTCATTTTGGACCTTACCCATATCCCTCGCACCTAGGCAAATGATCTCCTGCTCCCACTTTATGCTTGTGTGGTCCCACCCTCACTTGTTATCCTCTTGCCCCTGATGTATGTACAGAATTCCTTGGGCTACTCTTTAATCCTACTGTCCAAGAGCTTTTCGGGGCCCCTCTTGACTTTCCTAATTCCCCTCCTAAGTTATATTCTGGCTTCTTTATAATTCTCCAAGTCTCAGGTTCATTCTAACTTCCGAAACTTTACCAACTTTTTCCTTTTCATTTGGAACTACAACATGACCTCCCTCGACATCTACAGTTCTCTTTGTCCTTCTTTCTGACTGAAACATACCTGTCCTGTACTTTGCGTCGTTAAATTTAAGCACTTTTCACATGTTGGAAGTGGACTTGCCCAAAAGTAGCTGATCCTAATTATCTCTCCCTAGTTCCTGCACGATGCTGTCATAATGTAACCTGCTCCACTTTAATACGCTTTCAAAAGGTTCATTCTTGTCATTATCTGTACCTATCGTAAAACTTAAGGTGTTGTAACTATTTGATGCGAAAGGATCGGTCAGCTAGCCAGGTTCATTACCCAACGCCAGATCCAGTTCAGCTTCTGCTCTTGTTGGACAACATACATATTAATTTACAGAACCCACCCGGACGCCTATTTCCCATAGTCCGTTGTCTATTTCCCAGAGCTCATCCGTTCCTGATTTAAGGTCCGTTTCCAGCCATATACCATCGTAATTCCACTTCCAACAATTAATTACTTTAGGAACTGAAACAGAGCTGAGGCCAGATAGTGGTACCGTTTATTCGAGGACAGGCACAGTCTTAGAAGGTTGGCGTCATTCAATGTCTGTAGTGAGATGCGGAAGATGTTCTATAGGTCAGTTGTGGAGAGCGCCCTCTTCTTTGTGGTGGCGTGTTGGGGAGGAAGCATTAAGAAGAGGGACGCCTCACGTCATAATAAGCTGGTAAGGAAGGCGGGCTCTGTCGTGGGCAAAGTACTGGAGAGTTTAACATCGGTAGCTGAGCGAAGGGCGCTGAGTAGGCTACGGTCAATTATGGATAACTCTGAACATCCTCTACATAGCACCATCCAGAGACAGAGAAGCAGTTTCAGCGACAGGTTACTATCGATGCAATGTTCCTCAGACAGGATGAAGAGGTCAATACTCCCCAATGCCATTAGGCTTTACAATTCTACCGCCAGGACTTAAGAACTTTTTAAAAGCTATTATTAATGCTTCTTGAGATAGTGATTTAGATGCATATCATATTTTTTACTGAGTTAAGTATTGTATGTAAATAGTTTTGCTACAACAGGTGTATGGGACATTGGAAAAAAGTTGATTTTCCCCATGCGGATGAATAAAGTATCTATCTATCTATCTATCTATCTATCTATCTATCTATCTATCTATCTATCTATCTATCTATCTATCTATCTATCTATCTATCTATCTATCTATCTATCTATCTATCTATCTATCTATCGCGAGGTTGCAGGACAGCGTGATTAATTTGGATGCTGACAAAGGCAGGATGGGTGGAGACAGAGGGGTAGTTGAATGGCTTGGGGGCTGACTTGGGCCTGTGAGAAGAGAGCCGGGCCTTGGGATTAATCTGGGGACTGCCACGGGTTGTAGGGAGAGAGTGGGACAGTGTCATTAGACAAGGGACTGACATGGACTGCGAGGAGAGAGATTAGGACAGTGTGATTGGTTCAGTGTCTGACCAGGACTGTGGGGAGAGAGTGAGATGGAACGACACGGGGACTGACACGAGGCTGTGGGGTAATCGTGGTGCAGTGGGATTACTTTGGGACTGACAAGTGTCGGTGGAATTATTTTGAGGACAGACGCAGGGTGCGGGATTAGTGTGTTTTCCCTGTTTATGAACAGAGGCTGCAGGAACAGAGTGAATCACAATAAAATATTAATATTATTATATGTTACACAAGCCCTCTGTTTGTGTTATTCCATAAGTATTTAAACTGATTGAGCTAATTTAGGACCATGCAGCGAACTCCTTCCTCTCCATCGAGGAGCTCCCCATGACGACCCAACGCCGCATTACCACACTCTCACTCCACACTTCCTTTGAGCTCAGGACCACGGAATCCCGAGCCCAGGAGCACCGCCCACCCCACAAATGCCGGGAATCTGGGATCCCCTACCCCACCCCCACTTTCCCTGCCGCTGCCCCACGGAGGTCAGATAAATCTCCGCAATTCCATCCCCGTCTTTCGTCACTGCCGGCCTCAGGACCCTTTCAACGCGGAATGACTCTGTAGGGAATATCAGCTCCTCACTCCTGCCGGGGCAGTGGGAGCAAGAGCCTGCCATGATCCGTCCGGCCGTCTGGATAGTCGACACCCTCCGGTCAATGTCTCCGCCACCTCCCGGGAAGCTGAAGCTCAGATGAATACCCAAAACTCGCCGCCTCACCCTCTTGGGCCCGTAAGGGGTGTGAGGCCTCTCTGTATACAGTCCCGTGACACGATCCCTCTTCCCGCTCCCTCAGCGCTTGAGCCAGAAACCTGCGGTAGCTTGGCAAGGCCACTCGGGAGGTTGGGGTGTTTTGGGCCGAGAATGAGGCGAAACACCGGCGGGACTCGCTATCGAAGAGAGGTAAATGGAAACGGAAGGGGTTGGGGTACTCCAGGGTATGAACGACCACGACCCAGGACAGATCCTCGCCAAGCGAGATGCTACCCCCAGGGCACTACCCAAGATCCATTCCATGCCGACTCCAGGGTGCAGTGAGCACCGTCTTCGACTCCAGGCTGGCTTTGGCCCCGGGCTGATCCTGCTGAGGAACCTTCGCCTGCCGACGATAAACAGGGAGACAGTGCCGTCCGAGAAGCGCAGTGATCGGATACAGGGACGGTGATCCCTGTGAAGAGAGAGGGTGAGGGTCAGTTCGGAGGGAAGAGAAGGTGTCGCGGAGATTGAAAGAAGTGCAGGGGAAGGATGTGAAAGTCTCTACCAGATCGATTGCGACAATGTGGCAGGTGCGCGTGCGCTGTTTTATAGCGCGGGGTGTGTCCGCGCGGGCTTTCCAGTGTCCATGTTTAGGGTGGGTTCGGTTCGGTTCCACACTGTAAATTTCCAAGAGTATGACTCAGTATAAATGTTTCATCATTCTACTTTGCGCGTTCGTAACAGGAGCCAACGGGTGTGCTCACAGAAACGCGGAGGGAGAGTGAAGATCGCGAAGACCGGTTGAGGAAAGGGAGATCGCGGATACGGTGCGGGAAGGAGTGGGGTTAAGCAGGTAGAGGTCAGCGAGATAGCACAGGTTGCTTTTTTCAGAGGGATTTTATAATGGAAGCGCTGTAATCCCAGAATGCCCTGCAGGAAGGAAAGTCCTCTAATCGCTCAGTGCATTTATGGACAGTATTCTCAGACTCAGACTTCCCTACCTCATCCCGTCTCGCTCTCGCAATGTCCAGTGTCTATTTCCCGCCCCAAGTCCTTTAACCTCCCGTCTGTGTATCCACCACTCTCTCCAAAACCCCGGTCATCAGTACTTAACCAACCTCTCTCTCTCCAGATTCAGTCCCCAATCCCGGTGTCTTTCTGACATAAATTTCTATCCCTACCCACCGACACTCCTCCCCTACCCTATTCCCCCATCCCCACGTCTCGGGCTCTTCCCTTCCGCGTTCACTTCCAATCTCGCTCCTCACACCGATCGCTCCCCATCCCCGGCCTCCCTCACCCTGGTGTTTCTCTAACCCCTCAGTCTCTCTGTACTTCACCGGTCTCTCTCCCAAGTCTCTCCTCCATCTCTCTACCCAGGCTCTGTCATACAAGTGTCCCTCTACCCCGCCCCCACTCTTTCCCTCCGGTTCCCTCTCCCTCTGCCGTTTCTGCTCTCCTAGAATCTCGACTGTGTCTCTCTCTATCTCTCTCTCTCCCTCTTCTCTACTCAGACTCTTGCCGCCATCTCTCTACATTCCCCAGTCTGTTTTTCCTCCCACCCGTCCCTCACAGTCACACTACCCCATCTCCCCACAACTCTGAACTCTCTCTCCCATCTCTCTCTCTACCTGCTCCAAACCCTCTCCCTCCTCCGGACGTTCTCTCCGTCATTCTCTTTCTCATCCAGTCTTTCTCCTGGCCCCTCCTCTTTCCCATCTCCCTCTCCATCCGCGTTTCTCACTCCTTTCCCCGGACATTCCCCTCCCTCTTTGTACCGACACTAAATTCTCGAATCTGATCTCTTTCCCCAACTAAAACATTTCCCCAATCCCAGATCTCTTTCCACACACCAGATCTCTCAACTTCTCCGGCCTCCCTCCCCTGGCCTTTCTCTGCCCTCCTCTTTCTCTCGCTACCTCACCAGTCTATGCCCCCGTCGCTTTCTCCCCAGTCCCTCTGTCTCTCTGACCAGCGTCGACTCCTTTTCCGGCTAATAACTTTTCTCT
The DNA here is from genome assembly GCF_048418815.1 of Hemitrygon akajei. NCBI lineage: Eukaryota > Metazoa > Chordata > Chondrichthyes > Myliobatiformes > Dasyatidae > Hemitrygon > Hemitrygon akajei. The sequence goes on along the minus strand of NW_027332004.1, from coordinate 1,714,419 downwards.
TCATTGAATGTTCATGGAGTGTCAAGGATCTAGTCGGGTGCACACAGGTAGATAGCGTGTGAACCTACGTGCTTTATAGTTGAAATAAAAAAGGTACTCGTTGGTAAAATCAGATTCTCTGTACCTCACTGATCATTATTACTAGGGGCGCTACTTTTAACAGTGGCGTCCATCATTGACATTGTCCACTAACAGTACGTGCCCTCTACACAGTGTTAACATCGGGAAGGAGATACAGAAGCCTGAAAGCTCAGGCTCAGCGATTCAGGAACAGCTTTTTCCCCCGCTGCCACCTGTATCTCAGTTTTGTTTTCTCTATATTTATTTATCCTGTATTTCATTGTACTGGTACGGAAAATTTAACGATTTCGCGAAGTATGTCTGTGATATTAAATCTGGTTATGATTCTGATTCGGATGAAGGGGGATGTGTTAAATTGAAGAAATTAGTTGAAACTCTATCAGAACCTCCTGAGACGATGGGCTGTACCGTGCTGCAATATTCTATGTTCTGTGCTCTATGTAGTGTGCTTTATATAAGTATGTAGGTCTAGTCGGTTAGTTATTTAAAGCTGCGACGCCTTCCTTTTCCAGACAACTCTCAATGCGTTGGATAATAAAGTACAGGAGAATTTAACAACAATAGTCCATAAATGTCAGTCCCGGCCGCTGGATGATATCAATAGTTTGGCTTGGAAGGGACTCGTCAAGTATTACGAAACGAGGAGTTGTCCTCAGTGTTCAGACGACGCTGGTCATGGGGTATGAAGAGAAGTATCTGGACTAACAGGAACATGAGCGATAGTCAGTATGGGCCAGTGCCTAGTAGGTCATGTCTGACCAATCTCACAGAGCTTTACGATGTAGTTACCAGGAATGGTGTTGAAGGCAGGCAGTGGATGCCGTCTAACAGGGACTTCGGCAAGGAATTTGCAAGGTTCCGTATGGGAGGATGCTCGAGAAGGTTCAGTCGCTTGGCTTTCACAATGTAATGAATTGGATTAGTCATTGGCTATGCCGGGGAAGCTAGAGTGTGGTAATGGATGGTTGTCTCTCTGACTGGGGACCTGTGATGAGTGGAGTATCCCAAGGGATCGATGTTGTGCCCGTTGTTATTTGTCATCTATATCAATGATCTGGATAATAATGCCATTAACTGGGTCAGCAAATTTGCCGATGACAACAACATTACGGGTGTAGTCGACAGCGAGGAAGACGACCGAAGCATAAAGCGAGATCTGGACCAGCTGGCAAAATGGCTGAAATTTGTCAGATCGCATTTAGCGCAGACAAGTGTTAGATGTTGCACTTTGTGCGGAACAGCCAGTGTCGGTCTGACACAATGAGAAATACGGCAGTGAGGAGTACGATAGAACAGCGAATCTGGGAATGCAGGTCCATAATTCAATGAAAGTTGCGGCACAGTTACACAGGGTCGTAAAAAAAAACTTTTCGCACATTGGCCTTACTAAACCAAAGTACGGAGTACAGGAGTTGGGATGTTACGTTGCTGTGGTTTAAGGCTTTATTGGGGCCCAGTTTGGAATATTGTGAGCTGTTGGGCTCAACCACCTGCAGGAAAGATGCAAATAAGATTGAAAGAATGCAGAAATAAATTAACACGGCCATTTCCGGGACTGAATGTTTTGAATTGAAATGAAACATTACATATGTTAGCACTTTATTTCCGAGCGGGTAGAAGACTGAGAGGAGAATTGATAGAGGTATACAACATTATTAAGGCGTATAGAGAGTGTAAATGCAAGCGGGTTTTCTCCACTGATGTTGGGCGAGAATACAACTGGAGATCACGGGTGAAGGGTGAAATGTGAAATGTTTAAGGGAAACATGAGGGGAAACTCTTCACCCAGAGGGTGATCAGAGTGTAGACAGTGCTGACAACACAAATGGTAATTGAGATTCTGATGTCAAAGTTTAAGAGATGATTGGGGAAGTACACGGATGAGAGGGATATGGATGGCCACGGTCCGGGTGAGGTCGATGGCAGTAGGCAGTTTAGATAATTCCTCACTGACTGGACGGGTTGGAGACCCTGTTTCTGTGCAGTGGCTGTCTGACTGTATGTCTCGGTTAGAACTTTAGTATCTCACAGCACCGACCAATCTAGAAAATCGTTGTTACTGTCCGATCCCTCTGTCCCTGCACACAGTGAAGCATGGAGACTGAGTATAATGGATGGTTATAGCATGAGAAGCTGAAAGCGCAGATGTGAAATGATGAAGGGAGTATCAAACTACAGGTAAAGCGGTAGAAACAGTACTTCCGTGCTGGAGTGGGTGTGACAGTGGTCCCAGTACAGTGAACAGATCTGTTGCTTTAGCGGTAGTAATAGGGATCATTCGCCCCGATACTATACAACATAGGGACATGTAATCCGAATCCTATCCCTGGTCAGGAATGTCAGAAATCCTGGAAAGTCGTTGGAGGTTTGGAGACGTCATGTTTTAATTCTGTGGAAAATTAACTCCTGGACGATACGTTACTTTCTGCGTCTCTTTGTCTTGGAGTCGAAAGGCTTTACTAAATGTTGTATGATTCCAATTACAGATGCTTGTTAACCATTGAACAAATAAGGGCATGTCATTTTCTGCGATATTTTGAAAATATGAATGCATTGCAGTTTTAAAAATATAGTACGAGGTTTGGACATAAGTGAGTTCAATTGGAAGATAAAGTGAAAGATTACGGCCATGAATGGCTTTATGTGAGTTGCGTGTTTCTTTTCTTTGTGTTGGTGGGCTGACTGAATTAATCATTTTTTTCTCTATGCACTTGACAAAAATAGTGTCACCTAGCGAGATGTGATTTCCAGAAACTGATGCGAAATTCGAAGGCTGCATATCATTCCGAAATTCTATGAAGTGCTGATGTATGCTGGCCCCAGATCTCCACATCTCACTGTCCTAAGTTCTATAGAATACGTGCTGAGGCCTTTTGCTTTGGAGTTGTTTATTCTGTATTCTCCACTTGCCTGCGATGGTGTTGAAAGAAGACAAGTATGAGCGCGGGTGTTCGCTTTGCTCTCGCTGCGTTTTTAGTTTGTGTCGTTTTCTATATTTCATTTATTATTAATTTCAGAGGCAGACACGGATTTCACACCAGCCATGTGGATTCAGGGTTAAATGGATCGAAGTTTCAGCGTATCTACAGCCGATACGATTAAACCACGATTCAGAGGTATTGGGATAAATTGGTGCGTACACGAATTGGGAATATGGAGTTGTCATTTTGGAAGGCTGGTTATTTTAATGAGCACCAGAAACGGCTCTGAACACTTCTAAATGCGGTTTTTGAGTTGTAGGTCTCCATCGGAAAAGATTGTTTTGAGGTCATTGTAGCATGTGTCCTGCAATATGTAATAAACAGATCAGTTTAGATAACGTGTCCGTATAGTCAATAGCTCAGCGATTTGTTTACATCATCAGCCCTAATTCCATAAACTATCCCGCTGCTGCTGTGTGGTCAGATTAAATTGTTTGTGTTTTTTTGTTTTTTCCCCTCAGCCCTATTCCTCGGAACACGGTAACTGCAGAGTCCAAAAGTTGTAAAATGTCCCGAAATTTCCACCCACCAAGCGGGACGCGGATGTCCGCTGTCTTCCAGCCAGCATTCACTCTATCTTGTTTTATTTTCACTTTTACAAATAATTCAATCTGCCTCATATAGGACAACATACCTCTCAAAGAGCCATGTTGTCTCTCCGTAACCAAATACTCATAAATTCCCTCTTCAATTATCCTCTACAATAGTTTACCCACTACTGATGAAAGACTCACTGGTCTATACTTCCAACAAGTATCCTTATTATCTTGCTACAACAAATGAATAATATTTTACCAATTTCTAATCTTCTAGTTCTACTTCCGTGGCCAGGAAAAACACAAAAATCCTGTCCAGAAGCTCAGCAATGTCTTCGCTTCCCTTCCTAAATCACCTGGACTATATCCCTTCCGGCATCGGAGAATCATCAATCACAGTATTTTCCAAGTTTCCAGCGCATCCTCTTTCTTAGCGTCGGCATGTTCTAGCATAACTGCCTTTTTACGCTGTGTTCACTTTCATCGATGTATTCAGTAAGAAGATTCACCTCCTCCTTGGATTCCAGACACTGGTTTTCCACTTTTACCTCCGATCTGCCCACACTCTCTCCCGTCTCCTCCTGTTCTTCACAGTGCAACACGTCAAGGACTTCTCAAGTCCCCTCCTAACTCTTCGAAGTCCATTATTAAATTCTCTCCTGTCTGCATTGTGACCCTCCATATCCCTACCTGATCCTTTCTCCCTAAACCTTAAGTACCTTTCTTTCTTCCTCTTGAATTGTTCCAACTTTATTGTCACCCAACGTTACCTTATGCTATCATCATTGCCCTGCGACAATAAGACAAGCCCTTACTGAACCCCAAGACAGTACTCGCTAAACGATCTCCACATATCTGTTTTGCATTTCCCAGAGTACATCATTTCCCAACGTACATTCCCAACTTCCTGTCAGGTAGCACCATAATTCGCAGACTGCCTATTAAACACTTTCCATGCTCCCTGGCCCTATCCATGTGCAAGGTAGGTCGAGGGCAGATCTGGCCTATTGCTGTGAAATACTCACCCACCCAGAGATCTGTCACCTGATATGTTTCCTTTTCTAATATTATATCCGGTATGGACTGTTCGCTAGTCCGCCTGTCTTCATATAGTGACATGAATCCCTCCTGGACACAACTGAGAAATTATGCCATACCTAGACCTTTTACTCTGGGGAGGTGCCAAAGAATATTGTGGAAGTTTCTGTTACCCATGCCAATAACATGGCCGATGTCCAATATCCGGTTCCCGATCTGTTCTTTACCGTTCCCGTTGCACTTATTTGGCTGATCTGATGGGCGACTGTAGAGAATACTCCAAATGGGGTGATCATGACTCTGTGTTCGTCTCATAGTCTATTAACAAACGAAAGCTCGACGTTGTCCTTCCTTTCTGCAGCTGCGATACTATCCCTGGTTTCTCATCGCACTCCCTTTACACTCTGTTACCCGACCCTGACCATTTCGAAACATCTAAAACCCGGAAAGGCCTGAAGCCATTCCTGCCCTTGTGACAGTCGAGTGTCTGTGATAGTTTGGAACATACTTCAACCAATGTAACAATCACGCCAGCAGCATTGAGCGTTTGTACTGCTACCTATCTGAACTGTATGAAGTCAGCAATCTTCCGCCAATTCTGTAATTTCAGGATGACCAGGCATATGATTGTTTGAATATATGACATATTTGACAAGCCTGGCCATTGTAAAACGGCTTTATTTGAAAACTCCGCGGAATTGTCATTAGACACGGGCGTTATCTACACAGATGGCCATTTAATGTAAACACATACGTCATTCCATTCCTCAGCTCTTCTCTGAATTTCCTCTGTGTCAGTGTATAGATACAAGTATTGGTACACATGCTGAGTACTTGCATCATGAACCCAGATTGCTGTAGGATGTATACCGGGGAACTCAAATATCTGTCCTCGTAAAAATAGTTTTGCTTTTGCCAGTTCAGGGTATGGGCTACATGGGGCATCCAAAATAATATGAAATTAGCTGATATAGAAAACAGCAAAACCATCGATTTTCTGCGTTTTTCCACCTCGGCATCTTTCTGATTGTCGCTGCTGTGCCGAAGCTTTCTGCGGACTCTATTTGCCACAACGATATGTCTTACGGTTAACCCGTTAAACACCAGGATTAAACCGATTGGTATCATTGGTGTTAAAATACTGTCCAGTAATTGATACCCTCTCCACACGGGTGAAGTGGCGTATTCATATGTGCCAGTGCACCGCCACGGCATGTTGTCAATGATGACGTAAGGTTCAATGGCAAAGTAAAACGGGACAGATTTCCCACAGATCACGATAACCACGGTCACGATAACAACCATTGCTGTTCTCTCGGTGCAGTATCGCTCCCGCAGCTTTCGGCAACATATTGCGATGAAGCGATCGAAGGTAAAACTGACCGTGAGCCAAACAGAACAGTCCTGCGTCGCAGCCACAAATACAAGTGTCAGAGCGCACACAGGAGTGATGAGCAGGGATCTGGAATAAATGTAGATATTGTTGGTCTGGTCCACTAAAGCAACAACGACAACCACCATCAGATCCGCTGTTGCCATTCCAACCAGGTAACGGGTGATGCATTTGGAGAGTCCGCATTTTCCCCGAGAGAGGATCACAATCGCCGTTAAATTAACTGCAAGAAGTTTGGAAACAAAATAGAAATACGGTCAGTTTCCTGAATGCCCCCATTCTACCGATGCTATGGAGGGTATGGTCTGTTGGAAGTGGAAACCGGGAATCCAGTGTGTGCGGTCTCGGTCGCTGCACTCCGGCTGGAGGACAATGACGGATGTAAGTGTCAGTGGATTGGCGACCTTCCCACAGTTTAGAGCGAGGCATCCGAGTTCCACGACTCACGTACCGGTGAGCAGTCGATCGCTCCTGTAAACAAGACCATTTCGATTATTAGAGGCGAAACAGTTGAAGGGATTGTTTGCAGCGGTGACAAAGTGGAAACAAAAGATCCAAAACACAATTTATCATTTACTGACTTATGTAAGAATAGATCTGAGTGTCGAAAATAGACCGGACCGTCATTTAAATAAGCTGCCACGTTGTTATAAGGTCGAAGTGTCTGCACTGATAGAGACTCGGACCTAGAAAAGCAGAGGCCAGCGTCACTTCAGAAAGCCTAGCGAGGTGAAATTAGGAAACAATATCCATATCTCATAAACGTCACTGACAAAAGAAAAAATCACTTCGACCAAAGTATGAAAATGAAAGAAAACAATCAGATGCCCGAATCCTCCATTCCGGAAGCAGTTTCAGCCGATGGTAACATCTGTGCTTAGTAACAGTGCGGATACCGCAGCAGAGTAACGACGGCACCATACATAAAGTAACCAGCTCCGGCATCTTACCGGGGACACCAACCGCTACAAGTGTGGGATAGAAAATGGCCGCGATGTAGTAAATCGCCGGATATCCCATATTCCGTCAGAAGCAGCGTTCAGTTCTACGGAACGTTTCAGCTGCTCAGATGGACTGGGGATCGGTTTAGCAAACTTTTATTGAGGTGAGAGCAATTCCACTGCGGCAATTAGCGTGGCGATCACGTCAGGGACATTAGTGGCAAACAAATGCACAAACACTTACGTTAAACTATTTTTACTCAATGCTCCTGTATCCCGAATTTGACTCCTCAAGGGATATTACAACCCATTTAGATTAAAAGAACAAATGATGTGGATTTTGCATGCTATTTTCAATGATACCTGGCTTCAGCTATTTAAGTAGCATAATTTTATATCATTGTTGCTTTAAAACAGGCATTCATCTTGAAGTCAATTTATCTTGTAATATTTGATCGTGCACATTCCCTTCTGAAATTGTGGGAAGGTGCTGCCGTCTGAAATGAAGAACACTTCTCTATTAACGGGGAACAGTCATTCATCTTTTCGTTCGTTAAAACAAAATATGATGTGAATTTTCCATGTTATTTTATATGATACATGGCTTCAGCTATTTAATTGGGATATTTTTTATGTCAGCGTAGCTTTCAAAGTAGGCATTCAGTTTGAAGTTGATTTATTTTGTAACATTTGACGGAGCACATTCGCTTCTGAAACTGAGGGAAGGAGTTTGTTCTGGTCGGTGAAATGGAGAACACTTCTTTATTAAAGGCAAACATTCGTTCATTCTTTTGTTTCTTTCGTTCCAGTCATTCCGGGAGGTTTGAGTGCTGGAAATCACAGTGACAGCTGACATGTGTTACAATAAAATACACTGCCCATATTCCTCCAAACACTTTAAAAGACCAGCAGCGATATTCCAGAGACCTGTGATCAAAAATGGAACGTGTCCTCGGGAAATTAGCGAGGGCTGTGGAGAGTTTGAAGTTCAATATTTTCCAGCGCACACATGGGCCGTTTGGCAGGAGCCTGCCCTCTCAAAGTGAATGACTTGACCACCTCACACCCGTGACGTGCGATGTAGTCTGTTTAACTTTAAAGATATTCTCAAACCTGCCACAATATTATCACTATTTTTCCATCCATTCTCTCTTTGAACAAAAGTAGCAAGTGAAATCTGTAAACAATCTGCAGGTTTCCACACTGTGCTATTATTTGCCATTACATAGAACATAGAATAGTACAGCACATTACAGGCCCATCGGCCCACAATGTTATGCTGACCCTCAAACCCTGCCTTCCATATAACCACCCAACTTAAATTCCTCCATATACCTGTCTAGTAATCTCTTCAACTTCACTAGTGTATCTGCCTCCGCCACTGACTCAGGCAGTGCATTCCACACACCAACTACTCTCCGAGTGAAAAACCTTCCTCTAATATCCCACTTGAACTTCCTTCCCCTTACCTTAAAGCTATGTCTTCTTGTACTGAGCAGTGGTGCCCTGGGGAAGAGGCGCTGGCTGTCCACTTTATCTATTCCCCTTAATATCTTGTACACCTCTATCATGTCTCCTCTCATCCTCCTTCTCTCCAAAGCGTAAAGCCCTAGCTCCCTTAATCTCTTATCATAATCCATAGGATCTAAACCAGGCAGCATCCTGCTAAATCTCCTCTGTACTCTTTGCAATGCTTCCACATCCTTCGTATAGTGAGGCGACCAGAACTGGACACAGTACTCTAAGTGTGGCCTAACCAGAGTTTTATAGAGCTGCATCATTACATCGCATCCATTAAACTCAATCCCTCGAGTTATGAAAGCTAACACCCCATAAGCTTTCTTAACTACCCTATCTACCTGTGTGGCAACTTTCCGGGATCTGTGGACATGTACCCCAGATCCCTCTGCTCCTCCCCATTACCAAGTACCCTGCCATTTACTTTGTACTCTGCCTAGGAGTTTGTCCTTCCAAAGTGTACCACCTCACACTTCTCCGGGTTGAACTCCATCCGCCACTTTTCAGCCCACTTCCGCATCCTTTCAATGTCTCTCTGCAATCTTCGACAATCCTCTACACTATCTACAACACCACCAACCTTTGTGTCGTCTGCAAACTTGCCAACCCAACTTTCTACTCCCACATCCAGGTCGTTAATAAAAATCACGAAAGGTAGAGGTCCAAGAACGGATCCTTGTGGGACACCACTAGTCGGATCCCTCCAATCTGAATGTACTCCTTAAGTTGTCATTTTTTTCCTCCTGATTTACTGTCAGGTATATTGCCTTTCGAGCGTCACTCTATGAGCATGTGCAGAACACAGGATGCGTTTAAGCTCAGCTGTCAATCACACTTCCTTCTGCTCCTGCAGTGCACCGCTCCGTGCCTATTGTGGTTTTCGTACCGATGAGCGGCCCTCGGCTTATTGGGGAAAGTCTCACCACTCTGTTTCCATTGTGGAACTCGTACTAATGTGCGGTCCTCGGTTGATCCTAGAAAGCATCACTTCTGCCTTCAAATTCATCCTTCCAAAGTGAATCACTTCGTACCTTTCCGGGTTGAACTCCATCTGTAACTTCTAGGCGCTGCTCTGCGTCCCGTCACTGTCCTGTTGTAATCTGTGACAACCTTCTACACTGTCCATTATTCCACCAACCTCCACATCATTGAAAACACACTAAACCACCCTACCACCTCCTCATCCAAATCCTTCATAAAAACACAAAAAGCTGGCGGTCTCAGAACAGATCGCTGCAGGACACCTGTCACCAAAATCCAGGGAGAAATCCATCCACAACTATCCTCTGTCTTCTGTGGACGGCAGGTCAGCATCCATCAGCGAACTTTCCCTGGATGCCAAAACTTCTGACGTTATGAATGGTCCAACCTTGGATAAATTTAATGCCTTGTTAAAATTCATTCATATCAGATCAATTATCTCCAACTTTATTTCCAAAAGACCACACACAAACACGTTCCCATCTGTTCCTCTCTTCTAGTGTCTCCGCTTTGGCTCGGGCGAGAGCAGAGATGTGAACTGTCCTGATCCTTCAGGTACAAAATGGAAGTAGTCGCCCAACTCACTGAGGGGGCAACTGCTCCATCATCCCCATCACCGTCGATTGCCTGAAACGTAAATCCAAGAGGTATATGTCATCTCGGACCAGAGCATCCCATTGACAATAGGTTTTCTGGAACTCAGCTACAAGAGGACATTGACTATCTCCAAGTGGTTTGAGTTGGTTAGTATGATACCAACCCAACTTGTTTGGAGTGGTCTGGATTCGATATACGGATGGACTGGCTCTGTCCCGACAAATCTGAAAGTTGTAAAGGGGCTCGGCTGATGTTGTGACATTATAACCTTCTGTCCTCTGGCGATCTCCCGCGGTTTTGCTTGCACCTCGAAACAATCTTCGCTCTGCCGTTTCTTTCGTCGCATATTATGGGCGGCATCAAAATGGACCTCCTTAATGCAGTCAATTTCTGCTTGCATGTGTCCTTTCCAATGTATCATACTCGGTCTGTGATAAATGTAGCCAAGCAGGAATACTAACCAAACAGAACTCACCAGACTTCCAGCTCCCTTCCGCGGAAGTCTGTAACTGAGCTTTACCTTTTCGTTTAATCCATAAGTGCTTCCACTTCCCTTCTCAAATATTTACTTCAACATGGGAGCTGATGGTACAGGTCTGCCATTCTTTGAGATATAACCTCTAGCTTCCCATAACGGGAAATATTCAGTCAAAGCACAGGAGTATGCAATGAATGAAGTGACATGGGTCATGTGCAGTCATCAGAGTTTAATCTCATTCGGTATCTTGTTCAGCGCAGTAGTAGAGAGTCAAAGGGCTTGTTCCTGTACTCTACTGTTCCCAGAATCCCAACATCTCCAGCTGACGTGATCACATTGTAATATCATTCTATTAATCATCCGCTGTCCATTCTCCTCCATTCATCTCGTTCTTCTGCACTGATGGGTGTCATATATGACACGGTGTATTGCAACACAGCGATAAAGTACGAAAAGGATTAACACGATCAGTTAAACATAGCAGCTTAAATCTAACAGGAGCAAACTCTTCCATCCACCATGTCTCTGAGATGCCGAACATTCCCAGCTGAACTGTGACGTAAACAGTGACGCCAGATTCCAGGAGTTCATCAATGAACTGAATGCTGCAAATTGGAAATTTGGATTATTCCAAATGTGACACTGGAGCTTCCATCGCAGTCCTATTCACAAACTGTCTCAGTGCTGCACAGAACAACGTAGACACAATTTTATCAATGAAAAATGCAAGGCGTATTGCAGACAAGTCTGAAGCTATCGTAAGTTTTTTTCAAGCAGAGAATGGTGAGTGCGTGGAATAGACTGCTGGCAACGATGGTGGTTATGATAGGTACGTGGAGCTTAGAAAAACAGAGCTATGGGTAACCTTATTAATTTCTAATTTAGGGACGTTCGATACAAATTTGTGAGCCGAAGGGTCTCCATTGTGTTGTAGGTTTTCTGTGTTTTTCTTTTCCATAAGAAATTCGAAATGAATATTCAATGATTTATGAGTGGGACATAACTCGATTATATTCATGGACTAGTGCACATTGAGGAATATGTGACAGAACTGTCAAACATAACAGAGCAGATACATGGTGAAGATAGCGACTTAGAATTGCTGAAAGGGGATGTATTCATATAAATAATGCTGGCACATGAAACGCTCTGCTTCGGTTGGTCTTATTTCGAACAAAACATTAATATAATGACGCACTTATTTATATAAACTAATGAATTTATTTAATCAGATTATTTTCATTCAACATTTAAGAAGTTGTTTTGACAAACCGCAGAAAATTACAAATCACGTGCTACTCAATTGCCCTGCTCGATGCAACTGTCATAATTCATCAGTGCACTGTCAATCCCATAATTTTAACATAAACCAACTGTGGGAGACTCTTGTTCTAAAAATAGCTCAGGTAATACAGAATCTATTTTAAGAGTATTTACTGGGTTTGAGGAACAGCGGAGAAGAAGGAGAAAAAAATACACTCGCCCACATTGAATGAGAGTCTCACAGGTAAAGGACTGAGATGACAAACTTAACATTGGAACGTCAGAAGACAAGTACAGAATGTACACTCTCACACTATAGCAGAGACTGACAGATACAGAATGAAACCCATACTCTCACACTGTAACAGAGACTGACAGATACAGAATGAAACCCACATTCTCACACTGTAGCAGAAACTGACAGATACAGAGTGAAATGCACACTCTCACACTGTAGCAGAGACTGATAGATACAGAATGAAACCCACACTCTCACACTGTAGCAGAAACTGACAGATGCAGAGTGAAACCCACACTCTCACACTGTAACAGAGACTGACAGATACAGAATGAATCCCACACTCTCACACTGTAGCAGAGACTGACAGAGGCAGAATGAAACCCACACTCTCACACTGTAACAGAGACTCATAGATACAGAATGAATCCCACACTCTCACACTGTAGCAGAGACTGATAGATACAGAATGAAACCCACACTCTCACACTGTAGCAGAGACTGACAGATGCAGAATGAAACCCACACTCTCACACTGTAACAGAGACTGACAGATACAGAATGAAATGCAAACTCTCACACTGTAGCAGAGACTGATAGATACAGAATGAAGCCCACACTCTCACACTGTAACAGAGACTGACAGATACAGAGTGAAACCCACACTCTCACACTGTAGCAGAGACTGATAGATACAGAATGAAATGCATTTTCTCATACTGAACCAGAGAGTGACACTTACAGAAGGCCACACTCTCAATCTGTACCAGGGACTGATATCTACAAAATGAACCCCGCACTCTCACATTGCACCGGAGACAGGTGGGTATAAAATGAACCACCCTTCAACACTATACCGGCGACAATCCAGTAGAGATTTAAACCAACACTCCCATATTATCCGACTAAATGTCTCCCATGGTTGATTGTCTCTACATTGCTGTCGGTCTCTCTCACTAGTTCTTCAATTCATGTGAAAAGCATATGGCCCCTCTCTTCATTTTCAGCTTGAAGCCTACTGCATAATAAGTACTTTGTTCTCCACAGACTGAGAAATTACGCTATATTCTCCCAACTCACTATTCATTTTCTTTCTCTATGTTTTGCAACGTGGTACTGCGGCTGTTTAAATATCTCTTCTGTTTCTTCTGTCCCTTCATTGATGATACGATCGGTCATAAAATACCCTGGTTAACAGGTTCAGTAGGGGAAGAGAAGGGAATGGGGGAATGGACAGGGAAATGGGCAAATAATTTAATACAGGACCTAGCGTTTATTTGTGTGTGTGTGTGTGTGTGTGTGTGTGTGTGTGTGTGTGTGTGTGTGTGTGTGTGTGTGTGTGTGTGTGTGTGTGTGTGTGTGTGTGTGTGTGTGTGTGTGTGTGTGTGTGTGTGTGCGCGCGCGCGCGCGCGTGTGTGTGTGTGTGTGTGTGTGTGCGCGCGCGCGCGCGCGTGTGTGTGTGTGTGTGTGTGACTACAACGGTTTCTAAAATGACCTTATCTGATGATTTGACCTCACCTGGTGATCCAGCATCTGATGGCACATATTAGGACGGGGTGGGGTTGGTTTGGTGTCTGATGGGGAACTGGACAGGGTGTCTCTGTACACAGTGGGTATGTTTTATACCTGATGGCACAGAGTGGGACGAGGTGGGGTGGGTTTGGTGTCTGATGGGGAACTGGACAGTGTGTCTCTGTACACACTGGGTATGTTTTATATCTGGTGGCACATAGTGGGACGGTGTGGGGTGGGTTTGGTGTCTGATGGGGAACTGGACAGGGTGTCTCTGTACACAGCGGGTATGTTTTATATCTGATGGCACATAGTGGGACCGGGTGGGGTGGTTTTGTTGTCTGAGCGGCCAAAGTGGAGCTGCTGAGTAAAAATAAAATGAAAGTCTGCAGGAGGAGACTGGGAGGGTTTTCATGTGTCCCTGGATCCAGACAACACTGAAGGGAAACCGGATCTATTTGTAGATGAAACAGCAGGCGTAACAGTGAAAATTGCCGAAAATGCTGGAAACCTCGATTCCGGAATGATTGTGGAAAGAGAACCACAGTGAAAGTTTCAAATTGGAAAGTGGGAACCGTCGTGACCGCTGCCAATACAACTGTGGAAAGTTGTAAGCAGACTCTCTCATTGCTCATTTATTGGTCTCATTACACATTTTGGTCGAATTACACAGAGGGATCTGACTGAGGTAATGCCAATGATACTGACGTGTTACTGTTACATGCCCACAGTATTTACGCCTGAGACACTGCCGGTGATGTAATTTGTTTGTTCAATAACAACGGGCAGAGGTGGGACCTTGTCACTGGAGATCGATCCCCTGTATAAATCAGAGCCTGTTGCAGTACGTCAGCCCAGAGTGTCTTGCCGAGCTGTGGAATTCAGAGCAATCGCGTTCACTACGTCACTCAAATGGGATATCCAGTAATCTGGCGGATAGAAGGCATTTACTACCCTGTTATTTCAGCCGTTGGAATTCCCAGTAAGCCGCTGTCACTCCTGCAAACGGCAGAAACTGAGAGTTAATTCCAATGTTCCGAAGTGTTTCTCTCGCTACTTGTTTCCACAGCCACCCGCCCAGTCCCCGCATTTCAGTCATGGGCGGAAGGCGCTGACAATATTAATCCCATTGCTTTCGTAGCAGGCAGCGCTCCATATTGGAGCCGAGATTCTGCCTTTGACTGAAATCCTCTCCGCTGGCTCGATATCATGTAATAATTGTGAATCGAAATGTCTGCACAGGGGGACACCGGGCTACACTGCATCCGTGGGAGCCAGCCGACCTTCTGTTCTGTCCGTATGAATCGACTGTAAATTGCCTGACTGGGTGATGGAACAACGTGAATGGCTCATTTATGTTAGAACTATGAGCAGAGGGAACCGCCGATGTGGATTTCATTTCGTTCCTGTGTGGCTCAGACCAGTGACGTTGGTATATCAGACCCACTCCTTACTGCGGTCAGGAAGCGTTTAACCAGCTGTCATCTGGTCGGTTTGGGAATTCACTCAGATTGAACCCATTTACAAAACTCGCGGAGAGTTCTCTGTCGCGCCGATATTGCACACCGTCAGCGGGTTCATATGTTCTGGGTCCAGTTTCCAGCATTTGAAGCAGAAAAAAAACACAAGATGAAGTCTAATAATAATAATTTTGTTCTATTGCCCTGACAGGTCAGTAATTTCTCTGTTTCCCTCCTTCTCTCTTGCAGTTAACCTGGTGGCGATTGTTATCCTGTCCCGAGGAAAGTGCGGTCTCTCCAAATGCATCACTCGCTACCTGTTGGGAATGGCAGTGGCCGATCTCCTGGTCGTTATCTCTGACCCTCTGCTGAAGTGGACTGTTCTCATATACTTCTGGTCTTCCTTCCTCTATTGGACTCCCGTTTGTAGGATTGTTCGTTGCCTGCTCATAGGAAGCACCGGGGTCTCTGTCTGGCTGACAGTCGCGTTCACCTGTGACAGATTTGTGGCTATTTGTTGTGAAAAGCTGAAAACAAAATATTGCACCGAAAGAACGGCGGCTGTGGTTATCGAGACGGTGAGTGTTCTGGGCTGTTTAGAAAGTGTCACCTTCTACTTTACAATAGGGCCTGTGATGATAAATAACGGAGTTTGCTATGGCTGTGTGACCAAAGAGAGTTTCTATACGTCCCCCTCGTGGGCCGCACTTCGTATGATTCATCGCACTTTCATGCCTTGTCTTCCATTCATTCTGATTTTATTGTTCAATGCTCTGACAGTCAGACGGATTTTGTCCGCTAATAAAGTCCGGATGGGGCTCCGGGGCCACAGTAACGGAAAGAATGACAAGGACCCGGAGATGGAGAACCGAAGGAAATCGGTGGTTTTACTATTCAGTATAACCGGTAGTTTTATATTTCTGTGGTTAACACGGGTAGTATTTGATATCTACTTACGGATTGCAAACATCCCTGGTTACTCGGACACGGATCCGATTTATATCGCAGACTCCACGGCGACGATGCTGCAGATCCTCAGCTCCTGCACCAACACATGTATTTACGCCGTGACTCAGAGCAAGTTCAGAGAGGAGCTGAAGAACGCGGTGAAATACCCGCTGAAACTGTTAACCAAATTCCTTAAATTGTAGAGCGAATTTTTGCTTTCTGCCGGAAATTTAAGTCAAATACCATGGTTCCTCCATCATGTATCCACTTGCCGATATGTAAAACCAAGGGTAACAACTGAGCGCTCTGAAATACGCATGCATTTAGTGATGATATATTTCACTCGCTGTTTACCCCGTACAGGTGAAATGTGTCCTTCATCAAATATGTAATATGTAGCGGTCACCTCAGCTGTAATTCACCCCGACGGAGGGTCTATAGTCAGTCCCGCCGGTTTAATTTTAATAATCTCCCTTATATCTGACAGCGTTTTGCATTGGGTTGGCCCAGTTAGGAAGAATCCTCTCCCTTTTCTCCATTCTCTCCGTTGTTTCTGATTCATCCTTTTCAGTGACGGTCACGGTGTTTTACTCCCAATATCTCTCACGTTGCCCTCGCTCACTCCTTCCCCTACGCCGGTGAGGTGAACGTTATCAGACTGAGACATAACGGTGTGTGTGTGTGTGTGTGTGTGTGTGTGTGTGTGTGTGTGTGTGTGTGTGTGTGTGTGTGTGTGTGTGTGTGTGTGTGTGTGTGTGTGTGTGTGTGTGTGTGTGTGTGTGTGTGTGAGAAAGAGTTTGTGTGTGTGTGAGTATGTGTGTGTGCGTGCGTGTGTGAGTGCGTGTGTGTGTGTGTGTGTGTGTGTGTGTGTGTGTGTGTGTGTGTGTGTGTGTGTGTGTGTGTGTGTGTGTGTGTGTGTGTGTGTGTGTGTTTTCTTTCCTTTTCCAACTGCTTTTCCATCTCCGGACTGCTCCGCTTTGTCCTTTCCTATCTGCCTCTTTATCTCCGTTCACATCCTGAGGTACCGTGAAAAATCTATTTCCTCTGCTGTCTGTTTCTTTCTGTCCACACGTCCGGTCCCGTTCTGAACAGAATTTAATCTCATTGCAGACTAGTGAGTTTCACCGTGAGGGAGACATGATCGGGCTGGAACAGACTGTGTGCGCGCGTTATTTTTCTTCTGTTTTAACTCCATCGCCATCTCCGACCTGCTCCCTCGTTGTCCCCGCATATCTCCGGCTTTATCTCTGTTCACATCCCGAGGCCCCGTCACAGTCTGTTTCTTTCCCTCTGTCCTCTGTTTCTCTCTGACCACAACTTCCGTCCGGTCGCGTACTGAGCAAAGTAAATCTAATTGCAGGAACATATATTTATATTGATCATCAATGTACGCGGAAATTTAATCAACTTCCCGAGCCACGGGAAAAAAAGTTATTTGTTTATCTTTTCTCTCTCCAACTAACTGAGCTCTACCTGGAAGGTTTATCGATCTTTGAAAAATAAAAGAATGATACTGAAAATCTGAATAAAAATTACTTTAAAAGACGTTGTACCACTCTGAGGCGGAGTATTACTCACTTTGTTGCATTTCCAGTTCCGTCTCACTGATGTCTGTCCTGCCACCGATCAGCGTTACACAACACCGGTGATTCTCCTCGCCCGGGGTTGACGGAAGTAAGAGTCGACACGGCAGATATCTTTCCGAGCGCAGAATAGATTTATGCGCCTCGCGCCAGGTATTACCAACTCAACGCTTTATCATAAATAATGTTTCCACTGATACTTGAGGATTCTGACCCATCTCCGGCTACCGTAAACACCAAAGCAGCGTGAATCCCAAGCGACGTCATTCTAGTCTTGTCCAATTATCTCCCAATCAGATTGAATGGCTTAAAGACTACAACATAAATGCCAGTCAAGATTAAATGACAAGAGTATCGCATTCCGGAGTTGGTAATGACCCGGGGTTAATTTTGCCTCGTGAAGGCAGCGCAGTTTCCAATGTTGTTGACCGTTGTCCGAGTCTAATCGCAAACTGGAGAACATCTGCAGACGCTGGAAATCAAAGTAATACCCACACAATCCTAAGGAGCTCAGCAAGCCGGGCAGAATCTATGCAAAAGAGTAAACAGTCAATGTTCCGGGCCGACACACTTCATCAGGGAGATCCCATTTAATAGGATCGGACGTTTCTACTATAATTAAGTGTATAAGGTGATGAGCGGCATTGATCATGTGGATAACCCGAGGCCTCTTTCCCCGGGACAAAATGACTAACACGCGGGGTATACTTTTAAGGCTTGGAAATTGGTACCGAGGGAATGTCAGAGTTCAGTTTTCACACAGAGAGTGTTGGGTGCGTGGAATACACTGCCGGCGGCGGTGATGGAAGTGAATACAACAGGGTCTTTAAGAGCCTCTTAGACAGGTACATGGAACTTTGAGAAGTAGAGGTCTATGCATCAGGGAAATCCAAGGCAGTTTCTAGAGTGGGTTTCATGGTGGGCACAACATGTGGGCCGAACGGACTGTAATGTGCTGTAGGTTTTTATGTTCTATGTTTTTTTAATTGTACTGTCGGCGACAGATGTTAGACACCCAGACATACCTCTTACAACTGCTGGTAATTGTGCAGAACACTATAAACTGGGTTGTCTGCGGCCGCGTGTCGTTCTGCTAAATTGTCATCAGTAAACCCTTGGCGTGCTATTCTGCTAATCGCCCTTAAATATTGCGAAAAAAAGTCACTCATTATCACGACCTGGTTTCGGAACTGGTAAAATAAGAGAATTACAAGGACTACAGGTTGGTACAAGCTCTTCCTGGATGAAAAGTGTTTTATGCCAGGTTTCATGCTTTACATTGTCTCCAGTGGCAAATCGTATTTCCGTATAGAGGATAGGATAGCATCGGTCTTCGCGTGTTGTGGCGGAATGTACAAATCCTTCGAGATTTTTGTTTATCGCCCACCGAGAGGGAGGTGCCGGCGAAAGCAACACCACTACAACATACTCAGGCAAAGCGGGCGGAGCAAACAGGTCAGACTGTGTTTTAACGATGAAGAAGGAAATATTATACACCCAGCCTGAGCGGAATGAAGTTGTCGAGCAGCGTTAGTATTAGGCAGACTTATACACTGTGTGCGGTTTAACTCCCATGAATTTTGAAGCACGGGTCCGAGTAGTTCAGGAGTTGCAGGGGGTTTGATGGCTATGGTGACATGAGGTGTTACGCTTGGCAGTTTAAATCGCTCATTCTGATAGTCACTCAAAACCCCTTCTGCTACTTTGTCCTTTGGACCATAATAGATGTATTCAGTTACAGAAAGAGTTTCTGCTCTGTTAGTCACGGAAAGGATCTTCTGGTGATCGCTCGGCTGAGATGTTTCAGTGTATCAGATGGTGCAATGGAAATGCATCAGAGGTCGGCCTGTCATGATAAGCTGTCGTTGGTTAACATCTTAGTCCAAGTGTATTTACAATTCTGTGTACGGCCGCGCAGAGTTGTTCTGTAAGTCTATCCTGTGTCAGGGAAACAGGAAATGAAGTCAGTTATATTCTCTCCTGATTTTTGCCTACACCTGGTTCACTCTCCAAAATCACTATGCTGACGGACTGCCCCACTCGGGTAGCCGAGCACGGTCCCCTTTACCGCGTCCCCATGGTAACGGAATATCCATCATTATCGTTTTCCCCTCTATTCCTCTGGGGAATTTAAACACGCTTTGTACCGCAGACCAGGTGGCGTCCACACACCACTTTTCAAAACATCTCAACATTTCCAGGCAAGGAGTTATAAATTTCTCAAATTTGCCCCAGAGCCCGGACTTCAGACGGGGTTATAGCCCAGTTACCGCGGTGGTGCCAATCATATAATTTTTGGATATGATGTAAAAGTTCTGAATTTGCTTTTTTTAAATTTCTCCCCCATTTCCTCTTCCAATACGCAAATTATAGTCATGTCCCTTTTTTGAGACCCCTCGACGTTCAGAAGCGGTCCTAAAAATGGGCTCATCTTTCCTTGCATAGTTCTTTGTCTTGCCGTTTGTCCCCCTGCTGCCCCTCTGCTTCAGTTGCCTGAGCGTTATCAGGCGGGGTCGGGGTGTTTTATTCTGTCGTGTAGCATCTGCTAACATGGAAACTTTAAACATTAAACATTAACAATGCGGCCACATGCAGGTTGATGGAGCAACATCATATCTCCTGCCTAGGTAGCCTCCTACCTGCCGGCATGAATATTCAACTCGCAGACCTCCGTTGATAACCCTGCCACCCTCCCTCCCTTACCCCATCCCTATCTATACTTTTACTCTGGTTCTCTTTGTCTCTCTTCCCACCCCCCCGCCCCCCAACTATAATCTTTCCCCTAGCCCTACCTTTCTTTCTCTTTTATTTCCCATAATTCTCCACTTTCCCTAGCCCATTTCCCTTCAGCCTATCACTTACCAGCTCTCTACTTCATCCCTCCCCCCACTTCTTATCCCCCCCCCCACGACCATCCTATGTTACTTCACTCCTGATGAAGGGTCTCCGTCTTCGCTACCAGTTTCTTGTTGAAAATATTTGATTTCTTTAACTAAAAAGACTCCCATAGAGCCACCGTCCTTGTGTCCAACCACACAAGCCACTAGTAAAATGAATCACATGGCTAGTATATCCACTTTCCAAACAGACCTCATCAGCAGGGGAGACTGGCGGCACCAGCGGATCTCCCCAGGATTTCTCTACGCGTTCAATCTGCTGGAGCTACTTTCTCATTTTTTTTTCTTTACCTTTACAGAGAAAATCCTCCCCGCATTTCTCTCATCAACTTTCCTATCATTATTTACCATCTTCCTTCAATCTATTTACCTGGTTTTCATCTTTATCTTTACAGAGAACTTTCTCCCCCTCATTCCTGATCAACTTTACTGTCACTACTTCCTATCCGCCTTCAATCTACTTACCTGGTCCCGCAAAGGAAAGCCGGTCAGTCGCAGGCACAAGCGCGAAAGAAATTTCGTTACATTCGTCTGTTCAAGTCTTATTTATATCTACTGGTTTTATTGACTAATTGGAGAACATCTTGGGTGGGACTAGGATCCGGATCCGGACCTCCTTATTTCAGACAACACTTCACATAATACTGCCGTCTTTCCTACTTGGTTCCGCCGATCCCGTCCTTTCTATCCGCTCATGTGCCAGGATCATGGAGGCACAAAGCGGAACAGAGTTGTTACACTGTTTTTGCAAGCTTTGTGTTTACACAGCCCGTGGAGAATATACGCAGCACACACACAAAATGCTGGCGGAACACAACAGCCAGGCAACATCTATAGGAAGAAGTACAGACGACGCTTCATGCCAAGAACCTTCGTCAGGACTAAGGACTAACTGAAAGAAAATATAGTTACTATTACCCTCGCCCTCATATCTCTCTCTCTCTCTCTCTCTCTCTCTCTCTCTCTCTCTCTCTCTCTCTCTCTCTCTCTCTCTCTCTCTCTCTCTCTCTCTCTCTCTCTCTCTCTCTCTCTCTCTCTCTCTCTCTCTCTCTCTCTCTCTCTCTCTCTCTCTCTCTCTCTCTCTCCCACCTCCCCCCCGTATCGCTCCCTGGCATGCCTCTCCTGCAGTCTTTCGCTCGACTCCCATCTCTACCACCGTCTTCTATCGCCTTCCCTCTTTCCCCTTGTCTTCTCGCCCGTCTCGCTCCTTCCCCATCTTCTTTCCTGTCTCTTTTTTCCCTTATCATTATCTCCCCGTATCCCTAGCACAGTCTCTCTCTCCACACTATCTTCTCATCCAGTTCTTTTCTCACCTCAGTACCCGTTTCAGCCCCTACCTGTCTCATCCTCCAGACTCCCCCTCTGTCTCAATCGCCCTCTCTCTCTCTCTCTCTGTGTCTCCCTCTCCCGCTTTGTTACTGTCCGCCAGCACTCGCTACCCAGTCCTATTCCACGCCTCTTGCTGCCCCTGTCTTTCTCTCTCCGAATCTCTTTCACACTCTCTCTCCTGAGACACTCACTCCACCATCTTTCACCCCAGTATCTCTCTCCTACACTCTCTCTCCTACCCCAGTCACGCTGTCGTTCCCCAATCTGTATCAGCCCCAATGTCTTGTCCAAGCCTTATCACTTGAGCACAGCATTCTGTCTCTCATACCTCTTCCCCCCAGTGTTTCTCTCCATACACTCGGCTCTCTACCCCAGTCTCTCTGTCCACTCAGCCTTTGTCACCCCTGCACGTCTCGCCCACTATCTCTTTCTCCCTCAGTCTTCCGTACGACATCTCTTTATCAACGATTTCTCTTCACTCTGCCTCTCTCCCCAACACAGTCTTACGTTCTCGCCCTCTCTTTCTCTTTGCAGCTCCTTCTCTACTCATTTGACTCTTCCTCGTTGTTCTCCCCCACGTTCATCTTACTTTCTGTTTGTCTCTCTGCGCCACGTTTCTCTCTTCTGACTTTCTCCACTTATATCTCTCCCTCGTGTTCCCCTGACAAGGTGATACAACTCAGCTTGGAATTTAACAAAGGGAAGATGAAGGCAGATACAGGGTGATTGATATGTCCGTGGCCTAAGGTTGAAGGAGACAATTTTAGAAAATCTCGGTAGGAGATGAGTTATTAACTTCAAACTTCCTGCATCATCACTCAAAGAGTTGACCTGCTCGTGTATGTAACGAGCGCTGTATAACTCCTCTCCTTCTACCTTTGGCCATGAACTTATCAATCAGCCCTGCTGTCGACTGCTTCTGGAGGTCCAAGACGCCGACTTCTACAAGGAAGGGACCGTATGCTACACGACAGCTGGACTAAGTGTGGAAAGGTAGGATGGGACTATGCGGAAAAATAAATGTGCTGGGTTTTCTAAAATTGACTCCTTCTACCTGAGGCCACGAACATATCAATCACCCCTCGTATATCAGTGAAGAAAAGTGAATTACTGAGGCTTGAGAGAGGACCTGGCCAAAACTGTTTGGGAAAGAACACTGGCAGCGATGACGGCACAACAGCAATGGCTTGGTATTCCTGAAGCATTTCGAAATCCGAATAATATGTACATCGAAAAAAGAAGTATTCTAAAGGCAATATGACACCACCGTCGCTATCATGAGAAGTCGAAGCCAACATTAAACCCAAAGAGAAGACATAGCTTATAGAAGAAAAAGTGTAATGTAGTGGTAAGCTTGTTGCTAGTAGAAGGCAATAAATAATTAATATATAACCATATAACATGATGTCTTACCACTCTGTGGTTAGACATTAATATATGATGTCTTTGAAATAATGAAATGCGAAGGTAAACGATCCCACAATTTGAAGGGGATGACAAATGTTTCCTCAGATGCATAAAGTGTAAAAAGAAGCGATATTGGATTTCAGACCGCTGGAAAACGATGCTGGAGAAGTGGGATTAGCAGGCCAAGAAAATGGCGGGCGAACGGAATAAGTACTTATTGTATCTGTGTGCACTGTGGAAGTTAGGAGCGGCAGGGGGCAGAGATATTGGAAGTGTGCCATTACTGTTGAGGAGGTTCTTAGAAAACTGCAAGCTCAAAAGGTACAAAAGTCACCTGGACCAGGATTCTGAAAGAGATGACTGAAGGGGCAAGTTTCAATGATCAATTGATTCTGACATAGTTCCAAATGAACAGAAGATTGCTATTGTCACTCCTCTCTTCAAGAACGGGGAGAGGAAGAAGAAAATATATTATACTCTGAACCGTGGTTGGGGAAGTGTTGGAGTCGATTATTAAGCGGGTGGTTTTCGAGACACTTGGAGGCACATGATAGAATGGTCTGTTGCAAGGACGTGGCGGTGGAACGAACCCAAATGCTGAACACGGGCGCGGAGGCCGTATCGGGAGACGCTGCCGTTGTAGCGAGCGTAGTAAGCGTTCCAAGGGAGCATTTACCCGGAGTCTTGGTCTTGGTAGATAATTCAGGAACAAGGCTAGATTTGGAACTGTTAGTCCTAAACACCACGGAGTGAGGTTACTCGTACACGAGTCGACCAACGAGTGACACCTTCTAGTAGTGTTCACAGTATTCTTATACTACTTTAGTTGATGGAATGCAGGTGTTCGTAATTATTGGAACTTGGGAATTGATTCGGAACTAAACCAGGTTATAAAGGCCCAATTCCTGAGGAGGATAGCCAGATGCCAGAAGGAATCATGACAGACCTATCTCATTCCCTAACAGGAGGTCCAACACTGCCCTTTCTCTAGGTGGTACCTCTATGTATTGCGGCAATGAACTATCCTGCACACATTTTACAAACCCCAAACCATCCATCCCTTTTACAGTATGGGCTTCCCAGTCTATGTGTGGAAAATTAAAATCTCACACAATCACAACCTTGTGATACTCCAAATAACTACTATTTCCTTGCAAATTTGCTCCTTCAATTCTCGCTCTCTATTAGGTGGTCTATAATACACCCCTATAAGTGTTACTACACCGTTCCCATTCCTCAATTCCACCCAAATAGTCTCCCTAGACGAGCCCTCTGATCTATCCTGCCAAAGCAACGCTGTAATATTTTCTCTGTCAAGCAATGCAACGCCTCCCCCTCTTGCCCCTCCGATTCTATCACACCTGAAGTAACGAAATCCAATAATAATTAGTTGCCTTTCACACCCCTCCTTCAACCATGTTTCACTAATAGCTACGACATCATATTTCCAGGTATCAGTCCATGATCCAAGCTCATTCACCTTTCTTACAATGCTCCTAGCATTGAAGTAAATGCATTTAAGAAATTTTGACTTGCTACCTCATAAGAGAAAATAAAATATCATGGGATATGTAGAAAACGTGTTTTAATTTCAATTGAAAATGAACAAGTGCATTACAGCAAAATCTCTGTCTTTGAAGTCCCATGGTATTTAGCTATTTATTGAAATGACTTTTAAAACACTCAAAATTAAATGAATAAAATACAGCTCTTTTAATAGTAACAGTTATTATTTTAAAACACTGAAAATTCTGTTATCCTTCAAAATATTATCATCATCACTCTGCTCCTGACTGTCTTTATTTCAAAAACGGTAGGAGATACAGGTCTACTTGACCTGCTCCTTCTTATTCAATTCTCCCCTGTGCCAAAACTCAACAACGACCAGCACAAGGACAGAACAGTGGCAGCGCGCGCGTTAATTGAGCTGGAGCGCATTTTTTATTTTGAGTACGTACGTGCACCTGCGCACTACTCATGTCCATCACTTAAAAGAAATGACATGTAATATGTAAGGCTTATTGAAAAAAATATTTTCAAATGCATTTTTTACATAACACAACGAAGAAACTTATTTTTAATTTCAGTGGGAACAGTGTTGTTGGTCTCCCTTTTTAGCCAGCGCATCAAAGTCTGGATTTAGTTTTGTTGTGGCGATTCTCAGGATGGATCTGAGGTGTTGGTCAGTTAACTTGGATCTGTGGCTGGCTTTGTTGATGTTCATGACGCTGAACGCCTGTTCACACAAATAGGTCGAGCCGAACAACGCCAGCATCTTCTGTGCCGTCTTCCGGAGGTTTGGAAACACCTCTTTACCAAGTGAAGCATAAAAGTCATTCAGTTTAAGAGAGTTGAACTTCTCTTTTAAGACGGGGTCAGACTGAAGGTCGATCAGTTCCAGCTGTAGCTTCTCTGGTGCTGTTTCAGGATCTTGTGACAGGGGACAGGCCACCTACTGAAGTGACTTGTCAATTTTTTCAAAATCAGAAAAGCGACGGCAGAATTCTCTGTGCAGCGCATCCAGTGACTCGCTGTATTTTTTTCACGTTTGCGCCGGCCTCTTCCAGCGTGGCTAGTGTGGGAAAATGAGTGAATAACTTAATCAAAATTTGCCTGGAGAAAAAAGCCAGCTTGGATTTAAAGGCTTTCACGTTTGTGTACATGTCATGCACAAACTGATCCTTCCCCTGTAGCTTCACGTTCAGTTCATTCATGTGTGAAAAAATATCCACAGCAAACGCAAAGTCAGAAAGCCAGCTCTTGTTGCTCAGCTCAGGAAATTCGCCGGCCTTCCTCAGTAACTCCAAAAACATTTATTAAACACTGAAAGACAAACCCCCAAAAATAAACAAATCACTAACGTAACCGGAAATCAGCTGCTGTGCGGCACCTTAAACAGTTCTTAAAGCAATGAAGCTTAAACAGTTCTTAAAGCGATGTTGCAAAAACAGTTCTTCAAAGTTGTATTGCAAAAGTTCAAATGCTTACAGTCCATTTAAGGGAGAGACTTTGGAGAGACTTTTAAAGACGATTTAAATTCTCCTTCACGTCGTGTCGCTGCGATTCCCAGTCGAACTATACTTTTCCCACGGAGAATTTACGAAGATGGAAAATGAAACGGCTTAAAGGCACTGGCCTTTTCTTTACAAAACTGTACTCAAACCTTTCTGCTATTTCACAGGGATTAACAGGAATACAGTCAACGAATTCCTTCCGAATGAGGATCAAACAAGGTCGAACCTGTTTCACCGTCGAAATCGACTTTCCTCGATCTTTTAACTCCCGAACTCCGATCTTCACTCTCCACTGATTCTCAACTAGCAGTATTATAAAGAAACTGCTGGCAATGACCTTTTAAACTTTAGGCATTAAATAAAACTCCATCTTTCAACCACACTGCGTCACAACATTAAATCACGCAGTGGCATGAAGTCAACATGGCAAATCCAGCCACGAACTGCCCCTCCTCACAGGGTGGGGTCCTCCTTTTGTACCCTGTAAAAACAAACTGTCACATGACCTCTACTGGCGGGAAAATGACGTCACTCCACCATCACAAGATCATTTCCTCAAATGCAGTATAGCTTTAACACCTGTAACGTGACAAGTACACAACTGTCACGTGTCACGGGTACTTAACACCTACCACCCCACCAGCCTCCAGGTCCAACGTATAATTCTCCGTGACTTCCACCAACTCCAACGGGATCCCACTACCAAGCACATTTTTCCCTCCCCCCGCTTCTGCTTTTCGCAGGGAACGCTCCCTACGCGACTTCCTTGTCTGCTCGTCCCCCCCCCCCCCCCCATCCATTTCCACCAATCTCCCTCCTGGCACTTATCCTTGTAAACGGAAGAATTGCTACACCTCCCCTTATACTTCTTCCCTCATCACCATTCAGGGCCCCAGACAGTCCTTCCAGGTGAGGCGACACTTCACCTGTGAGTCGGCTGGTGTGGTATACTGTGTCCCGTGCTCTCGGTGCGGCGTTTTATATATGGGTGAGACCCTACGCAGACTGGGAGACCGTTTCGCTGAACACCTACGCTCTGTCCGCCAGAGAAAACAGGATCTCCCAGTGGCCACACATTTTAATTCCACGTCCAATTCCCATTCTGATAAGTCTATCCATGGCTTCTCTACTGTCAACATGAAGCCACACTCAGGTTGGAGGAAAAACAATCTAATATTCCGTCTGGGTACCCTTCGACCTGATGGCATGAACATTGATTTCTCTAACTTCCATTAATGCCCCTCCTCCCCTTCTTACCCCATCTCAGATTTATTTATTTATTCCCGCCCCTTTTTCTCTCTCTCTCTGCCCCTCTCGCAATCACTCCTTGCTTGTTCTCAATCTCCCTCTGCTGTTCCCCTCCCCCTTTCTTTCTCCCTAGGCCTCGAATCATGATCCTTTCCCTTCTCCAGCTCTGTATCCCTGTTCCCACTCACCTTTCCAGTTCTTAGCTTCACCCCTCCCCCTCCTATCTACAAACATTTCGGATTTCCCCCTGCCTCTCCTACTTTCAAATCTTACTATCGTTTCTTTCAGATTGTCCTTACGAATGGTCTCGGACTGGAACGTCGCCTATACTTCTTCCTGTAGATGCTCCCTGGCCTGCTGCGTTCTACCAGCATCTTGTGTGTGTTGCTGGAATTTCCAGCATCAGCAGATTTCCTCGTGTTTACAGTACTCCAAGTGAGGTCTGAACAGGGTCCTATATGGCTGCAATGTTATCTGTCGGCTCCTAAATTCAATACCACGATTGATTAACGCTAATACACCTTACGCCTTCTTAACCACTGAGTCAAATTGTGCAGCTTTGAGCGTCCTATGGACTCGGACCTGGACCCCAAGATTCCTCTGACCCTCCACACTGCCAAGAGTCTTACCATTAATACTGTATTCTGCCATCATATTTGACCTACCAAAATGAACCACTTCACATTTATCTGGATTTAATTCCATCTGCCATTTCTCAGCCCAGTTTTCCATCCTATCAATGTCTCGCTATAACCTCTGGCATCCCTCCACACTATCCACAACAACTCCAACCTTAGTGATATCAGCAAACTTACTAACCCATCCTTCCACTTCCTCATCCAGGTCATTTATAAAAATCACGAAGAGTAGGAGTCCCAGAATAAATCCTTGAGGCACTCCACTGGCAACCTTCCTCCATACAGAAATGACCCGTCTACAACCACTATTTGCCTTCTGTGGGCAAGCCAATTCTTGATCAACAAAGCAATGTCACCCTGGATCCCATGCCTCCTTACTTTCTAAATAAGCCTTGCATCGGGTACCTATCAAATGCCTTGCTGAAATCCAAATACACTACTTCTACTGCTCTTCTTTCATTAATATGTTTAGTTACGTCCTCAAAATAATTCAATCAGGCTTGTAAGGCACGAACTGCTTTTGACAAAGTCGTGCTGACTATTCCCAATCATATTATGCCTCTCCAAATGTTCATAAATCCTGCCTCTCAGTATCATCTCCATCAACTTACCAACCACTGAGATAAGACTCACTGGTCTATAACTTCCAGGTCTATCTCTACTCCCTTTCTTGAATAAAGGAACAACATTCGCAACTCTCCAATCCTCTGGAACCTCTCCCGTCCCTAGTGATTGCCTTAGCAATCTCCTCTCTCGCCTCTTACAGTATCCTGGGGTACTTTCCATCCCGGTCCGGCGACTTATCCAACTTGATGTTTTCCAAAAGCTCCAGCACATCCTTTTTCTTAATATCTACATGCTCAAGTTTTTCAACCTGCTGCAAGTCTTCACTATTATCACGAAGAGCCTTTTCCACAGTGAATACTGAAGTAAAGTATTCATTAAGTTTTCTCCGTTTCCATACACACTTTCCCACTGTCACATTTGATAGGCCCTATTCTTTCACGTCTTATCCTCCTGCTCTTCACATACTTGTAGAATGCCTTGCGGTTTTCCTTAATCCTGCCCGCCAAGGCCTTCTCATGGCCCCTTCTGGCTCTCCTAATTTGCTTCTGAAGTTGCCTCCTGTTAGCCCTATAATCTTCTAGATCTGTAACATTAACTAGCTCGCTGAACCTTTCGTAAACTCTTCTTTTCATCTTGACCAGCTTTATTACAGCCTTTGTGTTCCACGGTTCCTGCACCCTACCATAAATTCCCTGTCTCATTGGAACGTTCCTATGCAGAACATCACACAAATATTCCCTGAACATATGCCATATTTCTTCCGTACTTTTCCTTGAGTACATCTGTTTCCAATTTAAGCTTCCAATTTTCCTGCCTGATAGCCTAACAATTCCCCTTGGTCAAATTGAAGGCTTTTTTGACTTGTCTGTTCCAATCTCTCTCCAATGCTATGGTAAAAGAGATAGAATTATGATCACTATCTCCAAAATTCTCTTGCAATGTGAGATCTGACAGTTGACCAGGTTTATTTCCCAATACCAAATCCAGTACAGCCTCTCCTCTTGTAGGCTTATCTACATATTGTGTCAAGAAACCTTCCTGAGCACACCTAATAATCTCTACCCCATCTATACCCTTTGCTGTAGGGAGATACCAATCAATCTTTGGGAAATTAAAATCTCCCGACACGACAACTCTGTTATTATTACACCTTTCTAGGATCTGTTTCCCTATCTACTCCTCCTGTTTCCTGTTACTATTGAGCGGCCGATAAAAACACCCAGTAAAGTTATTGACCCCTTCCTGTTCCTAATCGCGACCCACAGAGACTCCATAGACAATCCCTTCATGACTTCTACCTTTCCTGCAGCCGTAACACTATCTCTGATCAACAGTATCACGCCCGCACCTCTTTTGCCTCCCTTCCTGAAACATGTAAAAACTTGAAGTAACTATTCCTGTCCCTGATCCATCCAAATCTCTGTAATGGCCACCACATCATATCCCCAAGTACTGATCCACGCTGTGAGCTCATCCGCTTTGTACATAACACTCCTTGCGTTAAAATATACATTTCAAACCTTCGGTCCCTTCTCTATCACCTGCCTATCCTCCTTCACTCTCTGTCTCCTATCATTCTCTATTTGAAAGCCAGACGCCTCTTCCCCAGTTTGGCACCTGAGAACATTTTTATCACATACAAACCTTTGATTTCTGTCTATACAAGCAATTCTCGCAAGAACCTTTATCCTCCTCCACCTTACCATCTGTTCTAACACTCTGGTTCCCCTCCCCCTGCAAATCTAGTTTAAAACCCGCCAGAGCAGCACTAGCTAACCTACCCGCAAGGATATTATTCCCCTTCCAGTTCAGGTGTAAACCGTCCCGTCGGAACAGGTCCCACTTTCCCTGGAAGGAAGCCCAATTGGCCAGAATCATTAAGCCCTCCCTCCTGCTCCATCGCCTTAGCCACGTATTTAGCTGTATTATCTTCCTATTTCTAGCCTCACTAGCACGTGGCACGGGGAACAATCCTGAGATTGCAACCCTGGAGGTCCTGTCCTTCAACTTTGTACCAAACTCCCTAAACTCTCTTTGCAGGACCTCCTCCTTCTTCCTATCCACGTCATTGGTCCCTACATGGACAACATCCGGCTGCTCACCCTCCCTCTTGAGAATACTGAGAACTCGATCCGAGACATCGTGGACCCTGGCACCAGGGAGCTGACAGACCATCCGAGATTATCTATCTCTCCCACAGAACCTCTTATCTGTCCTCCTAACTATCGTATCCCCTATCACTACTGCTCTCCTCTTTTCCCTCCTTCCTTTCAGAGCTGAGTGTCTAGTCTCGGTGCCAGAAACCCGGCCACTACAACTTCTCCCTGGTAGGTCGGCTCCACCAACAGTATCCAAAACGGTATACTTATTGTTGATGGGAACGGCCACAGGAGTGATCTGCTCTTCCTGTCTATTCCCCTTCCCTGTCCTGAGTCATCCAGCTACCTGCCTCCTGACCTTTATGGGTGACTATCTCTCTGAAACTCCTGTCTATTTCTGCCTCTGCCTCGCAAATGATCAGAAGTTCATCCAGGTCCAGCCCCAGTTCCCTAACTCGGTTTGTCAGGAGCTGCAGCTGGATGCACCTTTTACATGTGTAGTCATCAGGGACAATTCAGCTCGCCCTGACTTCCTAAATACTGCAAACGGAGCACTCGACTGCACTAACTGCTGCTTCCATTACCTACTTCTAAGCTAATTAGATTAATTAAAGGACTTTACCCAGCCTTACCTCACTAGGAGCAAGCTCGTCCTCAGCCTCTGCTCACTCATTCCCACTGTCACAGCGGTATATACATACAGCGACCAGTATCTCTCAGACTCACTCTCTCAGGAGTATATAAATAAACTGATCAGTGTCTCTCAGTCCTCCTCTCACAGGGACATATTTATACACTCAACACATACAAACAAGCTAGATGAACTCAGCAGGTAGGGCAGCATCCGTTGAAATGAGCGGTCAATGTTTCGGGCAGAGACCATTCATCAAGACTGAAGAACGAGGGGGCAGGGGCCCTATAAAGAAGTTGGGGGAGGGTGGAAGGTGCCAGGTGAAAAGCCAATCAGAGGAAAGATCAAGAGGTGGGGGAGGGGAAGCAGGAAGGGGATAGGCAGGAGAGGTGAAGAAGGAATGTAAGGGGAAAGCACTATGGGTTGTAGAAGAAGGCAGAATCATGAGAGAAGTGATAGGCAGCTAGAAGAGGAGGCAGAGTGAAAGTGGGATGGGGGAAGGGAGAGGCAGATGTCTCTGTATATTCTCTCAGGGTCATAGCCATACACTGACCTGTGTCTCTCAGTCTCACTCTCTCTGAGGTATATCCATAAACTGGCCCGTTTCTCTCAGCCCCACTCTCTCAGGGGTACTCAATGGTTTGGAGTGTTTAACCCATGAACCACTGTGCCGAATCCATTATTTTTTGGAGGATTTTCGGTTCGATTCCATTGCTGTTTCCGTAGCAAGCCGTGATGCAGCCAGTCAACACAGTCTCTACTACACCCCAGATTTCTGAAAGAGTAGCTAAAGAGATCGTGGAGGCATCACTGGCGTCCTTTGTGAACTACTCGAATCTGAATAGGTTCCTGTGGATTGGAAATTACACATGTCACGCCACTCCTTAAGAAAGGAGGGAGGCAAAAATAGGAAAGTGTAGGCCAATTAGTCTTACTTCATGGTTAGGAAAATGTTGGAGTATGAGGTGTCCGGATACATGATAAAATAGGGCAAAGTCTGCATAGGTTCCGTAATGGGAAACCTGTTGCAATTTTTTGAGGATATAACAATCAGCATCAACAAAGGAGAGTCAGTGGATTTAACTTACTTGGTTTTTCAGAGGGTATTTGACAAGGTGCTGCACATGAGGCTACTTAATGAGATAAGGGCTGGTTGATTTTCAGGAAAGATGCTACCATGGAGAGTTTACAAAACTCTAGTTAGTCTGTAATTAACTCTGGTGGCCCTTTCAGAGGAAAGACATCGAGGCTTCGCGGATGATACAGCCGGCGCTAACCAGGATGCCTCCTGGATTAGAGAGCATGCACTATAATGAGAATTTGGACAAATTGGGGTTGTTTTCTCTGGAGCGGGAGAGGCTAAGAGTAGATCTGCTGAATTTTATACAATTTATGAGAGACATAGATATACCAGACAGACAGTATTTTCCCTAAGGTTGAAATATCAAATAACAGAGGACTCATTTTAAAGGTGAGATGGGGGTAATTCCAAAGGACATGTGAGGTGCAGGGTTTTTTTTTTACACAGACTGCTGGTGTGTGGGCCATATTGCGTGGGGTGGTGATAGAGGCAGATTCATTGGGAACCTTTAAGAAATGTTAAGATAGGCAAGGTTACGGTGTGGAAAAAGGTTTCGGGGGTTATTTTATTTATACAAAAAGAGGAAGTACTGCAGAGCGTGGTGATTGAGGCAGATACATTCAAGACATTTAAGGGACTATCTGATAGGCAAAGTGAAGGCAGAAAAAAAACAGGGTTTTAGGCTGTGTTTTGGTTCAGACGTGAACAGAGTTTGGGAGCGCGGGGCAGACGGGAAGAAAGCGCGGTAGCGAGAGCGAGGAAAGAGTGGGGGCGGGAACAATGAAAGTGTGAGGGGGGCAGGAGCGAGAAAAGCGCGGGATCAGCGTGGGTGCTGTGGGGGTTACGAGATCCTGGGTAGCAAACCTCCCTCCGCCTCAGCTGTGCCTCTGCGAGAAGCTCTGGATCACTGTGGGTGATGGGGTTCCCGAGCAAACCCAAATCAAGTCCAACACAAATCAAGTTACAGCAGTTTATTGATTTCATCATAATAATAGTCATCCGTTAGTCTCATGAGACCATGGATTTGCGCCTTGGAAGGTTTCTTTTCCAGGGTTTTTTGATGGGAGACCTGGCTGCAAGCCGTCCCCTCTCCACGCCACCGATGTTGTCCAAGGGAAGAGCACTAGGCCCCGGTGCCACAGAGCAATGTGTTAACTGCGTTGCTCAAGGACACCAACACGCTGCCTCAGCTGAGGCTCGAACCAGTGACCTTCAGGTTACCAGTCTGATGCCTTGTCCACTAGGCCACGCGCCAACACACATGACAAATGTAAATGTAAATTAAACAACGTGTAACCTGCTAACTTGCGGGAATAAATAAGCTGTTCCTGATTCACTCAAGAGTCACACACAATTAACTGACCAGTAACAACGAGTAACAGATTGAATAACCAGTCCCGTTTCTCACCATCACTCCGCATCAGGGAACCGATCATTATAAAATCACATTTCAGGACAGTGTCCGAGATCGCTGCAGTTCCAGGGTCGCTACCAAGGTATTTATCCATTTAACATCATTACGTCGGCCAGACTTCTAAATGTATTCTCCTCAGCATAGTGAAAAAAAGTGTTCTCTCTCAGGATAATTCCACCGCAGACACTGGTGTCCCAGACTGAGCCCCGCCTCTTCTATCGGTGTATTTCCCCAAAGCCTCACTTAAATGAACTCTCGGACTGGGACATCCAGCAGAAATAGCGCCGCTGGGCACAAAGCGGAATTACATGCCTGCGGTAACATCTCCAACATCAGAGAGTGCTTCGTTGGAAACGTGACCCGTTAGAACCATTGGGAATTAAACCTGAAGCATTATCGTTAAAGGGGATGGTGAGGAATCGACCAAAATGTCCCCATCCCTTGGGTGGGGTTGTTCACTCATTCAGATGTTCACAGGTTCACTGTCAGTCCAGGTCTGAGTTCCTGCAGAGACTTCAGTTCCATCTCCCCAGTCTCACTGAAGTGATTTCTCCACAGCCTGAAACAGAGGGACGAATACAGGGAAATAAACAAATGATAAAACAGTGACTGTAACAACGGACTGGGGTTAATATTTCAACAACGCTGACAAACAAATATCACCGGTGAACCCGCGGATCCACTGATATTTTATCATACTGAGCATTAACAAGAATACTCACTCAATATAGGCCAGACTTGGGACGGTCAGTATGAGGCGACGGAGAGCAGGGACAGATCGGTCCGTAAGCGAGTTTAATCTCAGGTCCAGCTCCGTCAGTGCTTGGTTTGTACTGAGAGCCGAGACAAGATCCTCAGCACCAGAATCTGTGAGACCAACTTTCCACAGCCTGGAGATGAGAGAAAGTGAGGGTGAAGGACACAGAGGGACAGGAGACAATACAAATCCCCAGTGTTTATCTGTAACACAATTACTGATCAATCTCAAATGTCCGACACGCAGTGACTGTAAACACAATCTCCCAGAGTCTGGTACTTACCACAGTTTCTGTATTTTACACTCCGGGTTTCCAAGAGCCTCAGACACCAGTTTCACTCCTGAATCTTTCAGTTTATTATTACTCAGGTTCAGCTCTGTCAGTGTACAGTTTGCACTGAGAGTGGAGGCGAGATCCTCGGCACCAGAAACTGTGAGGCCAACATCGTTCAGCCTGGGGTTGAGAGAGGGTGAGAGTGAAGGACACCCAGACAGGAGACATCAGAAATTCCCAGTGTTTAGCAGTAACACAATTACTGATCAGCTTGATGTTCAATTTCTGACACCCAGTAACTGTAACCACAATCTCCCAGTCAGGTACTTACCGCAGTTTCTGTATTTTACACTCCGGGTTCCTCAGAGCCGCAGACACCAGTTTCACTCCTGAATCCCCCAGGTCATTACCCCCAAGTCTAAACACAAAGAGAAAAACTAATGAACAAAGAGATTGAAACCGTGGGTATGAGGGAACATCTGTCATTCGGATATTTCTGGAAACATGAATCGCTTCAGTATATCACTGATTGGGATACCCACTACTGTCAAAATTCACTACCGAATGTCAGTAATTTACTGTCAATGTGACACTGTAATTTCCCATATTCTGTCTCTTTCCCCAACAGTTAGAATAGTGTTCCTGATGTGAGATTGTCGGAAGGGCCAGGGTTGAAGGGTGAGAGATCGTCCCTCTGAGAGGAAGAATTGTGGGTGGGAAAATCTCCATGGGAGATGCGCGCAGAGACCCGCACCACAGGAAAAGTGCTGGGAAAAATGATCCCCACAGGAGGAAGGGGAACGAGGAACAGGGATCCCCATAGGGTGATGGGGAAAGAGGAAGAGTGATCCCGAGAGGATGAAGGGAGATGGGGAAGAAAGATCCCACAGGATGAAGGGTGTGGGGAAGAGTGACTCTACACAACAGGATTGGAAATGGGGAGGAGAGACTCCAGAGGAGAAAGCGGAATGCGGAAGAGAGATTCCTATTGGAGGGATGAGGATGGGCAAGAGAGAACCCCACAGGAGGAAGGGAATGAGCAAGAGAGAACCCCACAGGAGGAAGGGAATGAGCAAGGGAGAACCTGACAGAGGAAGCGGATGTGGAAGTGATCCCCACAGGAGGAAGGGAATGAGCAAGGGAGAACCCGACAGAGGAAGGAGAATGCGGAAGTGATCCCCACAGGAGGAAGGGAATGAGCAAGGGAGAACCCGACAGAGGAAGGAGAATGCGGAAGTGATCCCCACATGAGGAAGGGAATGAGCAAGGGAGAACCCGACAGAGGAAAGGGGATGGGGAAGTGATCCTCACAGGAGGAAGGGAATGAGCAAGGGAGAACCCGACAGAGGAAGGGGGATGGGGAAGTTATCCCCACAGGAGGAAGGAAATGAGCAAGGGAGAACCCGACAGAGGAAAGGGGATGGGGAAGTGATCCCGACAGGAGGAAGGGAATGAGCAAGGGAGAACCCGACAGAGGAAAGGGGATGGGGAAGTGATCCCGACAGGAGGAAGGGAATGAGCTAGGGAGAACACGACAGAGGAAAGGGGATGGGGAAGTGATCCCCACAGGAGGAAGGGAATGAGCAAGGGAGAACAGGACAGAGGAAGGGGGATGGGGAAGTGATCCCCACAGGAGGAAGGGAATGAGCAAGGGAGAACCCGACAGAGGAAAGGGGATGGGGAAGTGATCCCCACAGGAGGAAGGGAATGAGCAAGGGAGAACCCGACAGAGGAAAGGAGATGAGGAAGTGATCCCGGCAGGAGGAAGGGAATGAGCAAGGGAGAACCCGACAGAGGAAGGAGAATGCGGATGTGATTCCCACATGAGGAAGGGAATGAGCAAGGGAGAACCCGACAGAGGAAAGGGGATGGGGAAGTGATCCCCACAGGAGGAAGGGAATGAGCAAGGGAGAACACGACAGAGGAAAGGGGATGGGGAAGTGATCCCCACAGGAGGAAGGGAATGAGCAAGGGAGAACCCGACAGAGGAAGGAGAATGCGGAAGTGATCCCCACATGATGAAGGGAATGAGCAAGGGAGAACCCGACAGACGAAGGGGGATGGGGAAGTGATCCCCACAGGAGGAAGGGAATGAGCAAGGGAGAACCCGACAGAGGAAGGAGAATGCGGAAGTGATCCCCACATGAGGAAGGTAATGAGCAAGGGAGAACCCGACAGAGGAAAGGGGATGGGGAAGTGATCCCCACAGGAGGAAGGGAATGAGCAAGGGAGAACCCGACAGAGGAAGGGGGATGGGGAAGTTATCCCCACAGGAGGAAGGGAATGAGCAAGGGAGAACACGACAGAGGAAAGGGGATGGGGAAGTGATCCCGACAGGAGGAAGGGAATGAGCAAGGGAGAACACGACAGAGGAAAGGGGATGGGGAAGTGATCCCGACAGGAGGAAGGGAATGAGCAAGGGAGAACCCGACAGAGGAAGGAGAATGCGGAAGTGATCCCCACATGAGGAAGGGAATGAGCAAGGGAGAACCGGACAGACGAAGGGGGATGGGGAAGTGATCCCCACAGGAGGAAGGGAATGAGCAAGGGAGAACCCGACAGAGGAAGGAGAATGCGGAAGTGATCCCCACATGAGGAAGGGAATGAGCAAGGGAGAACCCGACAGAGGAAAGGGGATGGGGAAGTGATCCCCACAGGAGGAAGGGAATGAGCAAGAGAGACCCCGACAGAGGAAGGGGGATGGGGAAGTTATCCCCACAGGAGGAAGGGAATGAGCAAGGGAGAACACGACAGAGGAAAGGGGATGGGGAAGTGATCCCGACAGGAGGAAGGGAATGAGCAAGGGAGAACACGACAGAGGAAAGGGGATGGGGAAGTGATCCCGACAGGAGGAAGGGAATGAGCAAGGGAGAACACGACAGAGGAAAGGGGATGGGGAAGTGATCCCCACAGGAGGAAGGGAATGAGCGAGGGAGAACCCGACAGACGAAGGGGGATGGGGAAGTGATCCCCACAGGAGGAAGGGAATGAGCAGGGGAGAACCCGACAGAGGAAAGGAGATGGGGAAGTGATCCCCACAGGAGGAAGGGAATGAGCAATGGAGAACCCGACAGAGGAAAGGGGATTGGGGATGTGATCCCGACAGGAGGAAGGGAATGAGCAAGGGAGAACCTGACAGAGGAAGGAGAATGGGGAAATGATCCCCACAGGAAGAAGGACTTAGGGAATAAAGATTCCACTGGAGGAACCAGATGGGGAAGACAGATCCAATAGAACGAATGGGGAGAGGGAATTGAGATCCCACCGGAGGAAGGGGATTCGAGAAGAGTTCCCACAAGGGTAATGGGGGTTGAGATTAGAAATATCTCAAGGGGAGGAAGACGGGGAAGAGAGCTGACAACAGGAAGGGGATGGGGAAGAGAGATCCCCACAGAGGGAAGGGAGAGGAGGAAGAGAGACCATCCACAGGGGAAAGGGGGTGGTGAAGAGAGATTCCATAGGGGGCAGTAGGACGGGGAAGAGAGAACCCACTGCAGGAATGGGGATGTGGAAGAGAGATACCACAGGGGAACGGGGATGGGAAGAGAAGCCCCCATGGCGGAAATGGGGTGGGGAAGTGAGACCCGACAGAAGTATAGGGAGAAATGAATGCACAGGAGGAATGAGACATGCAGAGAGGTCCAACAGTGGGAATGGAAGTGTGCACAGAGATCCCATAGGAGTATAGTGTTGAGAAAAGATGCTCCCACAAGAGAAGCTGATGCGGACGTAGATCGTCGGGAGAGGTTGGTCTAAACTGAGGTCCACAATCGGGAGAAATGATGCCCACGTGGTGACTGGGTATCGGGGATTGAGGAAAGTCACACAGGTGGGGTGATGGAGATAGTCTCTCACAGGGAAGGGCAGAGGAGGACAAACTCACAGCAGCATTTCTAAAGCTCTCACTGGGCAAGACAGCTCACACTCTCTTGTCAATGTGAAAATGGTGGGAAGTTCCTACACACCCGCTTACAGTTTGTGTCGGTCTAGTTGTCATTAACATTGAGAAGGAACAATGTCAATGGACGTGTCACAGGGAGCGAGAAACGCGGCCAATCCTGTGATTTACTACCATTAAGCGAATGGATGTTGTTCGTGATCTGATGGAGTCTCCAAATCCCATCAGAAAGAACCACAGAACCTTCCTGTCCCTGTGGAATTACTGACCAGTCCCCTGGTCATTAGTCACAATTTTTCGCATTCTGATTTATTCCGATTTTACCCAATTTCATTCGCATTGAAACAACACAATGGAACAGTTTCACATTTCAGAGTGAGACAGAAATCTGGTTACCTCAACTCCTGACACTTGTGTAGCCCCGGTCCCAGCCGCTGTATTCCTTCAAAGTGAATGCGGCAGTTCCAAAAATCAAGGTGTTTTATTGTAACACAGAATCCGATGACATGAGACAGGACCGCACAGTCAATCGGGGACAGTTGCATTTCACTGAATGAAAGTTTTTTCACAGATCCCAGTGCGGCCTGAGCCAGTCCACGATTCTGAGACTCAAACAGATAGTGCAATGTGTTCAGGAGGTTACTTGTATCATCTTCACCAGCAGAGATATTTATCTGGTGTATAACCGCCTCCTTCACCCAGTCAATCACGCGGCAGGTTGTTTGTTGAGGAAATGGACCCAGAAACTCCTCCAGGCCCCAAACTGTCATTGGGTTGGAGAGTCCAGCAACAAAACGGAGAAATATCTCAAATCGCCCATCTGTGGTCTTGTGGGCTCCAGTGAGGAATTTCGGGATATCCCCGGGATGTGGATTCAGGAATAGTGCGACTGCAGCTGCAAACTCTTGGATGGTGAGGTGTGGGAATGTGTACACCACACACCGGGCAGAATCCTCTCTCTCCAAAAGCTCCATCAGGAACCCGGACAGGAACTGGGAAGGCTGCAGGTCGTAGTTAATCAAATCTCCATCTGTAAACACAATCTTCTTCTCCGACACTCCTTTGAAGCCCATCTGACCAACCCTGAGTAACACATCACGGGGGTTCTCAATCTCACGGCCGTGGTTTTTCAGGATGTTGTAAATATAGTAGGAGTACAGTTGGGTGATGGTCTTGGGAACTCGCTGCGGGTCCCTGACTCTTTGTGTGAAGAAGGGACCCAGTGCCAGAGCAAGGATCCAGCAGTAGGAGGGGTTGTAGCTCATGGTGTACAGGATCTCGTTCTCCTTCACATGTTTGAAAACAGCTGCCGCCACAGTCTGATCTTCAAAATAACTGAAGAAATATTTCTTCCGTTCCTCACCAGAAAATCCCAGGATTTCAGCCCGGATACTGATCTCAGCGTTTTCCAATAAATGTAACGCCGTGGAACGGGTGGTCACCAGCACTGAACACCCTGGGAGCAGCTTGCCCTGGATTAAACTGTACACAATGTCAGACACCTTGCACTTGAATTCAGGATCTGTGCATGTGGACTGAGGTTCTGTGTCTCCCCGACTGTCAGCAAAATCAATTTTGTCATTGAATTCGTCCAAACCATCGAATATAAACAACAATCCCTCTGGGTTCTTCCAGACCTCTCTCAGGATATTTTCAAAGTAAGGATACGGATCCAGAATGAGTTCTGTAAGGTTTATTCTGTGGTTAATGGAGTTTAAATCCCGGAATTTGAAACTGAAGACAAACTGGAATTGTTTGTATATTTTCCCCGTGACCCAGTCATAAACAATCTTTTGTACCATTGTGGTTTTCCCGATCCCCGCGACTCCGGCCACTGTTGCCGTACTCCCAGATTCAGAGTTACACCGGGAAAAGCTGCTCTGGAACAACTGATCCGTCTGGATTTTCTCCAGCTCTCTGCCGAATTGCTGTTCTCTCCACTCCTCGTGGTCTCTGCCTCTTGCCAGCAGCTCATGTTCCACCAGTCTCCGATCTCGAACAGTAGAAATGACCGTGAGCTCAGCGTATCGATCAACCAGCTGGAAAACCTTCACCTTCTCCCTTATCAGGATCGTGTTCACTCTCAGTGTTTCAGTTTGTGCCCGCAGAGTCTCCTTGTGTTTCTGTTGAACATCTTCCATGGGAACAGACAGTGGACAAACTGTTAGATGCCTCAACGCTGATCTCAGTATTTAAGCACACAAGAGTTAGCTCAAAGCTATTGCATTAATTGGATTCATCAATGGATGTTCGTACAGTAGAGTAAATTTGATTAACAGACCCCTGACTGGCCAGAGAGGCCTGGTCTAGATAAATATCAGATCATCACATTTCCACATTAATTGTGTTGTGAAGGTGAGTATTTCCCTGGTAGTTTACTGACCCCGACTGTCCCGTACTGGACACCCTCTCACTACAGCCACAGTTATCATTGTTCCTCTGGAAGAAATGTTTAATCCCCAGTGCTGATATGGTGCGTGGGGATATGGAGAAAAGGGTAGTGGGCATTCTGTCAAAGGAGAATCACAGCTCCCCCTCCCACCATTACTGATCCAGCGTACAAAGTGTATTTGTTGATCAGCATGTGCACTGTGATCAACAAAGTGTAATCCAAAGATCAAGGGTGATTGGGAGAGAAAATGTCAATGTCTTATTCAGGAGATTGAGACAGTCAGCATTTTGACACATCCCTCCCCCTCCCCCCCCCACCCCAATCCATCCTCACAGTCGCTGCTCAGCTCACTGAGTTCTTCCAGAAAATGGTTTGAGACGGCGGATCTGCAGTCTCGTGTCTCTGAAAGAGTATGTGTTGTAAATACTCAACAGATTCAAGTTTCAAGATACGCAATTGTAGAGGAGAAGGAAATAATTATTATTCCGGATCTGATGCAGCACAAAAACTCAGATAAAGAACGCAATGAAAAACACAATAAATATAAATGCGCTCGATACTCTGAACTCAGGTGGTTTTGACAGACAATTTTCAAACCGTGCTGGTGTTGGGGTGGGGTTTGTTATTTATAGAGGGGAGGCTTAGTCATTGGAGGTGTTGATGAGTCTTACTGCTTGAGGAAAGTAACTGATTTTGAGTCTGGTGGTCCTGCTGTGGATGCTACGTAGCTTCCTCCCTCATGGGAGAGGGGCGAACAGCTCACAGGCAGGATAGGTGGGATCCTTCCTGAA
Source organism: Hemitrygon akajei (assembly GCF_048418815.1). Taxonomy (NCBI): domain Eukaryota; kingdom Metazoa; phylum Chordata; class Chondrichthyes; order Myliobatiformes; family Dasyatidae; genus Hemitrygon; species Hemitrygon akajei. The sequence goes on along the minus strand of NW_027332004.1, from coordinate 1,672,434 downwards.
GCCCCTGTCCCTTTACCGGAGCCTTTCTGTTTATACGTCCCAGATGGAAGGTAGGCTGGGGATGCCGGTGATGCGTTGGACAGTTTTGACTACCGGTTGTGGAGCCTTCCAGTCCACCACAGTTATGCAATATGCTCGTCTGCCCTCTGCAGCACAGCTGTAGAAGGACGGGAGTTCAGATGTGAGTACAGGTCAGACAACGTCTGTGGAAAGGGGAGACAGGGGAGATGCTACTGGTCTGTGACTTTAAATACAAGTTTGAAAACCATGCCGATTACAGGTCGGGTGCTGAAGAAGAGAGCAGAGACCGAGGAATTTCGGTAGCAGGTGGTTCAGGATTTCAGCTGTCACAGGACCTGCATAGAACACAGAACAGCACAGGAATAGGCCCTTCGGCCCACAGCATTGGTGCCAGCATGATACCACATTAAACTGTGATGTTTAAACATTCTCCTCATTTCGATAACAGTCTGCACTATTATTCCTTTTACCAAAATGCGTTTTCCAACACAGTATTCCATCTGCCACATTTTGCCCATTTTCCAATTTCTTTAAGTCTTGCTGCAATCGCATTGCTTCCTCAGCACTAACTACCCCTTCACCTATCTCAGTATCGTCAACAAAGTTTGCCACAAAGCCATCAATTCCATTATCTAAATCATTGACAAACAATGTGAAAAGTAGCTCCAAATACCTCGAAACCTGAACATTAATAATTGAATTGAATTGACTTTATTTCTTACATCCTTCACATACATGAGGAGTAAAAATCTTTACATTACGTCTCCATCTGAATGTGCAATGTGCAATCATAGTAATTTAAAATAATGCACAGACTCCAACAGTTTCCCAATCACTCAGGTTAGGCTAACTGGTCTACAATTTCACAAACAAGAGGAAATCTGCAGATGCTGGAAATCCGAGCAACACACACAAAATGCCGGAGGAATTCAGCAGGCCAGGCAGCATCTGTGGAACAGTTGACGTTTCGGGACGAGATCCTTCGGCAAGACCAGAGACAAAAAGCTGAGGAGTAGATTTGGAAGGTGGGGGTGGGTGGAGGAGAGAATGCCAGGCAATCGGTGAAACTTGGAGGGGAAGGGATGAAACAAAGAGCTAGGAAGTTGATTCTTGACAGAGGCAGACGGCCCTGGAAGAAAGAAAAAGGTTGGGGGGGGGGGGGGGAGCGGTGTGCACCAGAGGGAGACGATAACGTGAGAAGTACGCGGGCATGGGGAACGGTGAAGGGGGAGAGCAATCTTTACTGGAAGTTTGAGAAATCGATATTGATGCCATCAGGTTGGAGGCTGCTCAAACGGAACATAAGGTGTTGTTCCTCCAACCTGAGTGTGGCCTTATCCCGACATTGGAGGAGACCATGGACTGACGTATCAGAATGGGAATGGGAAGTGGAAATCAAATGGGTGGCCACAGGGAGATCCCGCCTGTTCTGGCGGACACAGCGTAGATGCTCGTGAAACGGTCTCTCAATCTACGTCGGGTCTCACCGAAATACACGTGGCCACATCAAGATCATCTACGCCTCCCTCTGGTTCTCTCTCCGCCCCCTTCTCCTTTCTTCTATGGCCTTCTTTCACTAACCAACTTCCTAGCTCTGCTCACCCCTCCCCCTGCAAGTTTCACATATCGCCTGGATGGGAGATGCCAGAGAGTATAGGTGGATAACTGTTTGTCGGGTTTGAGGCCGGTGACTCGTGGTGTGCCTCAGGGATCTGTACTGGGTCCAATGTTGTTTGTCAAATACATTAATGATCTGGATGATGGGGTGGTAAATTGGATTAGAAAGTATGCAGATGATACTAAGATAGGTGGCGTTGTGTATAATGAAGTAGGTTTTCAAAGCTTGCGATAAAATTTAGAAGAGTGGGCTGAGCGATGGGAGATGGAGTTTAATGCTGATAAGTGCGAGGTGCTACATTTTGGTAGGACTAATCAAAATAGGACATACATGGTAAATAGTAGGTCATTGAGGAATGCAGTAGAACAGAGTGATCTAGGTAGAATGGTGCATAGTTGAATTACCTTCCACATGAGAAAAGTATTGATAACTTCAGTATCACATTTTGATAGTATTGAGTCAGATATAGTTGTATCTATGAAAATCAATCGTGACTGATTTGGAAAACAAATGTAACTTAGTACCTTAGATTCTGTGTGCAGACTTCTCCAGCCAAGTTATGAGTTCGCAATGTTCTGTATTATGGTTACATGGGGCTTAGAAAAATAGAGGGCGATGGGTAACCATAGGTAATTTCTAAAGTAAGGGCAGTTCGGCTCAGCATTGTGGGCCGAAGGGCCTGTATTGTGCTGTAAGTTTTCCATGTATCTTTGACTCTGTCAGGGGTGTGTGGGGTCTCACAGTGTGTCAGGACCCTGTCAGGGGTGTGTGGGGTCTCACAGTGTGTCAGGACCCTGTCAGGCGTGTGTGGGGACTGACAGTGTGTCAGGACCCTGTCAGGCGTGTGTCGGGTCTCCAATCAATGTATTCGGCTGTGATAAGGAGCGCAGGAAAACAGTGATTGTGGATATATTTACTTTAGAGAATGTGACAATGGTAGAAATGATATTCTTCAAAAATCAGGAAGTGTATCTGTTTGATATTCAGAAATGGGTGTGGAAATTTCACTGTCATGTCTGTTCCCTCGGAAAGCAAACATAAGGAATAGTAACCACATAGCCATATAACAATTATAGTACGGACAAAAGTCATCTCGGCCCTTCTAGTATGTGCCGAATGCTTCCCGTCATCTCGTCCCACAGAACTGCATTCAGTCCAAAACCCTCCATTCCTTTCCTGTTCATATACCTATCCAATTTTCTTATTTTAAAATGCTAATATCGATCTTGCCTCTACCACTTTTACTGGATGCTCGTTCCACACAGTTACTACCTTCTGAGTAAAGAACTTCCCCCTCGTGTTACCCCTAAACTTTTGCCTCCTAACTCTCAACTCCTGTCCTCTTGTTTGAATCTCCCCGACTCTCAATGGAAAAAGCCTATCCACGTCAACTCTATCCAACCCCTTCATAATTTTAAATACCGCTATCAAGTACCCCTCAACTTTCTATGCTCCAAAGAATAAACACCTAACTCTGTAACTTAGGTGCTGAAACTCAGGTAACATTCTAGTAAATCTCCTCCGTACTCTCTCTATTTTGTTGACATCTTTCCTATAATTCGGTGACCAGAACTGTACACAATACTCCAAATTTGACCTCACCAATGCCTTATACAATTTTAACATTACATCCCAACTCCTATACTCAATGCTCTGATTTATAAAGGCCAGCATACCAAAAGTTTTCTTCACCACCCTATCCACAATAGATTCCACCTTCAGGGAAGTATGCACCATTATACATCAGTCTGTTCTACTGCATTCCTCAACGCCCTACTATTTAACATGTATGTCCTATTTTGATTAGTCCTACCAAAATGTAGCACCTCGCACTTATCAGCATTAAACTCCATCTGCCATTGCTCAGCCCACTCTTCTAACTGGCCTAAATTTTGTCACAAGCTTTGAAAACCTACTTCATTATCCACAACGCCACCTCTCTTAGTATCATCTGCATACTTTCTAATCCAATTTACCACCCCATCATCCAGATCATTAATGTATTTGACAAACAACATTGGACCCAGTACAGATCCCTGAGGCACACCACTAGTCACCGGCCTCCAACCTGACAAACAGTTATCCACCAATACTCTCCGGCATCTCCCATCCAGCCACTGTTTAATCTATTTTACTACTTCAATATTAATACCAAACGACTGAAACATCCTAACCTTCCATGTGGAACCTTGTCAAAAAGTCTTACTGAAGTAGAAATAGACAACATCCACTGGTATACCCTCATCAACGTTCCTAGTAACCTCTTCGAAACATTTAATAAGATTTGGCAAACATGACCTTCCACGCACAGATCCATGTTGCCTGTTCCGAATCAGACCCTGTCTATCCAGATAATTATATATTCCACCTCTAAGAATACTTTCTATTAATTTACCCACCACTGACTTCAAACTTACAGGCCAATAATTGCTAGGTTTACTCTTAGAACCCTTTTTAAAAAATGGAATCACATGAGCAAGATGCCAATCCTCGGGCACCATCCCCGTTTCTAATGACATCTGAAATATTTCTGTCTGAGCCGCTACTATTTCTACACTAACTTCACTCAAGGTCCTATGGAATATCCTGTCAGGATCCAGAGACTTATCCACTTATATATTCTTTAAAAGCGCCAGTACTTCTTCTTTAATCATCATAGCTTCCATAACTACCTTAATTGTTTCCCTTACCTTACACACTTCAATAACCTTCTCCTTAGTGAATACCCAAGAAAATAAATTGTTCAAAATCTCCCCCATCTCTTTTGGCTCCACACATAGTTGTCCACTCTGATTCTCTAAGGGACCAATTTTATCCCTCACTATCTTTTTGCTATTAATATAACTGTAGAAACTATTTGTGTTTATTTTCACCTTATTTGCCAAAGCAACCTCATATCTTCTTTTAGCTTTTCTAATTTCTATCTTAATATTCATTTCACATTCTCTATATTCCTCGAGCACCTCATTTACTCCATGCTGCCTATACTTTTGGATACTTACATGGTTGTAAGGAGGATGGAGGGATATGGACATGGTGTAGGAAGGAGAGATTATAGTTTGGGTTTGTTTGATTTACTTCTTGGCTCTTTTGGCACAATATTATTTGCCTCATGGCCTATTCCTGTGTTAGACTCTTCAATATTCAATGCACGTTCACTTACCTTTCAGCTCACAGAGAAACGTCAGTAAAAGTTGAGCGGGAATTCGTCGATGGGAAGGATCACAACCTGATTGAATTTGAACAAATTGAGGAAATCATTTTTGTAAAATTGTGAAGTGTGCTGTGTTGCGATCAAAATTTAAATTAATCTCTGATATTATCTCACCATATATCTGGATTTCCTTCAGTATTTTGTCCAAACCTGGGACACCAATCCGCATTTTCACAAAGGTTTCCCACATCACCCTCGGGGCGCGGGAGCCTTTCTCCATCACCAGGCTCAGGAGGAGTTTAGAACTGTCCGCCCGCTCTCCCTTATCAGCGAGATCAGAGATTTTCTGTGAAGAGTAACGGTGAACATATTGGGGACTGATAGATTCACACAGAGAATGAGAAGTAAATGATGTGCTCTGTAACGGGATCACACTGAGCAGTCACCCGGACGGGTGCTGATCCTGTCTGGACATGGACTGTACATTCTGAGTGCAGAGCACACGGAGGGACATTCACCGTGAACCTGGTCCACCAGTCAATGAGATCCTGGCTGGTCTGTGACCGCTTCATTGACGTGGCTCCAAATCCATAAATAATTCCTCACCGGATTTGACGGTGTAAAACAGAAACCAGAAAATAACGATCACAGATGAAGAATGAAGTCAGGAGGGTTTCTATAACAGAGTGAGCAGTCTCGGAGAAGCTGGAGAAAAGATGATGTGATTCATCTCCTCAGTCCGCCAGTGTCCAACATGACAGCGGATTACCGGCTGACACCTGATGCCTTCCCTTTGTCTTTTTCCAGTGGAGGTTTATTCAGTGATCACACATTACAACATGGCAGTATTCCCCGATCCACACTGTTTGCAGTTACAGATTATTACACAATCATCTCCACCCAGAACAGAACACACTCGACCTCCTGTGGCATCCACTCATGATGTCCCGGTTCTCACTGACATCCTTCTGTCACGCTGTACAGTCTTCACAAACCAAAACATCCCATCATATTTCTATTTAATATTGCAACCCCAACCACACAACTGTTACGTGCTCAACTCAATCCGAATACTGAGCAGCTACCCACCAGTCCGCGGGGTCTTTTCACCCCTTTCTATCACTGCTAATTGTATGTACAGTATTTATTTCCCAGTTATTCCTTCATCTAATTTAATATCCAATAAGTCAGAATTCCGACACCCATCGGTGCTTTGATGTGCGAAAATTCAAACCCATTCTCCTTCCCACTCATCCGACATTCCTCTCCACTGAACTGATTCTCAGCCGTATTTCCATTTAAACTCCTTTATTACAACCTCATACAGTTGTTTCCTGCTCCTCTCGCTCTGAACATTCAGCCACCGCCGGTGTATTCACACTTCTTTCAATCATCGCTTGAAATTCACATTTTTAAGAATTATATATATTTATTTCTGATTTGTTTTTATGCTTTATTATCCGATGAGTGAGGGTCCCGACACCCATCAGTCCTGTGACGTGTGAAAATTCAAACCCATTCTCCCTCCCACTCACCCGATGTTCCTCTCCGTTGAACTGATATTCGGCCGTTAACGCCAGGCTCACTCCGTGCACCCCTCCTTCCATCGCCTGCTCCAGCCTGTCCCGGTAGAAGTCCGTCAACTGCAGCAGCTGGGAATCGTCCCAGCTTGCCAGGAGCTCAGTGATCACTGTGGAGGAAAATGAGGAACATTAAAGGCATTACCGACCTCCTATGGGTCAGCAACTTTATATGGAACCTAAAGATGGAGTTCCAGGTCAACAAACACAGTACGAAATATATAAGGGGGGGGTGGGGAGACGGGGATAGAAGGAAGGTACTGGAGGGGGAGATGGAGGAGGAGAGTGAGGGGCAGGGGAGAGAGGGAGGGGTGGGGAGAAGGAATCAGAGAGCGCGTGGGGGAGACAGCAAGGAGTAGGGGGAAGTGGAGGTGAGTGTCGTAGGGTAACGGGGACAGGGAAGGGGAGTGATAGGGAAGAGGTGGTTTAAGAGAATGGGGGTCGAGGGAAAAAGTGGCAGGAGGGATAGCAGGAATGGGTGGGAGGGGTTGGAGGGGGATGTGGGATGGGGATGGAGGGTGCAGTGCGGAGCGAGAGAGGATGGGCATAGGGTATAGCTCCTGCGGCTGAAGACTGCTCTTTCCTGTACCCAGGAATATACCGTCTTTATTTGGTACCTGTCCTTGGAAAGAACTCTGCCAATTCCTGAGAATAAAGAGAGCCATGAACATCGCTCTCTTCCTACTGCCTATCAACACCGCTTTGCTCTGGGTTACTGTCTGCCTGCCTAGTCAACCCCTTCCTCAGCAAATCTCTAGAATATCTCACAAAATGCTGGAGGTACTCAGCATATCAGGCAGCATCTATGGAGGAGAATGAACAGTAACCGTTTCGGGCCGAGGCCCTTCATCAGACTGGAAATGAGGGGACAGAAATGCTAGATATTGCCACATTACTTTCTATTCCTTATGATCCTGACCCAAAACGTCAAATGTTTATTCCTCTCCATGGATGCTGCCTGACCTGCTGAGTTCCGCCAATATTTTGTGTCTTTGTGTTGCCCAAAACTTTCAGCATCTGCAGAATGTCTTGTCTTCTGGAGTAACTCGCTATTTTAATGTGCATCACAATCTGCTAGAGGAGCAGGAGCAGACGGTAAATGTACTCCTTCCACGGTGACTGTGTTTCCCTCAGAGATGTTAACTCTCTCTCTCATCTCTCTGCTCAGTTGTCACAAACACTTTGTGAATTCCCGATGTTGAATTAAAGCCAGATGCAGAATCAGCAGAGTATTTATAAATTAAAATAATTCGCCAACATACCCGTGCCCCTTCCCGATGTTAACGTCACTGGAACTCCTCCCCTGCTCACACATTGATCCATTTTGAGGACAGGTGTGATCAGATTTTGCTGCTCTGTAACAAAAAAATAACAGGAAGGTCAAACATTAATTGAGGTTTAAAGGAAAACACTGTTTTGTTTTTAAACTGAGGCAAACACTTCCAAACATCTTGGGCCTGTCCACTGAAGCCTAGACATGGCCTGATCCACCTGTGCCCATCCAACCACGGTCACCCAATGTCCATTTCCGCACTCTCCATGGATTGTACACTGGGCCGGGATTCTCCAGGGTATCGACTTCCCATATTGCAGGCAATTACCCTTTAGGAGCCAATCTTGTGCCCTGGACCGGGAGTGATGTGTCAATGGAATGGTAAGGCAGGTTGAGCAGACAGTGCCCATTGTTTTGGCCCTCCTACCACTGGTGGCGTTATGGACAACTGTTACAGCAGTGTGGGTTGAGACATTTCTGCTGACGATGAGACTTCTATCCCTCTCGTCACAAGATTATACAGATTTCTCAGTCACACCTGATTTTCATCGTTTCCTTTCAAGTGAACATCGCCCGCCATTGACACCTACGGCAATATATGATTTGAGTCCATAGAGAAACACTCTGATATCTTAAACAATGCAATCTCACCCATAGCATTGTCCTGAAGCATTATAGTTTGTTGGGTTTTTTTTTCCCGGCAGGACATTAAGAACATTATTAGCACAGGAACTCGGTTAAGATTTCTTTGAGCATATCACCTGACTATTATCAGCTGGGGACAGACGGATGCAATATATCTTGTTATTATCCACTCAGATACGATAAACTTACACTTGGGTACAGTTCAGTTTCATGGCCTCACGTTTGTATGTTTGCTGATTGCCAATAAAGGACCCAATACATATCACCGACTTTTGTAACAATCAGCATGGGAGCTGAGGGTGTGTCATGCAAGTATAACAGATCTGCGGGGGGGGGGGGGGGGGGAGGTTGCCAGCAATGGCAAATTTGCTTGGTTAAATCTCACCGCTACATTCTCAACAGATGTTTCGCAACCTACCGGTCATTGAAATATTCTGAGATACTGTGTATTTTGCTTCAGTATTCACAGTGAAAAGGATCTTGACAATTGTGGGGATGACTTACCGCAGAATGAAACACATGAGTGTATGGACTATAAGAAAGAGCATGTGCTGGATCTTTTGAGAGGTATTAAGTTCGATAAGTCACAGGGACTTAACCAGATATACTCCATGCTACTGTAGAAATTGAGTAAGGAGATTGCTGAGCCTCTGAAGATGAGCTTTGCATTGTAGCGATGTGCTGCATACAGAGCTAGGAATAATGACACTCAGTAAGCTGCACTCAGAACTAGTTTATTCAAACTTCGCGGCGCTGGCTTTTACTCAGTACTGTTCCCGCCCTCTCCTGGCGGATATGACGTCAGAGATGCATTACAAAAGTCTCTTCCCGCGCGTGGGCTATTTGTGAGCTGGTTCGCCTGCGTAGATAGTGGGTCGCTACATAACTCCCCACCCCAGATCCGGCGATGCATCCCCCAAATTCTACAGTCAGGACCAGTCTCTGTTTGGGCGGTCTGCCTCTACGCCACTGTGCCTGAACATTGACCGGCTGCGCCAAGACCACATGGGCCGATTTGAGCCGGTCCACCGTGAAAACCTTCTCTTTCACCCCAATGTCCAGAACGTACATGGATCCGTTGTAGTGTGGTAAACGCAAACGCAAAGTTGCATAGTTTTGATTTGTTCCGTGCAGTACACACCTGGGGACCGACCGACGTCATATATTTTGTTATTATCATCTTAAATACGCTGAACTTACACTTGGCTACACTTCAGTTTTATCCCTTCAAGATTGTATGTTTGCTGATTGCTAATAACGGATCGCATACATATCACCGACATTTGTAACAACCATCATTGGAGCTGAGGGGACGCCATGCCAATATAACAAATCCGTGGGGTCGCCAGTAATGGCAACTTGGTTTGGTTAAATTTCACCACTACATTCTCAACAGACATTTCTCAATCTGCTGATCAGTTAAAATATTCTGAGGTACTTAATGATGACTTTGCTTCAGTATTCATCAGTGAAAAGGACCTTGGAAATGTGGGGATGACTTACAGCGGTCTAAAACGCTTGAGTAAATAGACTTTAAGAAAGAGGATGTGCTGGAGCTTTTGAATGTCATTAAGTTCGATGAGTTGCCGGGACTGGATGAGATATACCCCAGGCTACTCTGGAAAACGAGGGAGGAGATTGCTGAGCCTCTGTCGATGATCTTTGCATCATCAATAGGGACGGGAGAAGTACCAGAGTATTGGAAGGTTGCAAACATTGTTCCTTTGTTCAAAAAAGGGAGTAGAGATAACCCAGGAAATTATAGACCAGTGAGCCTTACTTCAGTTGTGGGCAAGTTTTGGAGAAGATCCTGAGAGGCAGGGTCTGATTAGGGATGGTCAGCATGGCTTTGCCAAGGGCAGGTCATGCCTTATAAACCTGACTGAATTATTTGAGGATGTTACAAAACACATTGATGAAGGTAGAGCACTGGAAGTACTGTATATGGATTTCAGTAAGAGGTTAGCTAAGGTTCCCCATGGAAAGCTCATTCAGAACATAATGAGGTATTGGATCGAAGGAGACCTTGCTTTGTGGATCTAGAACTGGCATGCCCAGAGAAGGCAGAGGGTGGTTGTAGATGGTTCGCATTCTGCATTGATGATGATGACTAATAGTGTTCCGTTGGGTCTGTTCTGGGACCACTTCTCTTTGTGATTTTTACAAATGACCCGGATGAGGAAGTTGAAGGATGGGTTAGTAAGTTTGCTGATGACACGAAAGTCGGGAGTGTTGTGGATCGTCTGCAGGGTTGTCAGATGTTACAGTGCAACATCGATAGGTCGCAGAAATGGTCAGAGAAGTGGCAGATGGAGTTCAATACTGATAAGCGTGAAGCGGTTCATTTCTGTCAAATTTCAATATAATATAATATTAATGGTAATACTCTTGTCAATCTGGAGGATCAGTGAGATCTTGGGGTCCGTGTCGATAGAACACTCAGAGCTGCTGCCCACGTTGACAGTGTTGATAAGAAAGCATATCAGTTGACATTTATCAGCCATGGGATTGAGTTCAAGAGCCTGAGGTAATGTTACAGCTATACAAGACCTTGATTAGACTCCACTTGGGAGTACAGTGTTCATTTCGGTCACCTCACTACAGGAAACTATATGGAAGCGATAGAGAGTGTGCAGAGGAGATTTACAAAGATGTTGTCTGGATTGGGGAGCATGCCTGATGAGAATAGGTTGAGTGACCTTGGCCTTTTCTCCTTGAAGCGATGGACGATGTGAGGTGACCTGACAGAGGTGTATAAGATGAGAGGGATTTGTTGCATCTATAGCCAGAGGCTTTTTCTGAGGTTTGAAATGGCTAACAAGAGGGAGCATAGTATTAAGCTGCTTGGCAGTAGGTACAAGGGGGACGTCTGGGGTAAGTTTTCCACACAGTGAGCGGTGGGTGCGTGGAATGCACTGACACCAACGGTGGTAGAGGTGGATCCAATGGGGTCTTTTAAGAGGAGGGCCGACTGTATATAAGACCTTGATTAGACTCCACCTGGGAGTACTGTGTACAGTTCTGGTCACCTCACTACAGGAAACAATATGGATGCTATAGAGAGTGTGCAGAGGAGATTTACAAAGATGTTGTCTGGATTGGGGAGCATGCCTGATGAGAATAGGTTGAGTGAACTTGGCTTTTTCTCCTTGAAGCGATGGACAATGAGAGGTGACCTGACAGAGGTGTAAAAGATGGGAGACATTTGTTGCATTGGTTGCATTGGTTGTGTCGATAGCCAGAGGCTTTTCCCCAGGCTTGAAATGATGAACAAGAGGGAGCATAGAATTAAGGTGCTTGGAAGTAGGTACAAAGGGGATGTCAGGGGTAAGATCCTCACACAGTGAGCGGTAGGTGCGTGGAATGCTCTGGCAGTGATGGTGGTAGAGGCAGATACAATAGAGCATTTTAAGAGACTCTTAAATAGATACATGGAGTTTATAAACATAAAGGGCTGCGCAGCAAGGAAATTGTAGTCAATTTCTAGAGCAGGTTACATGGTCAGCACAAGATTGTGGGCTGAAGGGCCTGATACGTGCTGTAGATTTCTATGTTCTATGTTATTTACACTTGACCTACCGAGCTGCCAAGGGGATCATCACTAATCAAATCTCACTGAGATTTCTCAGGTCCTGTTGAATTTATTGCAAGTGCACAAATACGGGAAGGTGCAGGTACAGAGAAACACTGACGTATAGCAGCATCACAGGCAAGTACATTCAGATAACAGATGGAACAGATATTATACAATTCTGTGTCACAAGCAATATGAAAATACAGTCTACCAATGTCTGTCCACCAATAAGGTGAATATCTGTGCTCTCCACCACCATGGGCTCACACGTGTCCATAGACGAGCCCCTCATGTCCCTTCTCCAATGTCAATGGGCTCCTTTCCCCATCCTGCTCCTTGATCCCCCACCGGGACAAACAACCACTCAGACTCCATCCTATCCAACCCCTCACACCATATTTATCCTCCCAGTTAATTCCCCCTCCCTCCTCCTTTTGCCAGGATCCCTCCTTCCCCAGGGAATCAGCATCAACTGACGGGAGCAGAAGATGCTTCAGAAACACCCCCAACTTTCCTCGGAGGGAAATGGAAATAATTCAAAAAGCGGGACAATTACTTTGGGGTTTGTTCCGCTTTGATGTGGAGTTCAAGACGGGAGCGTGAGAAGTGATCAGCTGGCGTAATGCCCCCTTGGATGGCCCATCTCTGCTATTGTGTGTAACCAGTGATTGTCATTGTTTTACACAAATGGGAAGAGTGTAAATCCTCTGTTGACTGTGGGGTGGGCTGGGTGGGTCATTTAATTGTTACCTCAGCCGGTGAAGTTCAACCGTCTCAGTGCCAGTGTGACGTAAGCACTGCGCACACATCAGAACTTGTTTTCAAAAGCTGTTCAATGGACGTTTTTCATGATTTCAGGGGAACAATGAAGGAAACTTAACAGGTGTCATCCAGTGTTTCTCCTGTTCGGGCAGCGGTGAGGAAGAGGCTGATCCCAGATTTGTGTAAATTGAGCATCGGCTGCAGTGGAAAAAAGCCGGGACCGAGCTGGACGGCTGGAGAGTACAGGTTGTCTGGTCTTGCGGTTCTGGGTTTAGTTTTGTGCCCGAGCCGAGAGTATGGGATCAATTAGCTGTGGTTCCCCAAGCTGGGAGGGAGGTTGTGGGTGATGTGGATCTGTTTACTTGTGCGGGTGTGGGGTAAATGGGGAGCAGTTGTGGGGCCATTGGCGGGGTGGAGAGAGGTTGGGGATGTGGGTTATAGGACGCAGAGTGACCCAGGAGGATGCGTCCCAGGACAAATTAAATCGTAAACAAGGGAGGAGTTGGTCCATTGAATCAGATACTATACGTGACCTTTCAGGAAGCAACAATTCTCTTTTCACATTAATTACTGTATAATCTTCCTGTTAACATTGTGTTTGTCACAAAGCCCCAGAATCTGGGAACAGCTGAATGGCAGGAAGCAGAGGGTGATGGTGAGAGGCTGTTCATTGGACTCGGGGCCTGTGCCTCGTGATGCTTCCCACGGTTATACCTATTGTTACTTGTCATCTATATCAATCATTTGGTTGGGAATATATAGGGTGTATGTAGTAAGTTTGAACATGGAACATAGAAATATAGAGCACATTACAGGCCATTCAGCCCACAATGTTCTGCTGACCTTGTAACCCACTCTAAGAACTGTCTGGAATTACCCAACTGCATAACATTGTTTTTCTGAGCTCCATGTACCTATCTGAGAGTCTTTTAAAAGACCCTTTTGTGTCTGCCTCCACCACCGTCGGCAGCAATGCATTCCACACCCACCGCTGTGTGTGGAAAACCTCCCCTGACATCCCCCCCCCCCTCTTCCTGCTTCCAAGCACCTTAAAACTGTGCCCCCTCATGTCAGTCATTTCAGCCCTGGGAAGAAAGCCTCTGGCTATCTACATGATCAAAGCATGTCATCATTTTATACACCTCTATCAGGTCATCTCTCGTTCTCCGTCACTCCGAGGAGAAAAGGCCGAGCAAGTTTGCAGAGAGTAAGTTCAAAGAATTACTTTCTTGAAATATATTATGTATAAACTCTCCTCTCTGTTTCCATTTCCTCACTCTGAAGTGACCAAAAGCTACTTCACAGGATGCAAGACCTTGAAATGAGCAAACACTGAGGGAATGAAAGTGAATTTAAAGAGCTGGGATACTGACAGCACATCACCAGAACTGGAGTGATTGCAATTGGGTCTGACAGAGGCATAACTGGTACTTCTGGGCACATTCAGTCTCATCCCAACTATTTCCTATCTTCCTTTGTGCAGGTATATAATGTCTAAAGGACCAGTGGCAGAGTAAATGAGACTCACCAAACTTTCTGCTGACTGTATCAATAGAAACCCTGAGTCAGATGGGTTCTCTCCCGTTGATGCTCTCAATCCTCGGGCTGGTTCACTTGTTGCTGTTCCCTCATCTTCAGTTGTGGTTTGCCTCCAGTTGCGGGTTTTTCTTCCAATAAACTTCTCACCGCAGGTCTAACTTTAACCAGAGAGACAATGAAGCACGTTAACAATACAAAGGAGAATAAAACATTACTGCTCAATGTTCCTAAAAATAAGACTCACTGAAACTTAAACATTAAGACAAATATAATGATCTGAGTGAACAAATCTGTAATTGTCCCTCACATGTTACACAACCTGATATGGGACACAAAGGATCCATCATTCAGTCATGGTAGGACATAAGACACAGGAACGGAATTAGGTGATTCGATCCATCTGATCTGCCCACCACTCAACCATGGCTGATTTTATTCCAACACCATATTCCTGTCTTCCTCCTGTAACCCTGAAGCTACTTGGAACTATCACAAATATATTAATCTCTGCCATAAATATACCCAAATTGCAGCTTCAGCCAATCTTTGTGGCAACAAATTCCACATGTAAAGGGGGTTTCTTCTTTTTCTTTGTTACTGCGTATGTTAATCAAAATGGCTTCTTCGTTTTGTTAAAAGTAGGAATGCTTTTTTGTTGCGAGAGAGTGCTGGAATCTTGTTTGGGTTAAAAATTTACTGATAACGAGAATGGTATTCCTTTGTAAGCCAATTGGGATTAATGTTGTTCTTCCTTCTGAGTCTGTAAGCTATTGTTGGCGGGCTTTTGGGGAGTCAGCGCGAGGGGGTGAGAGAGAGAGGACGCGATGCTGTAAGCTGGACGAGGAACGGACCCCAAGGGGGGCTCCGAGGCCAGGATGTTCGGCGAGGAGAAGAGACGAAGATAGATGTGCTTGGTTGACCACTTCGGGTGGTCGTGAGCTGCGAGTCGAGGAGTTCAGAGGGGATCGAATGGTGGCCAGAAGACTTTGTTAATTGAGCTCCAACGGTTGTGCACGAAGTGGTTTGGACTTTGATAAGTTTGGCCTCGGAGAACTCCATTTTCTCTGACCAATAACCGTCGTCCGAATAAACACCCGCACTGGTACCCCAGCTTGTGTGGATGCTCTGTGATGTCCCCGCCTCGCCAAATAAAACAGACAGGACACCATATGTGATTAAATAATTACAATTTATAAAGGTTACTCTAACTAAGTGATTAATAACGATACAGTATATATGAAGGAAAAGAAAATAAAGAAAAGGCGCCAAACTTATCAAAGTCCAAACTACTTCGTGCACAACCGTTGGAGCTCAATTACTGAAGTCTTCTGGCCACCATTCGATCCCCTCCGAACTCCTCGACTCGCAGCTCACGACCACCCGAAGTGGTCAACCAAGCACATCTATCTTCGTCTCCTCTCCTCGGGGTACCTCCTGGCCTTCGACCCCCGCTTTGGATCCGTTCCTCGCCCAGTTTACAGCATCGCGTCCTCACCCACTCGCGCTGACTCCCCAAAAGCCCGCCAACAATAGCTTACAGACTCAGAAGCAAGAACAACATTAATCCCAATTGGTTTACAAAGGAATACAATTCTCGTTATCAGTAAATTTTAACCCAAACAAGCTTCCAGCACTCTCTCATAACAAAGAAGCATTCCTACTTTTAACAAAGAAGCCATTTTCATTAACATGCGCATTAACAAAGAAAAATAAGATGCCCCCTTTACACACAGATCAGTCACCCTTTACTTAAGATATTCTCCTTCTCTCAATTTTAAGGGAAAGCATCTTTATTCTGAGACTGGGCTGTCAGTTCCCAGACTCTCCATCTAATGGAAACATCCTCTCCATGTCCACTGTAACCAGGTTTTTCAGCATTTGGTAGGTTTCCTCAAACAAGCACCAACACAGCCCCCACTGTCCTTCTGAACTCCATTGAGCACAGGCCCAGAACCATTGACTAACAGACAGGTGACAGTGAGGGGAAATATCCAAAATAGTTTGAACATTGAACCCCTGGGTCCAATTCTATTGCTGCAAACATTTAATGACCTCCTCTCCATGTGAGGGATGGTATAGGAACTCATTCTCACCTCAGATTAGCAGTCATTGCCTCCAAAGGAACCCCAGAAACAAACAGCTGAGACCAGACCAGAAATACTCGCTTAACACCTCATAAGCCGGAGCAGCTCGAGCCCCAGATCCATTTTACCTGGATCAAAATCTGTGATAGGGTCACACGTGCCACTGACCGAACCCAGAATCCTCACACATCGTCCCCACATCAGGGATTCCCCCACAACCAGCAACCTGAGACTTGTGATTCATTGTGGGAGGAGGAACATTCAGCCCCATCTACAGAAGTACTGACCTGGTCAAATCTCAAAATCTGACAGATCCATATTCCCGGAGTCTACACCGCAGGATCACAGTCCAAGCACCAATTTCCCAGGACTCCCTTGCTGCCGGTAACATGCTGCAGTGTGTAGACCATTCAGAGTTCAATAGCTGACACTCCTGCATCAACCTGTGGCAGAATGGGAACCTGATAAACCTCTGACTGGGCCAGATATTGGGCTGGAAAACTTGGGCGCGGGTCACCAGCAATCAGGGATACGTTTCACATTGTCTCCAACAGCTAAACTGAAAGCATTTTATCATTATCCGATTGTTAAATGAGATCTTGCCCAGTACAATTGGCCGTTGCATTTCCTGTGGGCTAACAGGAATAACAGGGATTTCATTTCAAATTGAAATTAAATGCTGGAAACTCGGTATATCAGATTGGATCTGTGGAAAGAGAAACTGTGGAAGACTCACTATCAGAACTGATGTTGCCTGATCTGCTGAACGGTTTCAGCATTTTCTCTTTTTACTTTAAACGATGCACAACTATTGACTGATTACAAGTTGTTTGTGACGGCCTGAACAAAGTTGCACAAATTTAATGCCGACATTCATCAGTTTTCTCTTCATTCCAACACAGGGTTAATACAGTCGACACAGTGAATGCTCACAACATCCTCCCCACCCTACTATCAGTCTGTTACATCTGCTCCGGAGGCTGCTAACTCTCAATGAGGGGAAATGACCAGAGAGCGATAAAAATGTGCACCACTCCCTGCAGATCCTGTGGCTGTTCCTGGCAACAGGGAACTTGCTTCTCCAAGCATGACCAAAACAGGAAATAACAGACTCAACTGTAAACACTGAGAGTCTCCGTCTGACAAAGATTAACACAACGGCCATTTGGTAACTTTGAAACTAAAATTGTAGTGACTCTCTTTATCCTTCCTCATTCTGCATTAAATAAATCCTCTGGCAGTTCAGGTAACAAACACCGATTTCAGAAATAACTCGGTAGAAGAGAGGTTGTCGATATTTATCATCGAGGTGGTGGGATGCAGGCTGGACAGAGGTTGAACAAGATGGGCAGGGATTAAGCAGATGGAACGGTTGGGAGAAGGGATCAAGGACGATCACTGATAGTCCTCCAGCAATGCACAGACACTGAATTAACAGTACATTCTGTTAATGACAAAGATAGAACAACAGGAACTTTGGCATTTACCCTTCTCCCCGAACCAACTTTTATCAACACACCATAGAAAGTATCCACACGTTCGGAGTGAAGGTCTCACAACCCGGACCGACCGCGGTAGGTTTTGTCCAGGAAGCGGGGTGAGAACGCGAGTTCGGGAAAGTTAACGGGACTCACTGCCCAGTATCGGTCGGGACCGGAGTCAGTACTCACCTCATGGATCTAGTCGGTCTCGTTCCGCAGAGGATCATCCGTTCCACCCCCACCCACCCCCGGCTCCCCGCCCGAGGGGGCGAGGAAACTCTCCCGAGCCGGATCCCGCAGAAAATCCGCCGCACCGTACCCGCTTGAACACAGACAAAGTAAAAAATTCACAGCCCATCCCGGGGATGTGAGCATGCGCAGTGTGCTTATTGCGTCATCAGAGAGGGGCGGGGCCTCGGATACAAACACGCAGATGCTGCCGATCAGCAGTAAACCATGATCACGTGACGGTGGAGGGTCTCCCACGTGACCCGGTGACTGTTCCTCGCCCCTCACACGCTGCCCGAAATATCGGCCTCATTTCCTACATTATTTCATATTCACAGCTCTCCCATCTCAGACACGTTTCTGCCCGATCCTAATTTCCTCGATCATGGAATTAGCTTCTATCTTCTGCAGCCCCGTGTTGCCCCAAACACTCACCTCCCACCCTTGTCACTATTTTCACCTTCCCACCTCCCTCTCACCTGGATCCACCTCTCACTCCCCAGCTCTTGCCCCATCCCCACCCCTCACCTCTTTTCTCTGACTATTTCCCGTCCACTCTCAGTCCAGAGGGAGGGTCTCGGCCCGAAATGTTGACGGTCCATTTCCCTCCACAGATGCTGCCCGACCCACTGAATTCCTCCGGCAGTTTGTTCTTTGATCTGTATAACCCGTGTCAGTATGGGGAGCGGGTTATAACAACATATCCCAGGTAAAATGTCAACAAAGCACAAATAATTGTCACTTTGCCCGGACCATCGGCCCCGCTTGCAGGGCAAGAGTCTGCCGGTGTTTGCCCCCAGTGTGGTGAATCCCTCTGCTCGCCACCACCGTGGGCTCAGACATTTCCACAGATAATACTCTCCTGTCCCCACCGGGACAAACATCCTGTCCGCCCCCTCTCTCACCATCTTCATCCTTCCAATAAAATCCCTCCCTCCCCGGGAAACCGGCATCAAACCGACGGGCCGAGTGGTCTCCTCCTAGTTCTCAGCAATACCTGGCCGCAGGTGACGCTTCACAATAGTCCCAACTTCCTTCAGAGGGAAATGGAAATAAATCTAAAAATGGGGCATTTACTGTAAGATTTGTTCCGCTCTGATGCAGTGTTTGTGCGGGAGCGGGTGATGAATTTAGAGGGGGTAAAGCCCTCTCCGCTGGTCCGCTTCCGCTATTGGATGTAACCACTGATTGACATTCCTGCGTACCAATGCGAAGAGCGCAGCGCCTGAAGCATTGGATTTCAGCGGTGGGGGAGGGGATGGTCACGCGATTGGTAGCTCAGCCGTTAAACCGATAAAGCTCGAGCAGAGTAGCGCGTGGGTGATGTAAGACACCGTGACGGCAGATCCTCTTCTTTGTGGTGGCGTGTTGGGGAGGAAGCATTAAGAAGAGGGACGCCTCACGTCTTAATAAGCTGGTAAGGAAGGCGGGCTCTGTCGTGGGCAAAGTACTGGAGAGTTTAACATCGGTAGCAGAGCGAAGGGCGCTGAGTAGGCTACGGTCAATTATGGATAACTCTGAACATCCTCTACATAGCACCATCCAGAGACAGAGAAGCAGTTTCAGTGACAGGTTACTATCGATGCAATGCTCCTCAGACAGGATGAAGAGGTCAATACTCCCCAATGCCATTAGGCTTTACAATTCAACCACCAGGAGTAAGATATGTTAAAGTGCCGGGGTTAGGACTCAATGTATTTAAGTAAACTACTTAAGAACTTTTTAAAAGCTATTATTAATGCTTTTTGAGAGAGTGATTTTAGATGCATATCATATTTTTACTGAGTTAAGTATTGTATGTAATTAGTTTTGCTACAATAAGTGTATGGGATATTGGAAAAAATGTTGAATTTCCCCATGGGGATGAATAAAGTATCTATCTATCTATCTATCTATCTATCTATCTATCAGGCTCGTGGGGGTGTGATGTCACCTGTGGCGGAGCGCCGGTATTTAAAAGCACCGTAATGGACGTTTCTTATGATTTCAGTGGGACAACAACATTAATCACGGGTTTCATCACTGAATCCAGTGTTGTGGGATGTAAAGTCCCCTGTTATGTGTCCGGCTGTGCCGTGTTGTTGGTGGAGTGGGCAGCGTGGTGTTTGTCTCGATTCGGGTCACAACACCAGAATTGCCAGCGGGGTCCACACACAGTGTATTAGTCAACAGAAAACCTCCCGTCCCTGCAGTCTTTGTCTCCTGGTAAACTCAACACCCTGACAGTGTGGACCATAGATACCCCTTCCTCTCAGAGTCAGGGAATCATTCAGACAGCTGATCGCTGAGAGGAATTATATTTATTAGTCATTAAAGTTCATCCAGATTCGTTTGGACGGAGTTGATGTGGTGTTCCGGGTGTCACAGTGAAAGGGACGGACGGTCGAACTCTCTCCGTTGTCCAAACATCCTTCCAGGTGAGGCGACACTTCACCTGTGAATCTTCCGGGGTCGCCCGTTGTGTCCGCTGCTCCCGATGCGGCCGCCTCTACACTAGTGACACCGGCTCCTCCGCAGTTGTGCGGGGTAGGGCTGTTTTTTTGTTTTGGGGGGGTCGATGTTATTGTTCCCTTTTGTGCAGAGGGGTGGGTTTTGGGCGATGATGATCGGGAAGCCATTCTTTTTTATGCGGGGGTTGGGGTGCAAGTTTGATTTTTCTCTCTGAACGACTTTCGTGGTTCTCATAAAAACTCAGTTGTTTATGGATACCTGCTTTGATAATAAATTAACCTTTGAACTATCCGCTCCGAGCGGGACTTCCCGGTGTCTAAACATTTTCATTCCGATTCCCATTCCCGTTCCGAAGTGTCAGCCCATCTTGTGCCAAGATGAGGCCACCCCCAGGGCCCAGCATCAGCACCTGATATTCCGTCTGGGTAAGCCCCACCCCAAACTTGATGGCATAAATATCTATTTCTCCTTCCGGTGAACAAATTTCCCCCTCACACCCCTCCCTCCCACTCCCTCTCTTCCTCTCTGCCTTTTCACGTCCTCTCACCTGCTTATCACTTCTCTGCGTCCACTGCTCCATCCCTTTCTCCTAATCTCCACTCACCTCTCCTATTAGACTCTATTTTCTTCTGCTCTTGAGCTTTCCCACCTACCTGGCTTCACCTATCACCTTCCAGCGAGACATTTCCTCGCCCGCCCCGATTTTATTCAGATATTTCTCCCATTCCATCTCCGTCTTGAAGGAGGGTTCAACTGGAAACGTCGGCTGTTGACTCTTTTCGATAGATGCTGCCCGGCCTGCTGAGTTCCGCCAGCATTTTGTTTGCGTTGCTCTGAATTTCAAGCATCTGCGGACTTCGTCGTGTTTGTGATTTACCTCTCCGTTATCCCTCCCGCCGCCGTCCACTGCTCCCTCTGTAGGGACCCCCGACCACGGCTGGTGCAGCCCAGAACCTCCTGCTAAACGCAGGCGCAGTGCCGACCGTAGCTATTATTCTGTTCAGGCGTCCGTGAAGAAGGGTCTGATCTCAGGTTTGTGGAAATCGGGGGCCGGTTCGCGTGGAAACACAACTTTGTGGGCCGAAGGGCCTGTATCGTGCTGTAGGTTTTCTATGTTTCTCTGAAAAGTGCCGGGAACGAGCTCTGCCGGACGGCTGGAGGCTCCGGGCTCTCCGGTCCCGCAGCCCCGGTTTTAGCTTTGCGCCCGAGCCCGGGCTGTGGGATCAGTTAGTTGTGGTTCCCAGGCTCGGAGGGGTTTAGGGTAAAGTATCTATCTATCTATCTATCTATCTATCTATCTATCTATCTATCTATCTATCTATCTATCTGTGTGTGTGGGTAGAGGTTATGGGTGGACTGCAGTCGAGGGGGGGGGGGAGGTGTGGGGGTTGGGGTTGCTGTTGTGAGAAAGTGGGATGATCGGACGTTCCGTGACCCGGGTCAAATAAAGTTGTGAACGGGGACGGATCTGCTCCGTTGTATCGGACGCTCGCGTGTCCTTTTAGGAAGCAACAATTCTCTCTTCAAATGAATTGCTGTTTAATGTTGCTGTTAACATTGTGTTTGTTACAAAGCCCCAGTGTCTGGAAGAGCTGTCACGGTCATGGGCTGTTGGTGCAGATTGGGATGGCGGTGGGGTGTCAGTGACCTCTGTATCAGAGAACAACACGGGTTTCTACATCCTCCTGTGAGATATAAATGTCCTCACAGTAGGTTCGGATCAGCTGGCATATCTGGAGTTTTCAAAGGGAAAGGGAATAGTGAAGGGGCTGAGGAGAGAGCATTTTAGTCAGCAAACAATTGTCCGGGGTGGAGGGGTACAGGAGCTGTCTGATAGATCGTTTTACAGTAATTGTGTTTTTATATAATCTCACAGACGGTGACTGAGGAAGAAGCTTGTTGAGGGAGGATACCCGGAGGTGAGCAGGTCAGACACGGTATCAGGAGAGTGACAGTGATGTGATTTCCTGTGTCACGGGTAGACAGTCGTCTCAAGTGAGGAGTTAGTGTGGAGTTGCAGCTTCCCTGGAGGTGGAGGAAAGAGGACACAACAAAGGTGGAACCAGCTGTGGGAAGACATGGTTTGTCAGGTCTGAGGACGAGCTGAATGTTCCATAACTTTAAGACTATCAAAAAACCATTCTGAGGGTATTTGAATTGTCAGAAGCAGGGGAGATGTGATTACATGTGCAGAGGGCAGGGGTTGTGTCTCCATCAGACCCTCAGTGAGATGGTTCAAGTTACAATGTGCAGGAATGAAATCACGGTGTTTGGGGCCGGATTTAATCACTGATTCTGAAACAGTGAGAGGGTTAGTTTTGCTGTAAGGCAGCAACATTAATGGAAGAAACTTCATCAATTGCCAGTTGTTTAGCAAAAATGATCAATCTCTATGCTACCTTGACAGAAACGGATACTCCCAGTGGTGACAAAGGGGTTCAGTCTAGTTTATTTCAGGTTGGAGAGGGATGTGGAGTTTTGAAATCAATGCCTTGCGGTGCCACCATTGTTAATTTAGCATGTCCGGAGTGATGGATCACACAGCACGGAAACAGGCCTTTGGCCGGCCATACCTGTTCTGACCATCCACTCACTGTCTACACTGGTCCCATTTATCAGCACTTGGTTCATAGCCGACTGTATCTCGGCAGTTTCAATGCTCATCCTCTTCGTAAATGTTGTGAAGGGACCTGCCTCCACCACCACCTCGGCCATTGAGTTCCAGATTTCAGCTACCCTCTGAGTGACAAATCACCTCCTCAGATCCCTCTAAACCTCTTCATCCTCTGCTTAAATCCATGCCGTCTGATCGGTGACACCTCTGTCCCAGGATCGTGGCTGATATGGGCATCAGTGAGGCCTTTGATAAGGTTCACATGGTAAGTTGCTGTGGAAAGTCAGATCACACGGGATCCAGGGAGAGCTGGCTCACTGGATGCACAGTTGTCTTGATGGTAGGAAGCAGTGAGTGATGGTGGGAGACTGTTTATTGGATTCGAGGCCCGGGCCTAGTGAGGTTCCCCAGGGTTACACCCCATTGCTCTCATTACTAATTGATATTTAATGATATTTGCATTTGCACAGTTGAATTTGATGCTTCACTTGATCTTTCATTGATCCTGTTACTATTCTATAGATTTGCTAAGTGTTCCTGTAGGAAAAACAATTTCAGGGTTGCATGTGGTGACATATATGTACTCTGATAATAAAATTTACTTTGAACATCAAACATTGCTACTTGTCATCTAGATCAATAATTTGATTAAGAATGTACAGGATATGGAGAGTAGGTTTGCAGCAAGTTCAAACAATTACTTTTTCTGAAAGATATTATGTATAAACACTCCACTCTGTTTCCCTCTCCGCACTCGACCACCCCTCACATTACTGTCTTCCTTCTCTGCCTCGTCCTCCCTCTCACCCTAACATTGGACATATGTTCAGGGTGAAAGTGAATTATTTTCGGGGAATCGGAAGGGGAATACTTCACTCAGAGGTTGGTGAGAGTGTGGAATGAGCTGCCAGTGGAAGTGGAGGATGTGGGTTTGATTTAGACACTAAAGAGGAATTTGGGCGAGGACGTGGTTGGGAGGTGTTTGGAGGCTCTGGTGCAGGTAGCTGAAACTAGGCAGTAACAAAAAAAAAAACAGGTCGGCATTGACTGGAAGGGCCAAAGGGCCTGTTACATTGCTGCTGCTCTCTTTGACTCTAGTAATATAGTGATTTGTAACTTCCACATCAGTACTTTGCTGTTTATGACTGAACCCAGACATTTACCCAAACAACAATTGTAAGACTCTTGGCTGGCTACAGAAAGCATTTACAATCTGTGTTTCTTGCCAAAGGGGTTGTTACTAAGTACCGACCATGCAGGGCACCCAAACTTTTGCTTTGGGCCCTTTTCCTTTTTTGTTATTTTGAAACTTAAAAGATGGAAATTAAAATGTAATCTTGCTTAAAATATTAAAGAAATGTGTCATCTTTGACTTTATGCCTTTTGGAAATCAGGTCATCTTTTACTTGCTGAGCTATTCACAGTAACAGAAATTTTGACCAGGGGTGCCCAAACCTTTGCAATCCACTACTGGACTAAGTGTGTAAATGCAGGACGGGCTACGTTGAAAAATAAATGTGCTAGGTTTTCCAAAATTGACTCCTTCCACCTGAGGCCATGAATATATCAATCACCCCTCATACATATTTTCATCAAAAATGAAGAGGATTCAGCACTCCATGTGTGTATATGCAATCGTGATGAGAAATACAGACCAGAACACGTACGTGAGAGGCCAACTCAGAAAAATGAATCACCACTCTGGAAGAAAACATTAACCAGTGGAATGAGTATGACCCTCCATGGGAGACATCCCAACGATCTGCGCAGACGAGTTGGTGACAAATGAGCCCTGAATAAGGATGTTCACTCCCAATGTCATTCTTCCTCAGCCAGAGATTTGAGGGGCGAAGAACATCTCAGACGGAACTGCGGTCAGCTCGACTTCTTCAGTCTGCAGGAAATTCAAGGGAAACCTCTTCTTCCAGAGTGATGACAATTTGGAACCCATCACCACAGGGAGAGTAAGAGGTGAACAACAGGGGAGGATTTGAAAGATCTGTTGTGGAACAGAATCAGGTGCAGCCTGCCTGAGTTGACTCTCTACTGTACACTAGGTGTGTTATAAATTCACGAAGTACCAGAGACAGTGATTAAAATAGAGCTGATTTATTTGTCACAGATCCAGAATATTAAACTCCAGTCCCATTAAAGGTGAATGTGTAGCAGAAGAAACTCCTTCTATGCCCAGTGACCAGGGTGCAGACCTGGGTTTGGTGAGCAGCAGCAATAATTGCAGAGTTCAGCACCGACAGTCTGTCTTGAAATAGAATTCAGCAATGGTGATGGACAAATATCCAGCATGCAGCTTATTGAAATTTCCTCCCCAGTGTGAACCCGGTAGTGTGTCACAAGTGTACCGCACTGTAAGGTTTCACTGCTGATGCAGTGGACTCTCTGCAATGTTTCACTGCTGAGGTAATGGCTTCTCTGCAGCAGCAATGTTTAGGGTAAGACTAGAGATAACAGAGTTTTGGAGTGTGGGACTGTCCAATGACAGAAATGTTCTTCCTTGTGAGTCTGGAAGAGAGATTTTCATGGTCTTCTGCTGGGGAGAGATGAGAAGAAGAGAGAGTGGGCCCTTTTTCTTTCTTTTTGATTACTTCACTAACCATGTAGTCAAAGTAAGAATTATACATCTCAGTCATTTATTCACATTTTGTGTACTGTTTGTTATTTCAGGGTACTGATTTGTAACAGGGGACACATCACACAACATCCACCCAAACAAGATTTCCTAAGTTTGGCTGGGCTGAGGGTTTATCACCCCCTATATTTAGCTGCGAGCTGAAGCAAGAGTTGCATAGGGTTAGATTACTGAGTGAATCGCTTCCGAAATACACAGCAGGTGAACGGTCTCTCCCCAGTGTGAACTCAGTCATGCATATCAGGTTGATTTCGCTGAGAGAATCTCTTCCCAAAGTCTGAGCATGAGATCGGCCTCTCCCCAGTGTGAACTCGCTGGTGTCTCTGCAGTTGAGATGTCCGAGTGAATCACTTCCCACACACTGAAGCCTGAATTATGCTTCACCGTGTAAGCTACGCCATACGCACCGCATAGCCATGTACCTGATGCGGCACCCTAGGCCATACCGTACGCCGTAGCCTAATGCGCACCTTACAAAATTGTAACTGTGCGTCACAGACCGTGAGAACTGTGATCTGTCTGCTTGGTAGCAGCACAGTTCCTCCTAGGGATTTCCTGTTGCTTCAAAGTTGGAAAATGAGCCAAATCAAGGAGAGGTTAAGTGAGGAAGTCAGAAAATATCTACATTTGTACGACTCTTCATTGGTATATTATAAAGAATGGCAAATGACATGAAATACATGCAAATAAATTTCCACAAACATCGGTTTGGACGTCACGAACTGCACTAAGAAATGGAAAACTTCTCTCTTTTCTGCGCTGCAGTAATTTCAATAAAAGTAACTCTTGTTCAACATCTATTAGCTCCAACTCCAACAAGATGAACTCAGCAGTTGCCATCATTCCCAACTCCACTCGAGTCAATTCAACACAGTGCCATAGAACCCCAACACCAACTAGCGTTTTGCCAGAGCAACGCAGACATACAAACTCACAAGTAAAAATGCTCACAACGGCATAGGCCACTTGCGTGGGCTACTGTGTATGCTACACTGTAGCGTCTACACAGAGGGATAATTCAGGCTTGAGTCTGTGAACGGCCTCTCCCCAGTGTGAACTGACCAGTGTGCTTGTAGGTGGGCTGACTGAGTGAATCCCTTCCCACAGTCTGAGCAGCTGAATGGCCTTGCCCAGTGTGAACTCGCTGATGTACCTTCAGTTGGGATGACTGAGTGAATCCCTTCCCACAGTCTGAGCAGGTGAACGGCCTCTCTCCAGTGTGAACTCGCTGATGTACCTTCACTTCAGGTGAAGAAATGAATCCCTTCCCACAGACGGAGCAGGTGAATGGCCGCTCCCCAGTGTGAACTCGTTGGTGAGCCATTAGGGTGGATGACTGAGTGAATCCCTTCCCACACATTGAGCAGGTGAACGGCCTCTCCCCAGTGTGAACTGACTGGTGTCTCAGCAGCTGCGATGACGAAGTGAATCCCTCCCCACAGTATGAGCAGATGAATGGCCACTCCCCCGTGTGAACTGACCTGTGTGCTTGTAGGTGGTATGATTGAGTGAATCCCTTCCCACAGTCTGAGCAGGTGAATGGCTTCTCTCCAGTGTGAGCTCGCTGATGAACCTTCAGTTCAGATGACTGAGTGAATCCCTTCCCACAGTCTAAGCAGGTGAATGGCCGCTCCCCAGTGTGAACTCGCTGGTGTGCCAATAGGTCGGATGACCGAGTGAATCCCTTACCACAGACTGAGCAGGTGAATGGCCGCTCCCCTGTGTGAATTCGCTGGTGTGCCAATAGGTGGGATGACGAAGTGAATCCTTTCCCACAGACTGAGCATGTGAATGGCCGCTCCCCTGTGTGAACTCGCTGATGAACCGTTAGGTGAGATGACTGAGTGAATCCCTTCCCACAGTCTGAGCAGGTGAATGGCCTCTCCCCAGTGTGAACTCTCTGATGTATCTTCAGTTGGGATGAGCAGGTGAATCCCTTCCCACAGTCTGAGCATGTGAACGGCCGTTCCTCAGTGTGAACTCTCTGATGTACTTTCAGGTCAGGTGAACAAGTGAATCCCTTCCCACAGTCTGAGCATCTGAATGGCCGTTCCCCAGTGTGAACTCTCTGATGTACCTTCAGGTCAGGTGAACAAGTGAATCCCTTCCCACAGACGGAGCAGGTGAACGGCCGCTCCACATTGTGAACTCGCTGGTGAGCCATTAGGGTGGATGACTGAGTGAATCCCTTCCCACACACTGAGCAGGTGAATGGCCTCTCCCCAGTGTGAACTGACTGGTGTCTCAGTAGCTGCGATGACAAAATGAAACCCTCCCCACAGTATGAGCAGGTAAACAGCCTCTCCCCCGTGTGAACTGACCTGTGTGCATGCAGGTGGGATGACTGAGTGAATCCCTTCCCACAGTCTGAGCAGGTGAATGGCCTCTCCCCAGTGTGAACTCGCTGATGTACCTTCAGTTTAGATGAGCAAGTGAATCCCTTCCCACAGTCTGAGCAGGTGAACGGCCTCTCCCCAGTGTGAACTCGCTGATGTACCTTCAGTTTAGATGAGCAAGTGAATCCCTTCCCACAGTCTGAGCAGGTGAACGGCCTCTCTCCAGTGTGAATTCTTTGATGTACTTTCAGTTGGTATGAGCCAGTGAATCCTTTTCCACAGTCCAAGCAGGTAAATGGTCTCTCCCCAGTGTGAACTCTCTGATGTAGCTTCAGTTTAGATGACTTAGTGAATCCTTTCCCACAGTCTGAGCAGGTGAACAGCCACTCCTCAGTGTGGACTTGCTGGTGAACCATTTGGTCAGATGACCGAGTAAAACCTTCCACACAAATTCAGTAAATGACCAGCCTCTGCCCCAGTGTGAACTAACTGGTGTGTCCACAGGTGGGAAGGCCAAATGAATCCTTTCTCACACACAGAACAGGTGGATGGCCTTGTTCTAGTGTGAACTTATTGATGTCCCTTCAGTTGAAATGTCCATCTGAATCCATTCCTACTGTCTGAGCAGATGACTGGGCACCCCCTGCCCGTTTAAAATGACAGGCGTGCCAGTCGGTCAGATGATAGAGTGAATCCCTCTCCACAGTCTGAGCAGGAATGATGATCGAGTGAATCGCTTGCTCCACTTCTTAAATATCTGGACAGAGACAGCAAAACTGGCGTGTTGTGTTTTAGATTCCCGTAGAGAAATTCCTTTTGATTTGTAACCTGTAAAAAGATATACAAAATCCATCAGTGGGTTTAGGACAACATTTCAGATGAGATCACTGAGTTGTCAAGGTGTGATCTGACATCACACTGTTACAGTGAAGTTCAACCCAAGTTGGAGAGAGAAATCATCATCTAACTGGGCAGAGTGCTGGCATCTGGAATGACCACCAAACTCTCTGATGCTCCTCCTGTCTCTATAAGAATGGAGCATTTCTGCCATCTCCAATCTGTGACCTGGCTCAGTTTGACTCTCTCCATTGGTATTATTCCCTGTTCCACTGAGCTGCATGGCTCCTGGCCCCACAGTAACTGAAACACGCTCACCGAAAAAGCCGGCAGTGCATTCCACACATTTCAGCCCTGGGAAAACAAACCTCTGGCTATGCACACGATCAATGCCCCTCATCATCTTATACACCTAAAAAAGGCTCTAAACATAAACAAGGAAATTACACATTGCTTTGAGAATTTGTCAGAAGTCTACAAAATCATGAGGGAGAAGACTGGGTAAATAAATGCAAGCAGCTTTTTCCACTGAGGTTGGGTGACAACTAGACGGCATGGGTAAGTGGGTTGGTGAAAATTTAACCGGAACATTTGGAAAAGCTCTTTACTGAAATGGTTGTGAGAGTGTGGAATGAGATGCCAGCACAAGTGGTGAATATGAGCTTGGATTCACCATTTAAAAGAAGTTTGGATGGGAGCCTGGATGGTAGAGGTATAGATTTGTGTAAAAATGGCCCAATGGATATTGGGGACTCAGTTCACCACAACCACAAACTGTTCCTGCTGCCACCATCCAGGAAACGGTACCACAGCAAAAGGACCAACAGGCTCCGGGACATCATCTTCCACCAGGTCATCAGACTGAATAATTGATTTCTGTTTTCCTAACTGTCCTATGTACAAACTAATTATTATGAGTTAATTTAAATTACACATTGCACATTTAGATGGTAACATAACGTAAATATTTCTACTCCTCATCTATATGAAGGATATTTGTAATAAAGTCAATTCAATTCACCCTCTCCACTATATGTTCTGTCAATCTAGCTCTCATTCCCCCTACAACTTATTTAAACCACATCACCCCCCCCCCCCCCCGCACTACCTCCAGCAAGCCTTATCACTGGGATATTAGTTGCCTCTTGGTCTGTTCCCCTAACTAACAAATCTCCTATCACCCCTTTGACTTTCGTCTGTCAGGTAATTGCCCCCAACAGTGTCTAAAGTGGTCCACCTGCTGTTGTGCAGGATAGCAACAAAGTACTCTGCGATGGCTATTTAACCTCATTCCCCTTCCTGACTCTCACACAGTTTCCTGTGTCCTGCACCTTGGGCGTAACTCACCTCTCTTCATGTCATATCTATCACCCCCTCCAACTGCTGGATGATCCAAAATTCATCCATTTCAAGTTCCAACTCGTTAAAGTGCCGGGTTACAAGCTGCAGCTAGATGCACATCTTGTAGGTGAGGGCATCAGGGAAACTGGAGGACTCCCCTCCTTCCCTCCTATATCCCCTCTAATTTGTAATATCCAGTGTGCAGATAAATATTGTACTGTGCATTTTTTTACCCAGTGATAAGATGTGCACAGTGAATTTTATATAGAGATGTATTCATTTTCACAGCTATCAAATCACGGTCAATAGGAACTTTGATCTCCTCTGGGTTCATAATGGGTAATGAAGGATTTTCTCACCAAAGCTTTTGCACATTGTCCATATGTGATTTGCTTGCTAAACTATGCTTTAAAAAGTCAGATTTCCAAATATCACTTCACTTCTTCCCACTTGCAAATTCTCCAGCAACTTTTGCATCACCACAATACACACAGGTAACACCAGTTTCTGTATTCTACATAATTATTCCCCCTGAACCCTCCCCCAATGACTGACGGTGGTGAACTCAGTGAATGCAATGCCAATGTATATGAAGGGAAGGGCAGTAGTCTGTCTCATTGGAGTCTGGCACATTTGTGATCTGAAAGCTACTTGTTGCCCAGGGCAAAGGTGTTTGATATCACTAGGTACCTAGACAGAATTGGACAAAACATGTTCTCACCGCTAGAAAAGTCCATTACAAGAACACACACAAAATGCTGGAGGAACTCAGCAGGCCAGGCATCAGCTATGGAAAAGAGTACTAATGCTGAGTTCCGCCGGCATTTTGTGTATGTTGCTTGGATTTCCAGCATCTGCAGATTTTCTCTTGTTTGTGATTGGAGGTAGAACAAAGCTGATTTTCTCAACTGGTGATATAAACGATTTTGTTCCCTTTCTCCGAGTTCCTAATCCTTGCATTTAAACAGCTGGAGCTCAGCTCTGTCTGAGAGATCCATCGGTTCCCATTCCCTCATCAGCCGGAAGCTCCCCGGGGCCCGTGGGGCTGAGAGAGAGGGGAGAGAGCAGGACGGTCCCGGGATTGCGGACTACGGTGCCCGCAGTTCACAGGAATCGTCCCTCAGTCGGTGTTTAAGATAAAAACACAGAGAATCGATCTTACCCGCAGACGCTATTTCCAAGGCCTTCTGTGTACCGTGCGCATGCGTCATACTTGGTGACGTCATCAGCCCTGACGCCTGAGCATCTGTTCGGTGCTTCAGCGCCGGCGAAATTTTAAACGCACGGCCTTATGGGTAATCACGGTGCCATTAAATATTTCTGCAGGCTCTGGTTCAATATTCATACCTCATTTTTTTCGTGTGTGCATAGAAAAATCTGCAGTTGTTTTAACGCCGAAAGCTCCCATAAACAATATACTCAATATCAACGTTATCCAATGCCAAAGTAAAATGCAGATATAAAACACAGGAGATTCCACAGTTGCTGGAAATACAGAGACACACACACACAAAATGCTACATTTTCGAGTGGATTTACAAATCTCTCCTCTCACTCACTTACTTCGTGGATTACTAAGCTTTTCTACTTTACCATCTTACAACTTTAAGCATTGTTTCCCAAGATTGATTGTTTGGGAGCTATATATACGCACAACACTGTTAACTTCTGTTTATTTCGTTTAATCTTTTATATTTGGAGTAGATACAGATAAAGCTAGTGGTTTTCACAGCGAAACCAGACTCCATTAATGATCTATTGCTGCTGGTATGTAACAATTGCAACAACCCAGCTGTCTGAGGCACAGTCCTTTAAAATTGGTGAAAATGACCCAAAACATTGAAAAGAGCGGAGAAGGAGTTTAACCAACTTCGTCCGGAGCCCTGAAGAACGTCACAACCACAGTGAGCTCATCGTCTTATTCAGCCCGGAGAAAATCATGCAGGAAATTCATGCAGGTGTATAAGATGATGAGAGGCATTGGTCGTGTGGATAGCCAGAGGCTTTTTCCCAGGGCTGAAACAGCTAACACGAGGGGGAATAGGTTTAAGCTGCTTGAGAGGAGATGTCAGAGCTAAGGTTTTTAAACAAAAAGTGGTGTGCGTGTGGAATGCACCGCCAGCGACGGTGGTAGATGCGGATACAATAGGGTCTTTTAAGAGACTCTTAGATAGGTACATGGAGCTTAGGAAAATAGGTGGCTATGCGGTTGGGTAATTCTCAGCAGTTTCTAGAGTAAGTTACATCGTCGGCACAACACTGTGGGCCAAAGCGTCTGTAGTGTGTTGTAGATTTCTATGATTCAATGAAATTCAAGGGAAATCTCCTATCCCACGGAGTGGTGACTCGTTGCAACCTGTCATCTCAGGGAGAGTGATAGGGAAATGGCAGGGATAGATTTTGATATTCTGATATGGAACAGAAACATGGGCCATGACCAGATGGGCCGAGTGGACTCTCTAATGTACACAGTGAGTGTGGTAGAGACAGTAAGTACCTGAGCCACGGGATTTGATACAGAACTGATTTATCTTTCATAGATCCACAATATTAAACACCAGTCTAGTTTAAGGCTAACATCAGCAGAACGGACTCCTCCAATGCTCAGTGACCAGGGTTCAGTCCTGGGTGCGATGAGCAGCCGCAAGAACTGCAGAATCTGACAGTAACAGTTCCTCATGAACCTGCAGCTGCCTTCAGTCACCGTGATGGTGAAACATTTAACACGGAGCTGATTTGAACTTCCTCCCTGATGTGAAGTTGCTGGTGATGCAGCAGCTGGGATGATTGAGTAAAACTCTTTGCTCACTCCGGA
Source organism: Hemitrygon akajei (assembly GCF_048418815.1). Classification (NCBI taxonomy): domain Eukaryota; kingdom Metazoa; phylum Chordata; class Chondrichthyes; order Myliobatiformes; family Dasyatidae; genus Hemitrygon; species Hemitrygon akajei. Next base: position 1,639,434 of record NW_027332004.1, on the reverse strand, counting down.
TAGAAATGTGGCCTCTATTTATTGTGAACTTACCGGAGCATCACAAGGCGGGTTAACTGAATGAGTCTCTTCGCACACACGGAGCAGGTGAACGGCCGCTTCCCAGTGCGGAGCTGTTGGTGCATCTGCGATGAATGACGTCAAACTGCTATAACGTCATGGCAATGTATCAAGTCAGATCACGGACATGGACACGAGTTCGCTCCCTCCTTGTAGCGGGTGAGGCGCTGTGTTCTCTAGCATCTCCATGGTGCCTTCGGATAAAAACAGTGTTACAGCTCAAAACAAGTTGGAGGAATAATACTTCATCTTCAAACTGACCGCAGTTTTGGCATCAGGCACAATATCAAACTCTCCGCTTCCCTCTCTGTATCAAAATGGATCATTCCTCCTCTTCATCAGTCTGTGACTTGGCTCAGTTTGTCTGTCTCCTTCGCATTCTGAGCATGCGCCACACACCCACTTAGATCACATTTTATTTACACGGCTGTGACTAGAGACTTTCTGATTATTATGTCCCTCCCGGCATTTGACGGTGGTAAACTCAGAGTCAGCAATGGGATTGATCCTCAGGAGTAGGTGATTAGGCTTTTTCGTTGGAGATCGATAAACTGCCGGTAGTGTGTGTCTGGATGAGTGGGTCGTTATCAGACTGGAAGGAGGTAGCGTTTGGAGTACCCCAGAGATCAGTCCCTGACCACAGTTGTTCACAGTTTAATGTCCTGGCGGAGGCAGCGAGATGTGAGATGTCCCAGTCTGCTGGTGACGCAGAAAGAGTGGAGTTGGGGGAGGGGAGGCTATTCACATGCAATTTCGTAGCTTTGCAATCAGTACATAGTGCACTGTGGGGCTGCAGTGGCGGGTTCCAATCTGCTAATTAGATTTGCTGACGGCACTACATTGATCCGCCGGATCCCAAATAATAACGAGGCAGCCTACAGAGAAGAAGTCATCACCCCGACACAGTGGTGTCAAGAAAACAACCTCTCCCTCATTGTGACAAAAACAAAGGAGATGGTTGTGGATTACAGGAGGAATGGAGACAGGGACCAAATTCAACATTTCCAAGTCTGTTATTGACACAAAATGCACATTTTAATATTGATCATGACACAATGTATTTTATACATTGTTAATGACGTAAAACATATTTATAGATTGTTACTGACAGAGAATCGTACAATTTGTGTTCCTTGTGTTATCTGAATGTACTTGCCTGTGATGCTGCCACAAGTCAGTGTTTCTCTGTCCCTGTACCTTCCCCTACTTGTGCACTTGGCAATAAATTCAACAGGACCTGAGAAATCTCAGTGAGATTTGATTAGTGATGATCATCTTGGCAGCTCGGTAGGTCGAATGTATGAGACAGTACACTGTTAAATGCAAAACCCTGAACAGTGTTGATGATCAGAGGGATCTTAGACTCCAAGTTCATCGCTCCCTGAAAGAGACTGCACAGATTGATCGGGTGGTTAAGAAGGCAAATGACATGGTTGTCTTTCTTAGTTGAAGCATTGAGTTCAAAAGTCGGGAAGTTGTGTTGCGGCTGTTCCGAGCCTGCGGTCGTACTGTGACTGTTTCTTTAAGAGCGCCGGCGTGAGGAGGCGGGACTATGACGTCAGTCACAGGCTGACAGCGCTGACTGTGGACTGAACTATAAGAGAGAGAGAGCGATCTGCAGACAGGCAGTCGGCCAGTCTAAAGAGAGAGAGAGACTGGAAAAGCTGATCGCTTCAGTTAGTCGCAGCTGAGGCTTGGAACTCTCCTATGCCCACAAGAGTGGGTTGATCATCGGTACACGGAACCACAACGAATGATGTGTGTGGCTGTCACTTCGTATAATCCATAGGAATGGATTGTGGAATATCTTGTGTTAACCCTTGCCTGGGTATGTTGTGGGGTAACCCCTGGAAAACGGTATTTCTGTGACAGGTCACTTCGCTGATAACTCGTCTGTGGACGGATTCAGCGGATAAGATCCTCGACGGCGGTTATTTTGAAGTAACCGCCTTTTCTCTACATTTCACCCTGGATTACAAATATCTTTCTCCCATCATTTATTCCGTGCAATACTGAACTTTCCTACTTTACCATCTCAAGACTCTGAGCTTTGTTCCCTCAGGCTCGATAGTCTGGTAGTTATATTTACACATATATACACGTAACACTGTTAACTTTCCTTTATTTCGTTAACTTACTACATCATAAGTAGATACTAATAAAGAGAGTGGTTTTAACATCAAAACCAGACTCCAGTGTGAACTCTATTGCTGCTGGTTCGTGTCTAAAACGTTACAGTTTGTGACACAGTTTTATAAATCTAGTTAGGCCACATCTGTAGTGTTTCATACAGTTCTGGTCGCCCCCATTCTCGGAAGGATGTCGGGGCTTTGGACAGGGCGCAGAAGAGGTTTACCAGGACACTGCCTGGATTAGAGGGCATGAGCTATAACGAGAGGCTGGACAAACTTGTGTTGTTTTCTCCAGAGCGGCGCAGGCTGGGGTGAGACTGGATGGACGTTTATAAGATAACGGGAGGAATAGATAGAGTGGACAGGCGATATATTTTTCCCGGGGGTTGAAATGTCTAATACATTTAAGGTGAAAGGAGATGTGAGCGCAACTTTGCTTCTTTCCACGGAGTAGTGGGTAAATGGACATCTGTCTGGGGGTGAGAGACCAAAACGGCCATGTGATCCCGTTTCCTGTTCACGTTTTCCGCAGATCTGCAACATGTGCGGGTCACTGCTCTACGTGTACGTGTAGCTTCATCTTTCCCCGTTCAGACAAGACAGTGAGATCTGGATCGGTCACGTCCTCTCGTTGTCGGTGGACAATATATTTTTTGGGCAATATTTTCAGCATGTTTCATTCCACTGTTTTCACCTGCTGAAGTGCTGCCGATGTTTCAGGGTGTCTGACCCACTTATGTGAGAATTTAGCTTTTTATAATTATCTGAGCTTCTCATAAATGTGTACGCTTCACTCCACGACTTCCAAAGCAACAACCCAGTCAGTCAAACAGTCGGCACAATTAAAATAGTTTATTATATCTTTTTTTCATTTTGTACTATTTATATAATTTAACGATGTAATATTTATATTCTTATATTAAATCACAATTGTTATAATCTATGGTTAAAAATTAGGCTCTACTGCTGAACGAATTTCATGACATATGCCGGTGCTATTAAACTTGATTCTGGTATTGATATGGGAGACCCACCACCGGTCACCTGTTCCCAGTTACCGCAGATTGTAATGAGAGATTAAAGCCTTTTCTATTGATTTGCGTTCCTCAGAAAGACAACAGTTCAGTTTCCTTCTGTGGTTCCAGAGCAGAAGCTCAGTCTGTCTAATATTTCCACACAGTTAAAATGGGGAATTGGTTTATTATCATCATGTACTGAACTACAGTGAAAATCTTCCCTGACGTACCATCCGCATAGATCGATACATTACAACAGTACATTGAGCTGATATACGACAGAACAATCACTGTAACAAAGCATTATGGCTGCAGAGAAAGTGCAGTGCAGATAGACATATGGTGCAGGGTCACATCGAGTTACATTGTGAGGTCGAGTCCATTTTATCATTCATTTGGCATAACTGCAGACAGGAAACCATCCTTCAGCCTGGTGTTACGCACTTTAAAGCTTTTGTATCTCTCCGCCAATGTGGGAGCGGGTTTGCAGCAAGAATGTCCAGGTTATGAGGTTCTTTGTGTACATGGCCTGCTTTTCCGAGGCAGGGGAAGTGTAGGGAGAGTCCATGGAGGGGAGGCTTGTTTCTCTGATGTTCTCTGTTCTCCATAGTTCTCTGCAGTTCCTTGCAGTCATGGGCAGAGCAGTAGCCATACAAAGGCGTGAAGTATCGACAAGGAGCTCAGAGACCTCGGCCTTCACCCTGCCTTGTGTAGCTGAATCCTGGACTTCCTGTCAGATCGCCGGCAGGTGGTAAGAGTGGGCTCCATCTCCTCTGTCTCTCTGACCCTCAGCACACATACCCCACAGGGTTGTCACTTTGGCCCTCTCCTTTACTTTCTGTGCACCCATGACTTGTGTTGCCACCCACAGCTCCAATCTGCTAATTAAATTTGCTGAAAATACTACATTGATTGGCCTAATCTCAAATACTGATAACAATCGATCAAATGCCTCCTGACAAGGTTCAGTCCAAACAAACTTTTCACCCTTCTTCAGAAGATTAGTCAGAGGAAGAGCGATAGCAGCAAAGTTCTTACAGAACTTACGATAATATCCATCCATTCCCAGAAATCTTCTAAGAGCCTTCTTAGCAGTCAGAATAGGAACTTGAGAAATTGCCTGGACTTTTGCCTGAACAGGAGCCAACTTCCTTTGACCTACAACATAGCCAAGACATGTCACAGAGGCATGGCCAAATTCACTCTTAGCCAAGTTAACTGTAAGGCTGGCCTGCGAAAGCCTGTCAAACAGCTTTTCTACTGCAGAGATATGCTCTTCCCAAGTGTCATTACCTGTGACTAAGTCATCAATATAGGCATCTGTGTGTTCTAACCCTCGAATTTCAAAATCAATCATTCTCTGGAATGTTCCTGGATCATTTTTCTTTCCAAAAGGCAAAACATTGTATTCATACAACCCAGATGGTGTCACAAATGCAGAACTTTCTCTACCTCTGTCCGACAATGGAACACACCAATACCCTGTCAACAGATCAATCTTTGTAAGAAATTAGCTATTCCAACCTTATCGATGCAATCATCTACCCTAGGGATAGGATAGGCATCTGTTTTTGTTACTGCATTTACCTTCCCATAATCAGTGCCTCTGAGACCTACTGAATCAGTTTCCACACTTACAACAATTGCTCAGCCAATTTACATTTTCTACGTTCATGCGATATGGGTGTTGTTTAATCGGTTTGGCTTGACCAATATCTGCATCATGTACTGAGACCGTGATTAGCCTGGGAACATCGGGAAATAAATCTTTAAACTTCAGAGTTAATTCCTTCAGCTGTTGTTGTTGCTTTGGCTGCAGATGAGACAACTTGTTATCAATGTTTTCTGGAACATCGGAGTTCATTAGTCTAACTGGGACCATGTTTGGCTTGTGAAAAGTCTCAGACGAGTCAATTGTTTCATTCTCAGGGTTGCCAGATTCATATATTTTGACAACAACACTCACAGATGGTGCCTGATTGTCAAAATAAGGCTTTATCATATTTATGTGTACCAGCTGTGTTAGTTTATGTCAGTCGTGTGTTGTAATAACATAATTCACATCATTAAATTGAGAGACTATTTCATACGGTCTATTGAATTTCACCTGAAGTGGATTCGTCAACATAAGGCAAGCACCTTATCCCCCACCTGGTATTTTCTTTCGCAACCTTGCTTATCAAATCAACACTTCATTTTGTTTTGAGAAGTCTTTAAGTTTTGTTTCGCTAGACTACAGAATTGGTGTAGTTTATTTTTGAACTTTAAAACATAGTCTAACAAGTTAACATGTACATCCCCAGCAATCCACCGCTCCTTTTACAAGGTCAAAGGTCACCTCACTCTGCGACCAAATACGAGTTCAAATGGAGTAAAGCCCAATGATTCCTGAACCGACTCTCTTACTGCGAACAAAAGCAAATGTATTCCTTCATCCTAGTCGTTTCCATTTTCAACACAGTATGTCTTGATCATTTCATGTCTTGAGCGTAGAGTGAAATTTTTCTAAAGCCCCTTGTGATTCCGGATGGTATGTAGATGATGTAATTTGTTTTGCTCCCAGTTCATAAACTACCTGCTGGAATAACCCAGATGTAAAATTACTTCCTCGATCAGACTGGATTTCTTGAGGCAAATCGAATAAAGTAAAAAAAAAACTCGGTAAGAGCCTTCGACACATTTTTAGCTTTAATATTTCTGAGAGGTATTGCCTCTGGGAATCTGAATGCAGTACACATAATAGTTAGCAGTGGGGCCACTGGGATGACCTGATTAGGTTTAGCCACAACTTGACAAGTTTGACAAATCCCAGCATTAATTTCTGGTTTACCCTGGTTATCCCTGCTACTCTTTTCGAAACTCTTATTCAGGGTAAACATAACCTTATGAGTTAAAGCAAACTGTTCTGCTAATCTAGCAGACTCCTGCATAGTGGCAGCATCATTTCCATCTAAATACATCTTTATGTCATCAGGCACGCACTTTTTGAATTCTTCAATTAAAACCAACTCTTTCAAGCTGTTAAAATCATCATTTACATTTTTATATGTGCACCAGCAGGAAATACACACAAATTTCTCATAAGCAAATTCCATATATGTCTGGTTCACAGATTTCTACAAATGTCTAAACTTTTGCCTGTATGCTTCTGGGACCAACTCATAAGCTCTGAGCACAGCCTGTTTCACTAGGTCATAATGTGTGGTGCATGACCAGCTGGTTAAGGTGTTGAACTAGTGATCTGAAGGTCATGATTTCTAGCCTCTGCCAAGGCAGCGTGAGTGTCTTTGAGCAAAGCAGTGAACCACACACTGCTCCTGCACGTTTATAGCCCAGTGGCGATGATTGGTGCAGTATAAATAATCAGCTGCTTCATCAACTGTCAAAGCAGAATAGGCTTGCTGAGCCTTCCCCTTTGTTATACTTTATGAGACAATTTTCTGTCTGTTTTTCTGCCTCTCCAGCCTCAAACTGCCTCTGCCTTTCCGCAGCCTCCATCTTTAATTTTTCTCACTTGTACTGGAGCTCAAGCTCACTTGTTTACTTTCAGGAAACACCTCCAACTCCTCCACTTTAAACACACTCTCAGAAACATAATGTTCAGCTATTATCCTCTGCATCTGTGCCCTCCTCATTGTCAATTTCACCTTAGCAAGATGTAACCTTTCAGCAATACTCAACAACTCAACCCTTCTGGCGTCCTCTAATACCTCAGAGGTTGGCGCTTCCTGACATCGATCAACAAATTTTCCACACAGAAATAAATCAAAAGAGATTTCCCCAATGAAATCGATAATTAATCAATCCTCAAATTTGATCATATCCCAGATGCAGGCCCCATTTTGTTATGAACCGTAACGCTTCAGAAACGAACCAGCAGCAACAGACTACTACTGGAGTCTGTTTTTGATGTGAAAACCACAATGCTAATTATATCCACTTATAATATAGTAACTTAGGCAAGTTAAACAACAATTAACAGTGTTATGTGTATGTATGTGTGTAAATATAACTCCCAAACTATTGAGCTCGGGGAAAACAAGACTTGGAGTCTTCAGATGGTAAAGTATGAAAGTTCAGTTCATCCACAAAATAGGTGATGAGAGAGATATTTGTAATTCAGGGTAAATGTCGAGAGAAGACTGTTATGTCAAACAGCAAGGGAGATAAGGCTGAGTACAGAGCTATGGTGGAAATCTTTGTCACATGGTACGAGCAGAATCATCTGCAGCTTAATGTGAAAAAGACTAAGGAGCTGGTGGTGGACCTGAGGAAGGCTAAGGCACCGGTGACCCCTGTTTCCATCCAAGGGGTCAGTGTGGACATGGTGGAAGATTACAAATACCTGGGCATACAAATTGACAATAAACTGGACTGGTCAAAGAACACTCAGGCTGTTTACAAGAAGGGTCAGAGCCGTCTCTATTTCCTGAGGATACTGAGGTCCTTTGACATCTACCAGACGATGCTGAGGATGTTCTACGAGGCTGTGGTGACTAGTGCTATCATGTTTGCTGTTGTGTGCTGGGGCAGCAGGCTGAGGGTAGCAGACACCAACAGAATCAACAAACTCATTTGTTATGCCAGTGATGTTCTGGGGGTGTAACTGCACTCTCTGGCGGTGGTGTCTGAAAAGAGGATGCTGTCCAAGTTGCATGCCATCTTGGACAATGACTCCCATCCGCTCCATAATGTACTGGTTAGGCACAGGAGTACATTCAGCCAGAGACTCATTTCACCGAGATGTAACACTGAGCATCACAGGAAGTCTTTCCTGCCTGTGGCCATCAAACTCTTCTAATCTTCCCTCGGAGTGTCAGACACCCTGAGCCAATAGGCTGGTCCTGGACTTATTTACACTTGCAAAGATAAACTTATTATTATTTAATTATTGATGGTTTTATATTGCTATATTTCTACACTATTTTTGGTTGGTGCAGCTGTAACGAAACTCAATTTCCCTCAGGATAAATAAAGTACGTCTGTCCGTCTGTCTGTTCTACAGGTTCCACAGTGTTAAAATGAGAGAACAGTTGCTGTAGATTTTATCCGTCATCTTTACAAATCTACATACGAATTTTCACCGAAAGTGACTTGTCATGAGGGGTATCATCTTCAAATGAATGACCACATCACACCCAGGCAAGGGTTAACACATAAGTGGTCTCCATAGGATATCCCAAATCAGATCCACTCCTATGTGTTAAATGAGGTGACAGCCACACATTCGATGTATGGTGAATCGATAATTAGCCCACCCTTGTGGGCAAAGGAAAGTTCCAAACAGTGACCCTTGGCCACTAGTTCCCTGGTTTCGATTCTTCCATTTTTCATCCGTCTCCATCTGACTCTGAGTGTCTGTGTCCTCAGTTAAAACTAAACAAACTGCGAGCAATGTAAACAAGCTGCAAGTCAGACTGACAGTCCATATCAAACAAAACCTAGGGATTCATAACAATGGTCACTCCCCACTATGAACTGACTTGTGTTCCAGTATTTGGGATGACTGAGTGAATCCTTTCCCACCGACTGAGCAGGTGAACGGCTTCTCCCTAGTGTGAACTTGCTGATGTCTCTGTAGGTTGGATGACCGAGTGAATCTCTTCCCACAGACGGAGCAGGTGAACGGCTTCTCCCCAGTGTGAACTCGCTGATGTACCAGTAAGGTGGATGACTCAGTGAATCCTTTCCCACATTCTGAGCAGGTGAAAGGCCACTTCCCAGTGTGAACTTGCTGGTGTGCCAGTAGTTGAGATGACCGAGTGAATCCCTTCCCACACTCTGAGCAGGTGAATGGCCTCTCTCCAGTGTGAATTCGCTGATGACTATGTAGGTTGGATGAGTGAGCGAATCTCTTCCCACATTCTGAGCAGGTGAACGGCTTCTCCCCAGTGTGAACTGACTGGTGTTCCAGTAGGTGGGATGACTGAGTGAATCCCTTCCCACATTCTGAGCAGGTGAACGGCTTCTCCCCAGTGTGAACTCGCTGATGCTTCTGTAGGGTGGATGAATCAGTGAATCTCTTCCCACATTCTGAGCAGGTGAACGGTTTCTCTCCAGTGTGAACTCGCTGATGTACCAGTAGGGTGGATGACCGAGTGAATCCCTTCCCACAGACTGAGCAGATGAAAAGCTTCTCCCCAGTGTGAACTCGCTGGTGACTCTGTAGGGTGGAAGAGTCAGTGAATCCTTTCCCACACTCTGAGCAGGTGAATGGCCTCTCACCAGTGTGAACTCGATGATGTCTCTGTAGATTGGATGACTGAGTGAATCCCTTCCCACACTCTGAGCAGATGAACAGCTTCTCCCCAGTGTGAACTCGCTGATGTCTCTGTAGGGTGGAAGAGTCAGTGAATCCCATCCCACACTCTGAGCAGGTGAATGGCTTCTCTCCAGTGTGAACTCGCTGATGACTCAGAAGGGTGGATGGATTAGTGAATCTCTTCCCACAGACTGAGCAGGTGAATGGCCGCTCTCCAGTGTGAATTCGATGATGTCTCTGTAGATTGGATGACTGATTGAATCTCTTCCCACATTCTGTGCAGGTGAATGGCTTCTCCCCAGTGTGAACTGACTGGTGTTCCAGTAGGTGGGATGACTGAGTGAATCCCTTCCCACATTCTGAGCAGGTGAACGGCTTCTCCCCAGTGTGAACTCGCTGATGCTTCTGTAGGGTGGAAGAATCAGTGAATCTCTTCCCACATTCTGAACAGGTGAACGGTTTCTCCCCAGTGTGAACTCGCTGATGTACCAGTAGGGTGGATGACCGAGTGAATCTCTTCCCACAGACTGAGCAGATGAACGGCTTCTCCCCAGTGTGAACTCGCTGATGACTTTGCAGGTGGGATGACTGAGTGAATCTCTTCCCACAGACTGAGCAGCTGAACGGCCTCTCTCCAGTGTGAACACGCTGGTGTGCCATTAGGTCAGATGACTGAGTGAATCCTTTCTCAGATATTCAGCAGATCACCAGCCTTTGCCCACAGTGAACTGACAGGTGTGTCCGCAGGTGGGAAGACTGACTGAATCCTTTCTCACACACAGAACAGGTGAATGGCCTTGCCCAGTGTGAACTTGCTGATGTACCTTCAGTTGTGATAAACGAGTGAATCCATTCCCACTGTCTGAGCAGGTGAATGGCCTTTCTCCTGTGTGAAATGACGGGTTGCCAGTTGGTCAAATGACCGAGTGAATCCCTCCCCACAGTTTGAGCAGCAAGGATGGTCGATTGAACCCCTTGCTCCACTTCTTAAATATCTGGACAGAGACAACCAAACTGGTGTGCCGTGTTTGAACTTCCTGGAGACAAACTCCTTCTTGTTTTTAACCTGTAAAAAGATTTACAAAATCCATCAATGGGTGTAGGACAACATTTCAGATGAGATTACTTGAGTTACCAAGGTTTGATCTGGTATCACACTGTTACAGTGAGATTCTACCCAAGTTGGACACAGAAATCATCTCCTGACTGGGCAGAGTGCTGGTATCTGGAATGACCATCAATTCCCTGATGCTGTTCCTGTTTCTATAAGAATGGGGCATTTCTGCCATCTCCAATTTCTACCTTGGCTGAGTTGGAATCTCTCCATTGGTATTATTCCCTGTTCCTGCTGAGCTGCATGGGTGCCTGGCCCCACAGTAACTGAAACAGTCTCACGCAATTAGTCTTTCTTGATGTGCATCTGGGATTTTCTTTTATGTATTACTAACTTAAAGTGCCACAGTTTTAATGCCATATAAAAAATTCCTGTTGAGGTGAATGGTTGGTCCGCACAGCTGTTAAAAAGACAGAGTGAATTTTTGTAATATTTCACATTCTTGTAGAAAATTACAACACAGAAACATGCCCTTTGGGCCATCTAGTCTGTGCTGAACTATTTAATCTTCCCACTCCCATACCCCTACCATGCAGGTACCTACATGAACCTCTGAAATGTTGAAATCGAGCTTGCATGCACCACTTGAGCTGGCTGCTCATTCCACACCCGGATGACTGTCTGTGTGAATGAGTTTCCCTTCATGTTCCCCTTAACATTTCACCTTTCACCCTTAACCCATGGCCTCTGGTTGTACTCCCACCCCATCTCAGTGGTAAAAGCCAGCTTGCATTTACACTATCTATGCCCCTCTATCACAATCAAATCTCCCCTCAAACTCCTACAGTCCAAGGAATAAAGTCTTGACCTGTTCAATCTTTCCTTATAACCCAAGTACTCCAGACCTGGCAACATACTTGTGAATTTTCTCTGAACTCCTTCAAAGTCCTTACAGCTTTCCTGTAGGTTGGTGACCAAAACTGCACCCAGTACTCCAAATTAGGCCTCACCAATGTCTTCTACAAGTCAACATAACATCCATCTATTGTTGTCAGTACTTTTGTTCATGAAGGCCATTGGGCTAAAATCTTCCCTTCTGTCTCTATCTAACTGTGATACCACTTTCAGTGAATTAAGGACTTTCTTCTACAACAGGTCCCTTTCTTCTACAACACTCCTCCGTGCCCGACCAGTCACTGTGAAAGACCTCCCTTGGTAGGTCAGACCAAAGAGCAACAACTCACACTTGTCTGCATTAAATTCCTTTTTCCTTTTCTCAAACCATTTTGCCAGCTGGTCCAGGTCGCACTGCAAGTTGAAATGCTTTTTTGGCATTGACTAGATGGGCCAAAGAGCCTGTTTCTTTACTGAGCTTCTCCATGTTTCTATGGCAGAGAAGCTGGCCAAACTTGTTTGGAAGGGAAAGGGTAGGAGTGACAATTGAGCAGCAGTGGCTGGAGTTTCTGGAGCAATTCGGGAGCTGAGTGATTCCACAGAAGTGAAAGCATTAGAAAGACAGGAGGACACAACTGTGGCTAAAATGAGAAGCCAAAGCCAACGTAAATGTCAAAGAGAGGGCAAACAAAAGAACAAAAACTATTCGGAAGCTTTGAGAAACCAAAAGAAGACAACAAAAAAATTCAGATGAACTCAGTGCGTGGAATCATGATTTGTAGTCATTAATGGGTCTTGGTAGCACCCAACAGTCTGAGGCATTTAGAGGAACAAAATATACGAGGCTTCAATTTCTTTTCAAAAGCAAGGTTCCCTGGACCAGTTACCTTCCAACTTTCATTTTGGCAGGCAAATACAAACTCTGCATCCTCAAAAATTCACATCTGAACGCCTCCCACTTACAGGTACTCCTTTGCCAGGAGACAACCCGTCCCAAACCACACTTGTCAGATCCTTTCTGATACCATCACAAATGACCTTTCTCTAATTTAGAATCTCAACCCGTGGTCCAGACCTCTCTTTTTCCATATTTACTTTGAATCTCATGGCATTATGATCACTATTTTGTGTCACCAGCCCTGGATCATTTCTTAACAGTTATTGCACACTTCTACATTGGGAATTCTACTTATTGATTAAGGGCACATTTGACAAACTCTACCCTATCTAGTCCTTTTATAGTATGGGAGTCTTCGTCAATATATGGAAAGTTAAAATCACTTACTGAATCAACCTTTTTGTTTATTGGCATGGTCTTCAATCTCTCTACAAATTTGTTCCTCTAAATCCTTCAGACTGTTGGGTGTAAACAAGTCCCAATATTGGCCTGTCCTGAGCTCATCTGGCTTTCCTACGATACTTCTTGCATTGTGATATACACAGCTCAGCACATTCATTGCACCAGGCTCAACCATCTAACTGCTGAATCTATCTATGATCTGAACATCTGACTGGTGTCAAGGAAACAAACCCTCCGTCATTTTCACAAAAACAAAGGAGCTGATTGTGGACGACAGGAGGAATGGAGACAGGATAACCCTATTGACATCAATGGATCTGGGGTTAAGAAGGTGAACAGCTTTAAGTTCCTCGGCATAAACATCACCAAGCACCTTACATTGTCTGTACATACCGGCTGTGTTGTGAAAAGAGCACAGCAGTACCTCTGTCACCTCAGATTGTTGAAAAAGTTGGGGATGGGGACCAAAATCCTGAGGACTTTCTACAGGGACACAATTGAGAGCATCCTGACTGGCTGCATCACTGCCTGGTATGGGAATTGTACTTCCCTTAATTGCAGGAAACTGCAGAGAGTGTTGCGGACAGCCCAGCACATCCGTAGTGGTGAACTTTCCACTATTCAGTACATTTACACAGACAGGTGTATAAAAAGGGCCCAAAGGATATCAGGGACCAAATTCACCACAACCACAAACTGTTCCTGCTGCTACCATCCAGGAAACGGTATCACAGCAAAAGGAGCAACAGGCTCCGGGACATCATCTTCCACCAGGCCATCAGACTGATTAATTCATGCTGATACAATTGCATTTCGATGTTATATTGACTGTCCTATGTACAAACGATCTATTATAAATTACCATAAATTACACATTGCACATTTAGATGGAGACATAACATAAAGATTTCTACTCCTCTTGCTTATGAAGTATGTATCTAATAAAGTCAATTCAATTCAATTCACCGTCTCCACTATCTGTTTGGTCATTCTGGCTCCCATTCCCCTTGCAGCTTATTTTAACCACATCACCCGCTCCACCCCCACTAGCACTAGCATGCCTTACCACTTGGATATCAGTCCCCTCTTGTTCTGTTCCCCTAACTAATGAATCCCCTATCACCCCTTTGACTTTTCTCTGTCAGGAAATCCCCTTCACCACCAGTTTCTAAAGTGGTCTACCTTTTGTTGTGTTTGATGGGCACAAGAGTACTCTGCAATGGCTATTTAACCTCATTCCCCTTCCTGACTCTCTCCCAGTTTCCTGTGTCCTGCACCTTGGGTGTAACTCATCTCTCTTCATGTCATATCTTTCACCCCCTCCAACTCCCAGATGATCCGGAATTCATCCATTTCAGGTTCCAACTCCTTAACGTGCAGGGTGCACATCTTGTAGGTGAGGACATCAGGGACACTAGAGGTCTCACCACATTCCCACCAATGTCCCCTCTAATTTGTAATGACCAGTGTGCACATAAATCATGTACTGTGCACTTTTTAAAAAATCAGTGACATGTGCCCAGTAAATTTTTTACAGAGAGGTAATTGTTTTCACAGCTAGCAAAACACTGTTGATAAGTACTTTGATCTCCCCTGGGTTTGATCGAGTTCATCTGCACTCTCACACAACCTATGTAGCAGGCCTGTAACGGGTAATGAAGGATTTTCACACCAGAGATTTTGAATATTGTCCATATGTGGTTTGCTTGCTAAATTATGCTTTAAAAAGTCAGATTTGCAAATATTACTCCACTTCTTCCCACTTACAAAGTCTCCAGCACCTCTTGCATTGCCACAATACACACAGGTAACACCAGTTTCTATATTGGGCATAAATATTTCCCCTGAACCCTCCTGATGAATTGAGGGTATATAAAAAATTCATTTTGAACCTGTGTAACCTCTGGCTAAAAGAATAATTGGGAGTGAATAGGAATTTTGAACTGAAGTGAACTCAGTCTTCAGCGTTTAGCTAAGACAGACTCATTACCAGTTCTCTGTGGCTTGCAGAGAGACACATTGAGAGCTGATAACATTATACACTGTATCCTCATTTGAGTAAAGGGAGGAGGACTCACTGATAAGGACAGGAATGAACATCTGTTTGTAATTAAGTCAGGGCCTTGCAAAGGGAATATCTGATAAGGTCTGGACAGTACATCCATCTATAATTAAAACCATTTAGCAAACTCTGTTATCTAACCATATAACCATATAACAATCACAGCACGGAAACAGGCCATCTCAGCCCTCCTAGTCTGTGCCGAACTCTTAATCTCACCTAGTTCCACCTACCTGCACTCAGCCCATAACCCTCCAATACTTTCCTGTCCATATACCTATCCAATTTTACCTTAAATGACACAACTGAACTGGCCTCTACTACTTCTACAGGGAGCTCATTCCACACAGCTATCACTCTCTGAGTAAAGAAATACCCTCTCGTGTTACCCTTATACTTTTGCCCCCTAACTCTCAAATCATGTCCTCTCATTTGCATCTCCCCTACTCTCAATAAAACAGCCTATTCACGTCAACTCTGTCTACCCCTCTCAAAATTTTAAATACCTCGATCAAATCCCCCCTCAAACTTATACGCTCCAATGAATAGAGACCTAACTTGTTCAATCTTTCTCTGTAACTTAAGTGCTGAAACCCAGGTAACATCCTAGTAAATCGTCTCTGCACTCTCTCTAATTTATTGATATCTTTCCTATGATTTGGTGACCAGAACTGTACACAATATTCCAAATTTGGCCTTATCAATGCCTTGTACAATTTTAACATTACATCCCAACTTCTGTACTCAATGCTCTGATTTATAAAGGCCAGCATTCCAAAAGCCTTCTTCACCACTCTATCTACATGAGACTCTACCTTCAGGGAACTATGCACTGTTTTTCCTAGATCTCTCTGTTCCACTGCATTCCTCAATGCCCTACCATTTACCCTGTATGTTCTATTTGGATTATTCCTGCCAAAATGTAGAACCTCACACCTCTCAGCATTAAACTCCATCTGCCAACATTCAGCCCATTCTTCTAATCGGCATAAATCTCCCTGCAAGCTTTGAAAACCCACCTCATTATCCACAACACCTCCTACCTTAGTGTCATCGGCATACTTACTAATCCAATTTACCACCCCATCATCCAGATCATTTATGTATATTACAAACAACATTGGGCCCAAAACAGATCCCTGAGGCACCCCGCTAGTCACCGGCCTCCATCCCGATAAACAATTATCCACCTCTACTCTCTGGCATCTCCCATCTAGCCACTGTTGATTCCATTTTATTACTCCAGCATTAATACCTAACGACTGAACCTTCTTAACTAACCTTCCATGTGGAACTTCGTCAAAGGCCTTGCTGAAGTCCATACAAACTACATCCACTGC
The DNA here is from genome assembly GCF_048418815.1 of Hemitrygon akajei. Classification (NCBI taxonomy): domain Eukaryota; kingdom Metazoa; phylum Chordata; class Chondrichthyes; order Myliobatiformes; family Dasyatidae; genus Hemitrygon; species Hemitrygon akajei. Next base: position 1,623,314 of record NW_027332004.1, on the reverse strand, counting down.
CTTACCCTCGTCAACATTCCTCGTAACTTCATCAAAATATTCAATAAGGTTTGTCAAACATCACCTTCCATGCACAAATCCATGCTGGCTACTCCTAATCAGATCTTGTCTAACCAGATAATTATAAATACTATCTCTAAGAATACTTTCCATTAATTTACCCACCACTGATGTCAAACTGACAGGTCTATAATTGCTAGGCTTACTTCTAGAACCCTTTTTAAACAATGGAACCACATGAGCAATACGCCAATCCTCCGGCACAATCCCCGTTTCTAATGACATCTGAAAGATCTCCGTCAGAGCTCCTGCTATCTCTACACAAGCTTCCCTCAAGGTCCTGGGGAATATCCTGTCAGGACCCAGAGATTCATCCACTTTTAAATTTCTTAAATGCGCCAGTATTTCCACCTCTTTAATTATCATAGGTTCCATAACTTCCTTTCTTGTTTCCCACACCTTACACAATTCAATATCCTTCTCCTTAGTGAATACCGAAGAGAAGAAATCGTTCAAAATCTCTCCCATCTCCCTCGGCTCCACACATAGCTGACCACCCTGATTCTCTAAGGGACCAATTTTATCCCTCACTATCCTCTTGCTTCTAATATAACTGTAGAAAACTTTCGGATTTACTTTCACCTTATTTGCCAAACCAACCTCGTATCTTCTTTTAGCTTTTCTAATCTCTTTCTTAAGATTCCTTTTACATTCTTTATATTCCTCGAGCATTTCCTTTACTCCATGCTGCCTATATCTATTGTAGACATCCCTCTTTTTCCGAACCAAGTTTCTAATATCCCTTGAAAACCATGGCGCTTTCAAACCTTTAACCTTTCCTTTCAACCTAACAGGAACATAAAGATTCTGTACCCTCATAATTTCACCCTAAAATGACCTCCATTTCTCTATTACATCCTTCCCATAAAACCACTTGACCCAATCCACTCTCTCTAAATCCCTTCGCATCTCCTCAAAGTTAGCCTTTCTCCAATCAAAAATCTCAACTCTAGGTCCAGTCCTGTCCTTCTCCATAATTATATTGAAGCTAATGCTATTGTGATCACTGGACCCGAAGTGCACCCCAACACATACATCTGTCAGCGGACCTATCGCATTCCCTAACAGGAGATCCAACACTGCCCCATCTCTAGTCGGTACTTCTATGTATTGTTGCAAAAAACTATCCTGCACACATTTCACAAACTCTAAACCATCCAGCCCTTTTACAAAATGAGCTTCCCAATCTATGTGTGGAAAATTAAAATCTCCCACAATCACCACCTTGTGTTTACTACAAATATCTGCTATCTCCTTACACATCTGCTCTTCCAACTCATGCTCCCCATTAGGTGGCCTATAATACACTCCTATTAGTGTTACTACACCTTTCCCATTCCTCAAATCCACCCAAATAGTCTCCCTAGAGGAGCTCTCTGATCTATCCTTCCAAAGCACCGCCATAAGATTTTCTCGGACAAGCAATGCAACACCTCCTCCCCTGGCCCCTCCTACTCTATCACACCTGAAGCAACTAAAGCCAGGAATGTTTAGTTGCCAATCACACCCTTCCTGCAACCATGTTTCACTAATAGCTACAACATCATAATTCCAGGTATCAATCCACGCTTTAAGCTCATCCACCTTTCTTACAATGCTCCTAGCATTAAAATAGATACATTTTAAGATACTCTCCACCTCTTCCTCTCTTTTCATCCCTAACAATGCATTCAAATTTATTATCTTTTTCTTTCTTCTCCCCTACATCTTCAGGCTGAGCGCATCCCTTCTCCATCACCTGCCTTTCCTCCCTCACACACTGTCTACTTACTTGCTCTACTGTTGAACTAACCTCCTCTCCCATAGATTCCTCAAATTGATTCCCACCCCCCCCCCCCCATCTTACTATTTTAAAGTCTGCCCTGTAGCCCTGCAAACCTCCCCGCTAGGATATTGGTCCCCCCAGGAGTCAAGTCTAACCCATCCTTCTTGAACAGGTCACACCTGCCCCAGAAGAGGTCCCAATGATCCAGAAACTTGAATCCCTGCCCCCTGCTCCAATCCCTCAGCCACTCATTCATCCTCTACCTAATTCCATTCCTACTCTCACTGTCGCATGGCACAGGCAGTAATCCCGAGATTACTACCTTTGCGGTCCTTCTTCTTAACTGCCTTCCTAACTCCCTATACTCTCATTTCAGGACCTCTTCCCCTTTCCTACCTATGTCATTAGTACCTACATGTACCACGATCTCTGGCTCCTCACCCTCCCACTTCAGGATATCTTGGACGCGATCAGAAACGTCCCGAACCCTGGCACCAGGGAGGCAAACTACCATCCGGGACTCCCGATCACCTCCACTGAACCACCTGTCTGAACCCCTGACTATCGAGTCCCCTATTACTATGGTTCTCTTTCTTCTATCCCTACCCTTCTGAGCTACAGGGCCGTCCTCTGTGCCGGAGGCCCAGCCACTGTCACTTCCTCCAGGTAGGCTGTCCCCCCCAACAGTACTCAAACATGAGTACTTATTGTCAAGGGGTACAGCCACTGGGGTACTCACTAGTACCTGCCTCTTCCCCTTCCTTACCGTGACCCACCTATCTGCCTCCCGAGGCCCCGGAGTGCCACCTGCCTATAACTCCTCTCTATCACCTCCTCACTCTTCCTGACCAGGCAAAGGTCATCGAGCTGCAGCTCCAGTTCCCTAACTCGGTCCCTCAGGAGCTGCAGTTCGGTGCACCTGGCACAGATCTGGACGTCCGGGAGGCTTGGAGACTCCAGGATCTCCCACATCCGACACTGAGAACAACAAGCTGCCCTCACACTCATACTTCCAGAATAACTGAAAATAACAAGGAGAACTAAAAGATAAGCGTACTGTGCCCTCTTCCGCCTAAGCCCTCTGAGCCCAAGCCCTACACTCTGCTCCCGGCTCACTCCACTGCCCGCAAACGAAGCTGCCCGCTGCTTAAGGCTGCGTTCTTTTTATATCTTCCCTCCTTCCCAGGCCTCCTTCACGCGCCTGCGCAGTCCCGCCTCTCAGAACTCCGATCTGAGAAGCAATTTGAAAATGGCCGCCGCCGCACTTCCTCTCAAAGCCTCGCTGACTCCTTCCAAAAGAGAACTACCTCACTCTTTCTCTCCTTTTTATATCTTCCCTAATATCTAATTATAAGTAATTAAGTTTTGCACCAACACACTTAGTGGGCGTGCCAGTTCAAATAACATCTTGCAATATTAATGTATGGGATGTACTGTGTATAAATATACGGCTGTAACCTAAGTCATTCGACTTGTCAGAAGGTGGCAGTGCTCACTTGCCTTCCCTTTGACAACTGGGTCTCAAACTCCTGCAGGCATTTGAATGCACAATAAACCGTGGTGTCGAGAAGAAGCTGGTCTCCTGAGTTTTATTCAGATTCAACTTTAACATTTGGCATCACGAACAGGATCCCAATATAGGGAGTGCCAAGCAGACGGGCTGAGTGAGCAGCTCGACCACTCTGGGGACTGCGGAAACCAAACGGGAGTCCAATGGGTATTTTAAATTTGTCACTCACCGTTAGTTCCTTTGGACGTACGGTGCCTCACCCAAGGCTGATCACATACCTTGACAGGATCGGGAAAGAATTTGTTGGGAGATTTGTATAAGGTAGGCAAAATTTTACTAAGTGGCCAGGAGGCAGACATGCCAGGTAAATTCATCAATTAAGCAGGAGATGCCAGCCGGGTAAATTTATCTCATTGTTAATTGAGCAGGAGGCTTTGTGCCCGATAAATTACTTAGAGACCTTCGGTCAATTGCAGTCAATTGATACAAGTGGGTCAGCAGCAGCCCGACACAATTTGTGTGAGAGTTCTCCAGACAAGGAAAAATATTTGTGAATGTTGACTGCAGTGCTGAATAAGAAATTGGGGAACAAAATGTGGCCACGGATGGGGGAGGGTGCAGGAGCCTCGGTTATTACCTCATGAGAACAAGCAGTAAATTTGATTTGGAAAAAGAACTGAGGAAAGAAGTGGAAATTGTTGAAAAGGGAATGGAAGGAAAAGGCAGATGTAAAGCAGAACTTTGCCGGCTATGCCACTGGTGGCATAGTGGCTTCAGCGTTGGACTTCGAGGCGAGAGGTCCCGAGTTCGAATCCAGCTGACTCCCTTGCACACTTTCATCTGTGCTGGGTTAGATCTGGTGAACAAAACAACTCACCCAGCAGAAGGCAATGGAAAACTACTGCTGTAACTTGCCTTGTACATGATTTCCCAGAATCCTCGGCTAACTGGAAAAAATTCCGGATGTGACATACCTTTAAAGTGGAACAGTATATTATCAGCAAGTTGGAGGAATAATGCAGGTGATAAAGGGATAGAGTAGTGGTCACCAACCATTTTAAGCCCAAGATTCCCCTACCTTGGCCTTTGTAAAATGCAAGATCGACCCAGATCAATTAGTTACACGCATGCACACCAGGGCAGAAAAGACCAGAAGTAAAACCCCACAACCTGGAAGTAGAAATAATGTATAAACACTGGGGCACCCGCCCTTTTTTTGCACCGCAGACCGGTTTAATATTGACAATATTCTTGCGGACCGGCCGACAGGGGATGGGGTGGGTGGGGTTGTTAAACACGATAGGAATACAGTGATACGGGAAGCAGGTTCCTTATGTCCAGTCTATTCTGTAATTTACCGTAGATTCCGGACTACAGAGCGCACCTGATTAAAAGCCGCTGGCTCTAATTTTAGAAATAAAATCAATTTTTTAATTGTAAAGGCCGCACCGGATTTTCGGCCACAGGTGTCCCACGTTGTAATATGAGATATTTACACAGAAAGATATTACACGTGAGGGTTTTTTAACTTTTAATTAAATCCATATGGTAACAAAAACAAATACATATTGCAAATGCTTTTTTTCGAACCGTGCCCGTAACGCGGCTACTTTTAAATATACGTTGCGTATACTTCTTTACTGAACAACATTCCAATATCTCCTAACGACTGGTAAAAAATATATAAACTGCAGCCTACCAGGAAAAGTTATTGATCACCTTTAACTTAAAAGCAGCGTTCGCTCAGATCCAAAGCGCTCCCTCCCTCCGTCCCGTTTCATCGCAAACTGGCATTTTCCCACAAGACACCGCGAAACCGGGTGTGACGTCATAGCATCCCGCGATGTAGTACAGAAAACAAATATAGTTAAAACTCTTCTAACTTTAACTAGAAAATGAATTACTAAGCGAAAATATTATAAACTAAGTAACTGCCATAAGGCAGCACAATGCTTCGAGTGTTTTCCATGTTGATGAGGGTGAGTACAAATGACTGATTTACAATAATTTAATTGTGAAAGTGTGCTTGATTTATCGTACAATTTCATTGGACCTCTGTGAACTACTCATCAATTTTATTGGTCTGCTGTTATGAGGCAAAATGTTTACGAGGCGGCATGAAAAAAATCATGTATTAGCCGCTCCGGATTAAAGGCCGCAAAGTTCAAAGCTGTTCAAAATGTGGGAAAAAAGAAGCGGCTTAAAATCCGGAATCTACGGTAGTTTATGTGGCTCTCGGCACTTAGCTTCTGTCCCGCGCTGCTCACGTTTTCTCCGCTGAAAAAACTCAACACGTTTGCGTTGAAGTGCAGGGTGCTTGGACTCGGGGTACCAAAGCAGTTTTGAGGGCTTCATTGCCTCATTGGACAGCCTCCTGCCCGCCCGCCGCCAGATGCCTTGGCTTGGTTTGGTTGGTCGTGGGTCGGGTGAGAGGACAATGTCAGGGCCGGAGGTCCCTGTGCCGGGGCCGCGGCAGTCACAGTCCGGAGAGAGTGACCGACCGAGCAAGGAGTGTGACAGGGCACGAGCCCGCCCCCCCGGTAGGACCTATCATCCGACAAAAGTTTGTTTCAGTAGATCACAGCACGGTAGCTGCTCTGATACCTATGAAACGCTGAGCCCGAATTAGGTCGTCTGCGAATATTTTAGCACCGGATTCCCCACGAACATTCGGTGTACTAAACCGGTTTAGAGGCAGCACTCCAGGCCAGTAGTGACGGCACTTCCCACCGGCCACCCGAGGCCAACTGGTGATCTCTGGCATGAGGGTGTCACTGCGGTTAGGCGACTGATGACCTCGCGTGCACTCAAGTTCAACAGTGGGCTGACAGGGAATGAGGAAAGGTGCAGCTGACTCATGTTGTTTCCTCGCGGCCCAGTGGTTGGGGACACTGTGTAGTTACACGCATGTAGAAAGAATGAAACTAAAACCCCACAATCCGGAAACAATCTCTCAACAGTATTTGTGTATTTATTTTTCTTAGTTTTCGGGATCTACTGGGAAAGTCTCAAAGGTAGACTAATCGATCGCAATCGACAGGTTGGCGACCACTAGGATAGAGGTAAGTACTGCAGAAGGAACACCAAAGGTTGGGAGACGTTAAAAACAGAGCGTGAATGGATGGATGGGCGCCCAAAACGACAGCAGGAAAAACAACGTACGCAAACCAAGGCCGGTCTACATTGGAGAGAAGGGCAGGAATGTCAGTCTAAAGTTAGAACTGATAGGGAAACATGGGATCCCGAACCCGTGTCTGGCATATCGACCCTGTATGAGTTTTGTGGCCTGCTAAAGCACTTTCGCAGGAGAGCAAGCCTTTAATGATGGGAATCCGTCCCCCCAATTTAATGCCCTACTGCTCCAATGCTTACCAACTAAGTTAGCCAACGTCATTAACAAATAATATGGACTGGCCTGACAATGACCAAAATCGAATGCAACGAGCTTTGACATATCATTGGAACAGGGCTTTCGAATGCCAATCAACCCCGAAGAGAACTAATATTACAGGTGAATGGAGACTGCCTCTGTCTGTTGATAGAGTAGCACTAATTCTGTGCTGCTCTTAGTTTTCTCTCCCGCTCACAGCTTAAATTTTGAATTTCAAATTTTTAAATTGCTGATTCTTGAAGGGGAGTGATATGTCTATGTCTACGAGAAGTGGGAAGAATCTGCATGAATCTACTGACAAAGGTAATGAAAAAGGAAAGACGCCGAAGGAAAGATCTGATGAAATGCCATCATGGGCTGAAGATATCGTTCGGACACTGAAATCAATTCAAGATCAGAATAAGGCAATTAAAGATCAACTGGAAAAGAATATAATGAAATGAACTTATTTCTGGGAAAGCTTAAAGATATGGAAACTCAAGTTTCTAATCATGATGAGGAATTGACGTCAACTAAGCAAAAACTGTCTGAAACTACAACCCGTTTGGAAAAATATCGTTAATAAGATTATTGATTTGCAAACTAAGTCTCGCAGAAACAACATACGAATCGTTGGATTGCAGTAAGGAGCTGAAAATGGAGACTTAATGGTTTACTTTGGTAAGCGCTTTCATGATCTATTTCTGACTATTTCATCACAGCTACCTGCTATTGAAAGAGCACACAGGCTGTCCACTTCGAAATTTAAAGACTCAACCAGACCAAGATTTATTTTGGCTTGTTTTCATCACTTTAAAATTAAAGATCAAATAATGCGACAGGCAAGAAAACAGAGTTTTCAGATTCAATGAGTCTGAGCTCCGTTTTTATGAAGATTATCCAAGAGAAGTAATGGAACAAAGAGCAAGATTTGCTTTGGTAATGAAACAAGCATATGATAAGAAACAATTTCCCTCTTTGAGTTACCCGACAAGAATGAAAGTTTTTCCTCCTAATTCTTCCCCATGTACTTTCTTTGACCCAAAAGTCGAGCTGGATTTTGTCCAGGCTATACCTGTCACCGCCAGTGACGTTACTACTGAATGAACTATCTGAAAAGCTGTTTGATTATCTGTATATTACTCACACTACGAAAAGAAGATATATGAAGGCTATTTGGATATTTCATTGACAGATTAATAAAAGAAGAAAACCTGCTCATCATTACATCCTATTGGATTTTTTTTGGAAAGAAGATTTACGGATCAAGTTTGACTGTTTAAATGGTTAATTACATATTTGACTGAGAAAAGAGGATAAAAGGATTTGTTCCTTTTATCTAATATTTGGTTTGATTTTTTTTTGTTGTTCCTTGAATTACTAACTGGCAGTTTTTTTTTCTACCAACTGGGTTTCTTTTTATATATTTATCTGGGAGGGTTAAGTTACTATGATTTTACTAATTAATATTTCCATCAATTTAGTTCAGTTAAGTATACTATTAACTTTTTTTAATCTGTTTTATTATAGCACCCTATAACTGAATTTAAAGTTTTCTTAGGGATTTAAAGCTAAACTTAAGATGGGGCTGGTTTTTCTCTCTAAGAGATTATATTATTTTGGTTCTTTTTCTGTTTAACACCTGATAGAATGTAAACACTCTCCTTTGTTGAGACTTTACTGTCTTTCTTGCAAGGTCATTTTATATATTTTATGTACTGGCTGGGGGGAGGCAGAGACGAGACCAACAGATTGGCCCATGTCTTCGCATCTATCTTAGTTCACTTGCCTTTTTTTCAGGCTTTTGGGAGGGTGGGTGTGTTTAGAGTTAGGAGTTTTTTCCCATTGGGTGGTTCCGGAGCATGCGTGTTTTCTATATGGCTTTATTCTTCATCACTGCCATCTTTGATAATCCCGTATTGGTATGTGTTCTACGCATGTATAAAGTAAATTAGAATAAAATTATAGTACGGCAGTTAAATGGATTAATGTAATAATTTGGAATATACGTGGTTGGAATTATCCTATTAAACAAAAAAGACTTAAAATTATTAATCGATTCCAACCTGATATAATTTTAGCTCAGGAGATGCTTATCAAGGCAGGAGATCAAAATAGATTTTATCGCTGGTGGAATGGAAAACAACTCCATGCTACTTCTCAGAGCAAAACTAAGGGTATGTCTATCTTTATTAAATCAAATAGATTTACTCAAGAGGATATTGAGTCAGATTCTAATGGTAGATTTTTAATTGTTAAAGGAGTGATTTGTAATAGAAAGGTTGTTTTGGTTAATTTGTATGGTCCTAATTTAGATGATCCTGCTTTTAAAAAAAAAAAAATTGCTTTACTGCCAGATTTAAATGAGTATGTCTATCTATCTATCTAATGGGTGGGGATTTTAACTGTTGCTTAAATCCTATGATTGATAAAAGCTCAACTAATCAATGACTTCCAAATCATTTTGTATCAGTTATTAACTCTTTTTTGACCAATTTTGGGTTGATCGAATTATGGAGGCATTTACACCCTGATAACAGAGAATATTTTTTTTCCATGTTTATAAAATATATTCAAGGATTGATTATATTATAGTTGATCCCTGTCTTTTGCCTAATGTTAAAACCCGTGAATATGACGCTATTGCTATACCTGATCATGCACCTTTGAGTTTGTCCTTTGAATTTGACGATGACATTTTTGGCCATCCACCATGGCACATGTCTCAGACTTTATTACAAAGCTCTGACTTTATCAGTTTTATCGAAAGCCAGAGAAAAGAATTTTTTTAATTTTTAATGATATAGGAGGTATGTCTAAATTATATTGGATACATTCAAAGCATTTTTATGTGGTCAGAATATTTATTATTCAACTAAACTTAAAAAACAGACTAAAGCAAAATTAGATAAAATTTCAAAACAAATTAAAGATTTAGATAATATCTATGTGACTTCCCCTAATATTGACATTTAAAAAAAGGGTGGAACTTCAATCATAATATAACCTATTATTAACTCATTCAATTGAAGGTTATCTACTTAAGCTAAAGACCCAATTTTATATGTTTGAAGATAAAAATAATAAACTACTTGCATTACTTGCAATTAAAATCAGCTGGAGCCAAGAGGCAAATTTTGAAAATTCGTAAAAAAGATGGTACCCTGGCTTGGGATTAAGAAGAAATTAATAAGATTTTTCAAGACTTTTATACTGAACTTTATAAATCTCAATGTCCAGTGGACTCTTCTGAAATGAATGGGTTTTGTTTTTTTTACGAACGATTGCTTTTCCTAAAATTTCTGTTGAGGATCAAAAAACTCTGGATCCCTAAATTACTGAATCCAAAATTCATAAAGCTATTTTCTCAATGCAATCTGGTAAGGCCCCGAGACTTGCTGGTTAACCTGTAGAATTTAATAAAAAATTTGGAAAATTGCTTTCTCCATATATGTTGGAGATGTTTAAAGAATCTTTTGTGAAAAGTGATTTACCCTCTACTTTTTATTAAGCTTCTATTTCTTTAATTCTCAAAAAGGATAAAGATCCTTCTGATTGTGCCTCATACAGACCTATTTCATTATTGAATGTTGATGCTAAGATTCACTTAAAGATAATGGCCAATCTGTTGGAGAGTATTTTGGGTAAAATCATTTTTAAAGATCAAACAAGCTTTATAAAGGATCATTATTCTTTCTCAAATGTTCGGAGATTATTTAACATTATATATTCACCTTCTTCTAAAACTCCACAATGCCTTAAATCTTTGGATGCTGAAAAAGCATTTGATTGAATTGAAAGGAAATATTCATTTAATACTTTAGAAAAATTTGGTTTTGGTATTAATTTTAATAATTGGATTAAAATAATATATAAAGCTCCTATTGCTACTGTTGTCACTAATAACTGTAGGTCCATTTTCCTCAGCTATCATGGGGGACAAGCCAAGGTTGTCCATTAAGTCCTTTGTTATGTAACTTAAGATTAGAGCCCGTTGCTATTGCTCTTTGTGAAGCCGAAAATATTCGTGGGATTTTTGTGAATGAGACATGCACAAGATCTCTCTTTACACAGATGATTTATTGGTATATATATCCAAGCTTGAATAATCTAATCCTGCTTTGCTAAAATTATATGACAAATTTGGAGACCTTTCAGGATATAAAATAAATTTTAGTAAAAGTGAATTACTTCCTTTAAATGAATCTGTCTCTATATATGACAATATTTATTTTAAAGTTATGAATTATTTTAGATATTTATGTGTTATAATTACTAAAAAATATCAGGATCTTTATAAAGCCAATTTTCATCCTTTAATGGACTTTTAAGATTTGTTTTTACAAGACTGTTTAATGTCTTTTTCACAGTTAATGGACAAATATGATATCTCTAATACACATTTTTCAGATATTTACAGGTTGGGAATTTTTTACGTGATTTTTTACCAATTTACCCCATGGCCTGCTCTTTAAATTTGGCTTATGCTATTTTTCAGTTTAAATCTTGTCAAAAACAATTAATAGCAATCCTTTATAAACAGTTAATGAATGCTCGCATGTCGCCTAATGATAGGGTTCAACGCACCTGGGAAGTACAACTTCAACATTCACTTTCAGATAATCAGTGGAGTAAAATTTATTATTTAGTCAATAATTCACCTATCTGAACATGCCATATCTAAATTCAGTTTAAGATAGTACACAGGGCCCATATGTCCAAAGATAAACTGGTGCATATTTTTTCTAATATAAGCCCTATTTGTGACAGATGTAATGCAGAAGTGGCTACTCTAACTCATATGTTTTGGTCATGTGTAAGTTTCAACAATTTTTGGAGGGATGTGTTTGGAATATTATCTAAAGTTATAGATGTGGATGTTCAACCTAATCCACTTACAGCAATTTTTGGGATTATTCCAGAAGAAGCAAGCAAAATGTCTGCTTCCGCCCGACAAAATTTTAATATTTTTGATCGGATTGATTCTATTATTCTATCTTTTATTTGGGATAATAAAAGACCAAGAATTGGTAAATGTCATTTGCAAAAGTTGAAAAAGAATGGTGGTCTCACTTTGCCTAATCTATGAATGTATTATTGGGCTGTTAACGCGGCGTATGTCCTTCTGGTTATATTAGGTTGATAGGAATGAACAGCCAATCTGGGTAGACCAGGAACTGAGAGCTGTGAAACAGTTTTATTTAACTTCGTTATTAGGAGTTACTCTACCTATACAATTAGCTAAAGTTGCTAATTTAAACCTATATCCTGTGGTTAAGCACTCTTTACAAATTTGGATCCAGTTCCGCAATTTTTTTAATCTTAAAAAAGTTAAACTTTGTAGTATAATTTATCATAATTACTTTTTTAAACCTTCTTGGAGTATTCCAATTTTTATTGCTTTGGAAAAGTAAAGGTATTAATTCTTTATTGGATTTATTTAAAGAAGGCAGATTGATGTCTTTTGAACAATTTGTCGATAAGAATTCTCTCTTATATTCACATTTTTTACAATATATACAAGTTAGACATTTTTTTCAAAAATATTTAAGTAATTTTCCTTACATATTGGAGGCTGATTTGTTAGATATTATTATGAATATGAACCCCTTGTTGAAAGGTTCTTTTGGAAGAATTTATAATTTATTATTACAGAGGGATAAGCGTCCTTTACTTAAGATTAAACAGGATTGGGAGAAGGAACTCAATTTCCCTTTTATATGGGAGGATTGGACATGGATTCTGAAGCTGGTTAACTCTTCTTCGATCTGTGCTCGTCATTCACTGATTCAATTTAAAATTGTACATTATTACCATTTGACGAAGGAGAGACTTCCGAAAATATTTCCCAATGTTGATAAGCATTGTGATAGATGTAAAAATGAGATAGCCACACTGACACATGTGTTCTGGTCATGTTCTATATTAAAACAGTTTTGAAAGTCAATCTTTTCGACAATTTCTAAAGCACTCAGAATCAATTTACAACCTAATAAATTGACTATGCTTTTTGGAATAATTCCTCAAAATATCCATGGTGTTTCTGTGTCTGACCAACATGTTTGTTACATTGATAGCTAGGAAGGCCATCTTGTTGAAATGGAAGGATATATCAGCTCCTACTTTGTCACAATGGCTCTCAGGTGATGCTGTGTCTTGGAGAAAATTAGAAGTCGATCCTTTGTACCTTTATTTGATTTTGAGAAGAGATGGGGCTCATCTGCTCATTATTATCATTTCAGTTAACTGATAGATTTCCTCCACGATTTAAACGTAAATTTTTTTGATATATCTTTTCTTTCTTTTTGGCGGTTTGAAGTTTATTTTTAGAAGCTTTTTGTATGACACATGGCTCTGGGGTTGTACCTCCAATGGGTTTCTTCTTTTTTTCCCCTCACTTTTCTTTTTTTTTTAGATAGATAGATAGATAGATACTTTATTCATCCCCATGGGGAAATTCAACCTTTTTTTCCAATGTCCCATACACTTGTTGTAGCAAAAACGAATTACATACAATACTTAACTCAGTAATAATATGATATGCATCTAAATCACTAACTCAAAAAGCATTAATAATAGCTTTAAAAAAAAGTTCTTAAGTCCTGGCAGTTGAATTGTAAAGCCTAATGGCATTGGGGAGTATTGACCTCTTCATCCTGTCTGAGGAGCATTGCATCGATAGTAACCTGTCACTGAAACTGCTTCTCTGTCTCTGGATGGTGCCATGTAGAGGATGTTCAGGGATTTCCATAATTGACCGTAGCCTACTCAGCACCCTTCGCTCAGCCACTGATGTTAAACTCTCCAGTACTTTGCCCACGACAGAGCCCGCCTTCCTTACCAGCTTATTAAGACGTGAGGCGTCCCTCTTCTTAATGCTTCCTCCCCAACACGCCACCACAAAGAAGAGGGCGCTCTCAACAACTGACCTATAGAACATCTTCAGCATCTCACTGCAGACATTGAATGACGCCAACCTTCTAAGGAAGTACAGTCGACTCTGTGCCTTCCTGCACAAGGCATCTGTGTTGGCAGTACAGTGAAGATTCACAAAATTTTCAATCCTCAAGATTATTTCCTCTTTTACGAGGCATTGTAAGTATTGTTACTTCGATGCACTTGTGCTATTTTTGAATAATAATAATAATAATAATAAGATATGAAAAGAATATTAAAGGTGAATATGTTCAGTGGGAAGGAGGATGCGAGCGGGCTATATCTGCGGATCAGAAATGGGAACAACAACCTACCAAGGGACAGGTGGGGACAACAACCCGTTTAGAAATGGACAAGCAAGGATGCTTCCTACCGTGAGTACCACCCCTCAGGAAGAGCCCAGTGTAATATTGACAGTTGGTGCTATTCCAGTTCCGTTTATGATTGATATGGGGGCAACTACAACCACTCTCAATCAGGAAATAGTATCGGAAAAGGGATTGCAGTTATCAGACGCAACATTCACTCTGTCTGGGTTCGAAGGCACGAAACGTACGTATTCACATAACCAGCCACTGGAGGTGGAATTCCACGGGAACCCGTGTGAGGTTTCATTTACAGTCAGCACCCCGCAGTTGGGGGGTGTAATCCAACATGGAGAGACTTGCTCTGTCTGTTGGAAGTTGAGATTCTCTGCACAGGCAATGGTGTCACCCTGTGACAGGTGAACAACCGACAGCTTCCCCAATTTCCGACCCCCCAGTGGTAGGCACTTAATCTGGACTCCACTGCATTTGAACCCCTTCTGCCAGTGGTTGACCCCCATGTGACTCTGTGCTGTGACATTATGGGGTGCTCAGCTGAGGAAAATCAATATTATGCACCCCTCGAGGGACAGAAGTTCCCAGTCATGGTGATTGCAGAGGTTAAAGGAAAAGTGGGCAGTGCATTACTGGCCGAATTTCCGGATTTCCTTTGGCGACAGACAGAACTGGTGGTTCCCCATTCCACTGTTAGTGTTTGCCCTGGGTTCAAGCCAAAGAGCCCAGGGTTCCTGGCCAACACCTTGCTGAAACAAGCCTCCAGCACCGAGGGAGACGGGCAAGACTTGGCTGCGGTCCAACTCCGATACTGGAAGGAGTCTGAGGTGAAGGCGGGACATTTGGTGAGACACACTTTTAATATTGACCGATCCCAAGACGCTGTACCCCATCTCTGAGCAAATTCAGGCCATGAAGTCGGTCGCACCAACTGTCCCCCTGTCCGGATCACCGTGAAGGAAGACAGTCTCTCCCATCCATTCTGCAATATCCCCCTCAATCCCGAGACAATGTTTGATGAGGATGAAAGCTCTTTTGTGGATCCAGCAGGATAACAATATTCTGACTATGCAATAGTGATGGACAGTGAAGTAATTGAACAGGCCTCTTTTGAAGCAGCTGTCTCTGCCCAGAAGGCTGAGCTGTTTGCTCTGACTCGTGCCTGTATCCCAGCATCAGACTAAAGTGGGAACGTTTACACAGACTCCCGTTATGCATTTGGAATTGTACATGACTACAGGGCTCCCTGGGAACATGGGGATTCCTGACTTCCTCTGGCCACCCCATTAGTAATGTCACCTTTGTAAAGAACTTACTCACCGCTCTACAGCTACCTCGAGTTTTGTTCTTCTCAGGGGGACGCCTCTGAGGAGGAGTGAAAACTGTGGTCCCAGATGAGGTGCCAGAAAGACCCCAACATAGGTTTTTGGATCACCCAGCGGGACAGGTTTGTGTTCCTACACAGTTTTTACCAATATTGGTTGATTATATACATAATTGTACACACCTGGGAAAGGAGGGAATGGTTGGTAACCTGTACCCTGCACCCTGCACACCGGGTATGATTCCCTTGACAGGTGGATCTTTTTCGTGTCTACAAGTTGATTTTATTGAATTGCCTAGAGCACATTGCTATAGATACTGCTTAGTTATTATAGATGTGTTTAGTAGATGGATTGAAGCTATTCCAACTACCATTAATACTGCTGTGACTGTTGTGAAGGTATTATTAAGGGAAATAATTCTTAGGTACAAGCCAGAGATGCTGAGTTCAACAATGGCTCACACTTTATGGTGAAAGTAAATGAAGGAGTATGTAACAAATTAGCTATCAAGCAACAATTCCACTGTGTATACCACCCACGGGCAGCTGGCAGAGTGGAAAGAGCCAATGGCACTCTGAAGAGTAAACTGGCCAGACTAACAGTGGAGACTGGACTCACTTGGTTGAAGGTCCGACCATTAGCCCGATTCCATATGAGGGTTACCCCACAGGGGAAAACAGGGCTGTCACCAGCTGAAATCATTTCTGGATGGCCCATGAGGACACCCTGGGAACAAAGTCTCAGGATTAAAGGCAAAGTGAATAAGAATAAGGAACCTTGGTTCTCGATGGATATTGGAACTCTGATAAAGAAGACAGAGATGTATGACATGTATAAGAAACAGGGAGCAAAGAAGGTACTTGAGGAGTATAAAAAGTGCAAACAAATACTTAAGGAAAAAATCAGGAGGGCTGAAAGAAGACATGAGGTAGCATTGGCAGTCAAGGTGAAGGATAGTAAGAGCTTCCACAGCTATATTAATAGCAAAAGGATAGTTATGGGATAAAATTGGTCCTCTTGAAGATCAGAGCGGTTGGCTATGTATGGAACCAAAAGAAATTGGGGAGATATTAACTGTTTTTTTGTGTCTGAATTTACTAAGGAAACTGGCATGGAATCAATGGAAATAAGGCAAACAAGTATTGAGGTCATGGAACCTATACAGATAGAAGAGGAGGAGGTGCTTGCTATCTTGAGGTGAGTAGATAAATCTCCAGGACCTGACAGGATATTCCCTCGGACCTTGAAGGAGACTTGTGTTGAAATTGCAGGGGTCCTGGCAGATATATTTAAAAGTCATTATCTACGGGTGAGGTGCCAGAGATTTGGAGGATAGCTCATGTTGTTCTGTTGTTTAAAGCAGACTCTAAAAGTAATCCGGGAAATTATAGGCTGGCAATGTCGGTCATGGGTAAATTATTGGAAGGAGTACTAAGAGATAGGATCGACAATTATTTAGATAGACAGGGACTTATTAGGGAGAGTTAACATGACTTTGTGCCATGTTTAACAAATATATTAGAGATTTTCGAGGCGGTTACAAGGAAAGTGGATGAAGGCAAGGCAGTGGATGTTGTCTACATGGACTTCAGTAAGGCCTTTGACAAGGTCCCGCATCGGAGGTTAGTTAGGAAGATTCAGTCACTAGGTATACATGGTGAGGTAGTAAATTTGATTGGGAATTGAGAATGGGAGAAGTCAGAGAGTGGTAGTGGAGGATTGCTACTCTGAGTGGAGGCCTGTGACTAGTGGTGTACCACAGGGATCAATGCTGGGTCCATTGTTATTTGTCATCTATATCAATGATCTGGATAATAATTTGGTAAATTGGATCAGCAAATTTGTTGATGATACAAAGATTGGAGGGGTAGTGCACAGTGAAGAAGGTTTTCAAAGCTTGCAGAGGGATCTGAACCAGCTGGAAAAATGGCAGATGGAGTTTAATACAGACAAGTGTGAGGTATTGCACTTTGGAAAGTCAAACCAAGGTAGAACGTACAAGGTAAATGGTAGGGTACTGAGGAGGGCACTAGAACAGAGGGATCTGGGAATACTGATAGAAAATTCCCTAAAAGTAGCATCACATGTATATAGGGTAGTAAAGAGAGCTTTTGCTACATTGGCCTTTATAAATCAAAGTACTGAGTATAAGAGTTGGAATTTAATGGTGAGGTTGTATATTGCATTAGTGAGGGGGAATTTGGAGTACTGTGTGCAGTTTTGGTTACCGAATTACAGGAAGAATATTAATAAGGTCGAAAGAGTGCAGAGAAGGTTTACAAGGATGTTGCCGGGACTTGAGAAACTGAGTTACAGAGAAAGGTTGAATAGGTTAGGACTTTATTCCCTGGAGCATAGGAGAATGAGGGGTGATTTGATAGAGGTATAAAATTATGATGGGTATAGATAGAGTGAATGCAAGCAGGCTTTTTCCACTGAGGCTAGGGGAGAAAAAAAACCAGAGGACATGGGTTAAGGGTGAAGGGTGAAAAGTTTAAAGGGAATATTGGGGGGGGGGGGGAGCTTCTTCACAACTGTGTCTGACTGGTACTGGCATAACTGGTTCTTCTGGGCACATTCTGTCTCACTCCCAACTATTTCCTACCTTCCTTTGTACAGGTATGTAATGTCTAAAGGACCAGTGTATGAGTAAATGAGACTCACCAAACTTTCTCCCGACTGAATCACTGGAATCTCCGAGTCAGATGGGTTCTCTCCAGTTGATGCTCTCAATCCTCGGGCTGGTTCACTTGTTGCTGTTCCCTCGTCTTCAGTCGTGGTTTTTCTTCCAATAAATCTCTCACTGCAGGTCTAACTTTAACATGAAAGATAATGAAGCACGTTAACAATGAAAAGGAGGACCAAACATTTCTGCATAATGTTACTAGGAACAAAACTCACTGAAATTTAAACGTTGGCAAATATAATAATCTCAGTGAACAATCTTTAATTGTCCCTCACACATCACAAAACAATACGGGATAAGAAGCAGCCATCATTCAGTCATGGTAAGACACAAGACACAGGAACAGAATTAGGTGATTCAATCCATCTGGTCTGCTCCACCAATCAACCATTCAATCATAGCTGATTTTTAATCCAACACCATATTCCTGCCTTCCTCCTGTAACCCTGAAGCTACTCAGCAATCATCAGTATATTAATCTTCACAAATAGACCCAAATGGCAGCCTCAAACAAATTCTGCAGCAACAAATTCCACATATCAGACATCTTTTGGCCAAAACTTTTTTCTCATCTCAGTTTTAAAGGGAAGCAAGTTTATTCTGAGACAGTGCTGTCCGATCACAGACTCTCTGTCTAATGGAAACATCCTCTCCATGTCCACTGTATCCAGGCTTTTCAGCATTCGGTAAGTTTACCTAACCATACATCCCCCCCACCACCCCCACCGTCCCTCTGAACTCCATTGAGCACATGTCCAGAACCATCAAATGCTCCTCATACATAAAGCCGATCATTCCTGAGATTATTCATGTGAACCTCATTAGCAACAACTGCACCGGACACATTTCCAGGAATAACAGACAAATGAGTTCCAGGATAATTTACAGGGAAAAGTTGTGCTTCCTTTACTGTTATACTATCACTCCATTTCCAGGTGAAAACAGGACCATTTCAGGAAATTTGTATTACAGATCCTAGGATACAGATCTTGTCTTGTCTATACTGGACCGACCGCCGTCGCTGGACTATAAACGTGCAGGAGTAATGTGTGGCTTAGCTCTACCGCGGGAAGCGGAGGCTCGAACCATTCTCCCCCTAGACTTCCCAGTCCCTCGGTAAAGCAGGCAATGAAATCAAAGATCCCCACAACCTGGGACGTTCTCCTTTCTCACCCACCCCAGTCCGGGAGAAGACACAACAGCCATAAAGCTCCAGGCCAAATGCGAGAAGCCTCAGTAAACGAGGCGAGTTAGGGGAAGTTAATGAGACTCAGCGGCCAAAATCACACCACGTCACAAAGCGGAGGGCGGGGCAAATCTGCGGCACACAGCCTCACGTGACCTGACGGCGGGACTTCCATTTCAATTCTGTGAAAACAGACAGCCTGGGCTCCTGGTTTGGATCGTTCAATGCAGATTAAGTGAAGTCGACACATTTCTGACGAGCCCAGATAGTTGGGAAACAAATGAATTCCTGGCCCACAGTTCGGGGCTCACGGTCAACATCGGATCTCCCCGCTCGGGATCGGTCTCAATACTCACCGATGGGAAAGTGATATCTTCGGCCCGCAGACAGAGATACCGACGGAAGAGACGAAAGTCTTTCCCGTACACAGAGGCGACGCACTTCAGCTGTGAGCACAGAGGAAAACACCGTCCACCCGGAGACTGTGAACATGCACGAAGAGATTGTTACATCATCGGGAGGCGGGGCCTCGGAAACAGACGCCAGATGCCGCCCAACTGCGGTTAAATGGGAGGGGCAAACGGGATCACGTGTCAGGATTGGCGACCCCCCCCCCCCCCCAGGCCGAGACTCCAGCTGCTCATTAGATAGATAGATAGATAGATAGATAGATACTTTATTCATCCCCATGGGGAAATTCAACCTTTTTTCCAATGTCCCATACACTTGTTGTAGCAAAAACTAATTACATACAATACTTAACTCAGTAAGAACTAACTCAAAAAGCATTAATAATAGCTTTAAAAAGTTCTTAAGTCCTGGCAGTTGAATTGTAAAGCCTAATGGCATTGGGGAGTATTGACCTCTTCATCCTGTCTGAGGAGCATTGCATCGATAGTAACCTGTCGCTGAAACTGCTTCTCTGTCTCTGGATGGTGCTATGTAGAGGATGTTCAGGGTTTTCCATAATTGACCGTAGCCTACTCAGCACCCTTCACTCAGCCACCGATGTTAAACTCTCCAGTACTTTGCCCACGACAGAGCCCGCCTTCCTTACCAGCTTATTAAGACGTGAGGCGTCCCTCTTCTTAATGCTTCCTCCCCAACACGCCACCACAAAGAAGAGGGCGCTCTCCACAACTGACCTATAGAACATCTTCAGCATCTCACTGCAGACATTGAATGACGCCAACCTTCTAAGGAAGTACAGTCGACTCTGTGCCTTCCTGCACAAGGCATCTGTGTTGGCAGTCCAGTCTAGCTTCTCGTCTAACTGTACTCCCAGATACTTGTAGGTCTTAACCTGCTCCACACATTCTCCATTAATGATCACTGGCTCCATATGAGGCCTAGATCTCCTAAAGTCCACCACCATCTCCTTGGTCTTGGTGATATTGAGACGCAGGTAGTTTGAGTTGCACCATATCACAAAGTCCTGTATCAGTTTCCTATACTCCTCCTCCTGTCCATTCCTTACACACCCCACTATGGCCGTGTCATCAGCGAACTTCTGCACATGGCAGGACTCCGAATTATATTGGAAGTCTGATGTGTACAGGGTGAACAGGACCGGAGAGAGTACAGTTCCCTGCGGCGCTCCTGTGCTGCTGACCACCGTGTCAGACCTACAGTCTCCCAACCGCACATACTGAGGTCTATCTGTCAAGTAGTCCACTATCCAATCCACCATGTGAGAGTCTACTCCCATCTCCGTTAGTTTGTACCTTAAGATCTTGGGCTGGATGGTGTTAAAGGCACTAGAGAAGTCAAGGAATGTGATCTTCACATTAGTCTGTGGAAAGAAGCAAACTTGCCGCTCACATCTCCTCTCACCTTAAATGTATTAGAAATTTCAACCCCCGGGAAAAATATATCGTCTGTCCACTCTATCTATTCCGCTTGTAATCTTATAAACATCCATCCAGTCTCACCCCAGCCTGCGCCGCTCTGGAGAAAACAACAAAGTTTGTCCAGCCTCTCGTTATAGCTCAAAGTGACCTGTCACAGGAATACCGTCTTCCAGGGGTTACCACACAACATACCCAGGCAAGGGTTAACACAAGATATTCCAAAACCCACTCTTATGGATTATACGATGTGACAGCCACACACATTCGTTGTGGATCCGTGTACCGATGATCAACCCACTCTTGTGGGCATAGGAGAGTTCCAAGCCTCAGCTGTGACTAACTGAAGCGATCAGCTTTTCCAGTCTCTCTCTCTCTCTCTCTCTCTCTCTCTCTCTCTCTCTCTCTCTCTCTCTCTCTCTCTCTCTCTCTCTCTCTCTCTCTCTCTCACTCTCTCTCTCTCTCCCCCCCCCCTCCCTCTCCCTCCCCTGACTGCCTGTCTGCAGATCACTCTCTCTCAATTATGGTTCAGTCCACAGTCAGCGAAGTCAGCCTGTGACTGACGCCATTGCCCCGCCTCCTTGGAATCTGAGATCCCTCTGATCATCGACACTGTTCAGGGTTTTGCATTTAACAGTGTGCTGTCTCATACATTCGACCTACCGAGCTGCCAAGATGATAATCACTAATCAAATCTCACTGAGATTTCTCAGGTCCTGCCAAGTGCACAAGTACGGGAAGGTACAGGTACAGGGAAACACTGACTTGTGGCAGCATCACAGGCAAGTACATTCAGATAACACACGGAACACAAATTATACGATTCTCTGTCAGTAACAATCTGTAAATATGTTTTCAGTCATTAACAATATATAAAATACATTGTCTCATGATCAATATTAAAATGTGCATTTTGTGTCAACAACAGACTTGGAAATGTTGAATTTGGTCCCTGTCTCCATTCCCCCTGTAATCCACAACCAGTTCCTGTCTTTTTGTCACAATGAGGGAGATGTTGTTTTCTTGTCGGGGTGATGACTTCTTCTCTGTCGGCTGCCTCGTTATTATTTGAGAGTAGGCCAGTCAGTGTAGTATAGACAGCAAATTTAATTAGCAGATTGGAGCTGTGGGTGGCTACGGAAGTCATGGGTGCACAGAGAGTAAAGGAGAGGGCAAGGTGTCACTCCTGTGGGGTATATGTGCTGAGGGTCAAAGAGACAGAGGTGAGGGAGCCCACTCTTACGAACTGCCGGCGATCTGACAAGAAGTCCAGGATCCAGCTACACAAGGCAGGGTGAAGGCCGAGGTCTCTGAGCTCCATGTCGATACTTCACGCCTTCGTATGGCTACTGCTCTGCCCATGACTGCAAGGAACTGCAGAGAACTTTGGAGAGCAGAGAACATCAGAGAAACAAGCCTCCACTCCATGGACTCTCCCTACACTTCCCCTCCCTCGGAAAAGCAGGCTATGTACTCAAAGATCCTCACAACCTGGACATTCTTGCTGCAAACCCGCTCCCCCATCGGGGAAGAGATACAAAAGCCTTAAAGCGCGAACCACCCGGCTCAAGGACGGCTTCCTGTCTGTGTTTATAAACCAAATGAATGATAAAATGGACTCGGCCTCACAATGTAACTCGACGTGACCCTGCACCATATGTCTATCTGCAATGCACTTTCTCTGCAGCCATAATGCTTTGTTACAGTTACTGTTTTGTCGTTTTCATTTTTTTAAATTTTTAGAATCTTTTTTATTGGTACAGAATCTTGTACAGCTATAAAATGATACAAAACTTCAATAGATTAATATGTATGCAATTAATAAAGCTGATAAAAACTGATCGTAAAATATAAAATTGGAAATTATTTACATATATATAAAAGTATTTGGAAAAAAAGGAACCCCATCTAACTAGGGGGAAAAAACCAATAACTACACACATTTGACCATCATCTAAATATGAAAATAAGAAACATCAACCGCCATTTCGTATTTATAAAAAAAATAAATTTGGAAGGAAACCATACAGAGTAATTCAAATTAAATGATAATATTTGGCAAATGAACCCCATCTTCTTTCAAATTCGAATCGAGGATCAAAAGTTCTACTTCTATGTTTTTCCAAACTAAGACATAACATTCCCTGAGAAAACCATTCAATTAATGTAGGGGAAGAAATATCTTTGTATTTTAATAAAATAGCCCTTCTTGTCAGTAGCGTAACAAATGCAATTACATGTTGATCTGAAGATGAAATACCCTGAATATGATATGGAACTATTCCAAATAGAACAGTCAATCTATTAGGTTGTAAATTAATTATCAGAGCTTTAGAAATTGTCGAAAATAAAGATTTCCAAAACGATTTTAATGAAGAACATGACAAGAACATATGTGACAAAGAGCTAATTGAGTTTTACATCTATCACAGCATTTGTCTATACTAGGAAATATTTTAGATAGTCTCTCCTTTGTTAAATAATAACGGTGAACAATTTTAAATTGAATTAAACGATGGTGGGCACATACAGAAGAAGAATTTACGTTTTTCAAAACTCGAAGCCAATCTTCATTAACAAAGGCCATATTAAGTTCTCTCTCCCAATCTTATTTAGTCTTTAGTGATAGGTTCTCCTTTTGTAACAAAAATAAATTATAAATTCTGCTAATGGAACCTTTCACTAAGGGATTCGATTTCAAAATGTTATCCAACAAATCAGATTCTTGTAAATATGGAAACTTAGGTAAATATTGCTGTTAAAAATGTCCAATCTGAACATATTGCTGAAAATGTGTATGAGCGAGAGAAAATTTGTTAAATAACTCTTCAAAGGTCATCAATCGACAATCACAAAATAAATCTGTAAAAGAATGGATCCCGTTATTTTTCCATAGGAGAAAAATTGGGTCAGATGTTGAAGGTTTAAATGAAAAGTTTCGATATAAAAAACTGGACAACTTAAATTGTTTAAAATTTTTTAAAAAACGAAACTGAACCCAAATCCGTAGGGATTGTTTAATAACCGGGTAAAGATTTAAATTTGGAATTTTAGAGAGCTGTAAAGGTAATGGAGCTCCTAAAATTGAAGTTAAATAAAATTGTTTAACAGCTTTTAATTCCAAATCAACTCATAATGATTTTTGGTTCCTATCAAGCCAATATAACCGAAAACATAATTGTCTAATTTTCACAGCCCAATAATACAGTCTTAAATTAGGAAGTGCAAGTCCAGCATCTTTTTTAGATTTGTGTTATTGATACTTATTAATTCTTGGTCTCTTATTGGTCCAAATAAAGGAAGAAATAAGAGAGTCAATTTGATCGAATTTTTTTAGTTAAAAAGATAGGTATATTTTCGAAAATATATAAAAATCTAGGTAAAATCATCATTTTTACAGCATGAATACGACCTATTAAAGAAAAAGTAAGTGGATTCCATCTAGAAAATAGCTGCTTCATGGAGTCCATTAAAGGAACTATATTCGCTTTATAGAGATCTTTATGTTTTTTAGTAATTATAATACCTAAATATCTAAATGTATTAACAATTCTAAAAAGAATATCATCATATATACTAACATGGGCATTTAATGGAAACAATTCGCTTTTATTCAAGTTAAGTTTATATCCTGAAAATGTACCAAAATCTTTAAGTGTTTCCAAAAGATTAGGAATTGATTCCTCAAGTTTTGAAATAAAAACCAAAAGATCATCTCCATAAAGAGAAATCTTATGTATGGTTCCATTCATAGAGATACCGAAAATATTTTCAGCTTCACGTAGTGTTATAGATAAAGGCTCCAATACAAGTTTCAAAAATTAAAGGGCTTAATGGACATTCCCGTCTAGTGCCACGAGGAAGTGAGAAAAAAAGAAGACCTGCAGTTATTAGTAATGACAAGCTCAAGGGCGGCTTTCTGTCTACAGTTACAAGCCAAATGAATGATAAAATGGTCTCGGCCTCACAATGTAACTCGACGTGAACCTGCACCATATGTCTATCTGCACTGCACTTTCTCTGCAGCCATAATGCTTTGTTACAGTGAGTGTTTTGTCGTATATCAGCTCAATGTACTGTTGTAATGTATCGATCTGTGTGGATGGTACGTCAGGCAAGATTTTCACTGTAGCTCAGTACGTGATGATAATAAACAAATTCCCCATTTTAATTGTGTGGAAATGTTAGACAGACTGAGCTTCTGCTCTGGAACCACAGAAAGAAACTGAACTGTTGTCATTTCTGAACTGAACTGTTGTCCAGCCTTTCGTTATAGCTCATGCCCTCTAATCCAGGCAGTATCCTGGGAAACCTCTTCTGCGCCCTGTCCAAAGCCCCGACATCCTTCCGAGAATGGGGGCGACCAGAACTGCATGAAACACTCCAGATGTGGTCTAACTAGTTTTATAAAACTGTTGTTACGAACTGTGACGATTTAGAAACGAACCAACAACAATAGAATTCACACTGGAGTCTGGTTTTGATGTTAAAACCACTTTCTTTATGAGTATCTACTTGTCATATAGTAACTTAACGAAGTAAAGGAAAGTTTACACTGTTAGACGAGTTAGCTATGGGACATTGGAAAAAAAAATGTTGAATTTCCCCATGGGGATGAATAAATTATCTATCTATCTATCTATCTATCTATCTATCTATCTATCTATCTATCTAAGTGCCTATATGTGTAAATATAACTCCCAGACTATCCACCCTGAGGGAATAAATCTCAGAGTCTTGAGGTGGTAAAGTAGGATAGTTCAGTAATCCACGGAATAAATGACGGGAAAGAGATATTTGTAATCCAGGGTGAAACGTAGAGAAACGGCCGTTACTTCAAAATACCGTCGTCGAAGTTCTTATCCGTTGAATCCGTCCACATACGAGTTATCAGCGAAAATGACCTGTCACAGGAATACCGTCTTCCAGGGGTTACCACACAACATACCCAGGCAAGGGTTAACACAAGATATTCCAAAATCCACTCCTATGGATTATACTAAGTGACAGCCACACACATTTGTTGTGGTTCCGTGTACCGATGATCAACCCACTCTTGTGGGCATAGGAGAGTTTCAAGCCTCAGCTGTGACTAACTGAAGCGATCAGCTTTTCCAGTCTCTCTCTCTCTCTCTCTCTTTAGACTGGCCGACTGCCTGTCTGCAGATCGCTCTCTCTCTTATGGTTCAGTCCACAGTCAGCGCTGTCAGCCTGTGACTGACGTCAATGCCCCGCCTCCTTGGAGTCTGCGATCCCTCTGATAATCGACACTGTTCAGCAAATCTAATTAGCAGATTGGAACCCGCCACTGCAGCCCCACAGTGCACTATGTACTGATTGCAAAGCTACGAAATTGCATGTGAATAGCCTCCCCCTACTCCACTCTTTCTGCGTCAGCAGCTGACTGGGGCACCTTATATTTCGCTGCCTCCGCCAGGACATTAAACTGTGAACAACTGTGGTCAGGGACTGATCTCTGGGGTACTCCAAACGCTACCTCCTTCCAGTCTGAAAACGACCCACTCATCCAGCCACACACTACCGGCAGTTTATCGATCTCCAACGAAAAAGCCTAATCACCTACTCCCAATGTTCAATAGCATTGCTGACTCTGAATTTACCACCGTCAAATGCCGGGAGGGACATAATAATCAGAAAGTCTCTATCACAGCCGTGTAAATAAAATGTGATCTCAGTCGGTGTGTGGAGCATGCTCAGAATGCGAAAGAGACAGACAAACTGAGCCAAGTCACAGACTGATGAAGGGGAGGAATGATCCATTTTGATACAGAGAGGGAAGCAGAGAGTTTGATATTGTGCCTGATGCCGGAACTGCGGTCAGTTTGAAGATGAAGTATTATTCCTCCAAATTGTTTGGAGCTGTGACAGTGTTTTTATCAGAAGGCACTATGGGGACTAAAATTACCTGAGTTGAAATGTTGTCCTTCCCCTCATGGCATTGCATGGAGTAGACGTGTTTCTCGAACAGCTTCGTTCTTTTTAAGTTACTGAATCCAATCTGCGTTGATGTCTCGTGCTAAAACTTCTGGAAAAAAGAAGAGGATCCTTCTGTGACTGTGGAAGCTATTGCGGAGCTAATTCGGAAGCTCAGAGCGAAACGTCTGAACCACATTCGGATGTGTGTTTAAAGGTTACCACAGAGCTTAAACGAATTGAGATTCTGCTGCAGACTATTCAAAACACTTTGCAGGAACAGACTACTCAGATTCAGGAACATGAAGATGCTTTAACGAGACTCGATACTAAGACGGATGAGTTGGGGAAGTTCGGAGATAAACAATCGAAAATCGTTGAATCTCTAAGACGAAAGATTGTTGCCTTGAGAATAGATCAAGAAGGAACAATATACGAATTTTGGGTCTTCCTAAGTTGGTCGAAGGCAATCGACCTTCAGAATGTTTTGCAAAGCTGTTGGCTCGTATGTTTTCTGACGTTTTGGAGACTCCGCCTAGAATAGCCCGGGCACACCGAGCCCCAGTGTTTAAATCCTCTTCTCAGCAGAAACCTCCACCTGTGATCATTGCGTTTCTTGAAAAGAAAAGTTACTATAATTCGCCATCTTGTCCGTTAGGTATGATTAACTTTGAAGATGATAAGATAAGGCTGGCCGTTGATTATTTGCCCGGGGTATTAAATGAACGTTTTATGTATAAAAAAAAAGTCATGGCTGAGTTATATAACAAAGGTTATAAACCTTCACTAAATTACCCCGCTCGCCTCAGGAAATGTTGTCCTTCATCCACTTACATGCTTTGTAAACTTATAACAGTGTAGAAAAGTCAAAGGATCTGTGTATGGGAATCTCAACCACAACAGCTCGTTAGCTCCGCTGTATCTGTCAGTTCACCAGCGCTTGAATGCCGCCGATCCTTTAATGTGGAGGCGGAGATGCTGGAGAAGACAGCGCCTCACTCGCTGCAAGGAGAGCTCGAACATGTCCGTGATCTGATTGGATACATTGCCATGACGTTATAGCACCGTGACGTCATTCACTGACTCATTTCGGAAGGGGTTCATCCGGCCATCGCAGATACACCAACAGCTTCGCACTGGGATGCGGCCGTTCACCTGCTCCGTGTGTGCGAAGAGACTCATTCAGTTAACCCACCTTGTGATGCTCCGGTGAGTTCACAATAAATAGAGGCCACATTTCTGTCCGGAGTGAGCAAAGAGTTTTACTCAATCATCCCAGCTGCTGCAACACCAGCAACTTCACATCAGGGAGGAAGTTCAGATCAGCTCCGTGTTAAATGTTTAACCATCACGGTGACTGAAGACAGCTGCAGGTTCATGAGGGACTGTTACTGTCAGATTCTGCAGTTCTTGCGGCTGCTCATCGCACCCAGGACTGAACCCTGGTCACTGAGCATTGGAGGAGTCTGTTCTGCTGATGTTAGCCTTAAACTAGACAGGCGTTTAATACAATGGATCTGTGAAAGATAAATCACTTCTGTATCAAATCCCGTGTCTCAGGTACTTACTGTCTCTACCACACTCACGATGCAAACTAGAGAGGCCATTCGGCCCATCTGGTCCCTGCCCATATTTCTGTTCCATATCAGTTTATCAAAATCTACCCTTGCCGTTCCCCTCTCACTCTCCCTGAGATGACAGGTTGCAACTAGTCACCAATCCGTGGGATAGGAGATTTCTCTTGAATTTCATAGAACTATAGAAATCTACAACACATTACAGACCCTTTGGCCCACAATGTTGTGCCGACCATGTAACTTACTCTAGAAACTGCTTAGAATTACCCTACCGCATAGCCCTCTATTTTCCTAAGCTCCATGTACCTATCTAAGAGTCTCTTAAAAGACCCTATTGTATCCGCCTCTACCACCGTCGCTGGCGGTGCATTCCACACACACACACCACTCTTTGCTTAAAAAACTTGGCTCTGACATCTCCTCTGTACCTACTTCCAAGCAGCTTAAACCTATTCCCCCTCGTGTTAGCCGTTTCAGCCCTGGGGAAAAGCCTCTGACTATCCACACGACCAATGCCTCTCATCATCTTATACACCCGCATGAATTTCCTGCATGATTTTCTCCAGGCTGAATAAGACGATGAGCTCACTGTGGTTGTGACGTTCTTCAGGGCTCCGGACGAAGTTGGTTAAACTCCTTCTTCCCCGCTCTTTTCAAAGTTTTGGGTCATTTTCACCAATTTTAAAGGACTGTGCCTCAGACAGCTGTGTTGTTGCAATTGTTACGGACCAGCAGCAACAGATCACTAATGGAGTCTGGTTTCGATGTTAAAACCACTCTCATTAGTATCTGCTACAAATATAAAAGATTAAATGAAATAAACAGAAGTTTATTTGCGTATATACAGCTCCCGAACTCTCAAGCTTGAGAAACAATGCTTAAAGTCTTAAGATGATAAAGTGGAAAAGTTCAGTAATCCACGGAATAAGTCAGTGAGAGGAGAGATTTGTAAATCCACACGAACGTCTGGAGAGAAGGCAATTACGAAGAATTCCACACACATTCCACGCTGGGTAAACGAAATAGTCGCCGAAGATCTTATCCGTCGATTCGTTCCGAAATCCACTTAGAAATATCACCAGGTGACAGTGGCAGGAATATCGTCTTCAAGTGGTTACCACAGAACACCCCGATTCCACGTAAGGGCTAACAAAAGTGATACCACAGGATACTGCAACAAATCCACACATATGGATTATACGAAGTGACAGTCACACAACTGTTGTGCACTGCGTGCCGATGATCAACCCAATCTTTTGGGCATAGCAGTGACAAGCTGAAGTCTCTCTCTCTCTCTCTCTCTCTCTCTCTCTCTCTCTCTCTCTCTCTCTCTCTCTCTCTCTCTCTCTCTCTCTCTCTCTCTCTCTCTCTCTCTGTCTCTCCCTCTCCCTCTCCCTCTCTCTCTCTCTCTCATCCTCTCCCTCTCCCTCCCCTCCCTCTCTCCCTCTCTCCCTCTCTCCCCCCCTCTGTCTCTGCTGCAGCGCGTGTGTGACGTCACAGCCCCGCCTCACTCAGGCACTTAAAGCGTCACTCACAGTAAACGAATCTGCGATCTCGCAACACAATGCAATCTAAATTCTGACAGCTGACTAGCGAGTGAAACTTCGGTGTTGCAGAATCAGAAACCAAAGTGTTGCCAGCCTGAGTCAGGGCTTTGGGGCTCCAGAGAGAGAATGGTCTAGAGTTTACGAGGAGGAAGAGGAAGAGGAAACAGACCAGCAGGATATGGCTACAAAAGGAAGATCAGAAAAATTTGGAAACTGGTTGACCCAAAAAAAAAGATACTGGTGGTAACCAAAAGATCAGGCAACAATTGTGGAGAGGAATCAATAAACAACTTTTAGACCGAGCCTCTTCAGCATACATAGACTGTGTACTCCGCTGCTTAGTTGCTGCCTGAGCTGCAGAGTTCCTCCAGCATTTTGTGTGTGTGCGTCTCTGTATGTCCAGCAACTGCAGAATCTCCTGTTTTATATCTGCATTTTACTTTGGCATTAGATACACGTTGATATTGAGTACATTGTTTACATGAGCCGCTTTCTGCGTTAAAAGAGCTGCAGGTTTTTTCGATACACCCGGAAAAAAATGAGATATGGACATTGAACCGGTGCTTCAAGAAATATTTAATGGCACCGTTATTACCCATAAGGCCCTGCGGTAAGAATTTTTGTCAGGCACTGAAGAACTGATGAACTGCGCAGGCGTCAGGCTGATGATGTCCCCGAGTATTACGCATGCGTGCAGAACACAGAAGGCTTTGAAAATGTCGGTTGCAGGTAAGAGCGATTCTCGTGTTTTTATCTTAAACTCCGACTTCGGGACGATTCCTGTGAATTTCTGACACCGTGGCCAGCAATCCCGGGACAGTCCTGCCCTCTTCCCTGTCTCTCAGCCCCACGATCCGTACACGGGCCCCGGGGAGCTTCCGGCTGATGAGGGAATGGGAACCGATGGATCTCTCAGACAGAGCTGAACTCCAGCTATCTAAATGCAAGGATTAGGAACTCGGAGAAAGGGAACAAAACCCATCTGTGGACACTTTCTGGAGGTCCCAGATACGTATGTTCCACGACCGCTGGACTAAGTGTGTAAATGTAGGAGGGGACTATGTTGAAAAATAGATGTGCTAGATTTTCTAAAATTGACTCCTTCAACCTTAGGCCACAAACTTAACTATCACCCCTTTTATATAGGGAAAAGCAGTATAACATTAGATGATCATCACCATAAGATGAAAGTTTAAATCTTAGCCTTTGTTTTAAATTAACACTTAGTCTTTCCTGTGATTAGAAAATAGGAATCTTGGCTAAATTACCAGACATAAAGTATGGTGAGGTACAGTGCTAGCATTGTAGATTAGCAAGGATTCTACTTTGGGTTGGACTTCCAGAGCACACTTACTGGATATCCACAGGACAGTATTGTTGAAGACTAAGACAGTACTTTCAAATAGAATTGGAAAGGAAATGAGAGCTTTTACCACCTGGTCATTTGCCACCTCTTCTTGTGATTCTGCTCCTAAATGTGAAGACATGGAGAAGTGAGATTAAAATTATGCCATCGAACTGGTTGTAAGAATGGACCACACCTATTGGTCCTCATTTGCTTTATTCAGAGCCTTGTCAATAGCATGAATAACTGAATAAACATTTCATTAGAATGGGGTGGATTAAACTGAATATATAGGATCTTTAAATTATACCCCTTCCCACTTATTATTTTTGCTGGAAAAGAGATGTTGAAATTCTAAGTAATCCTGACTAAAGTGTAATATGGTTTTAAAAAAAGCTCAAGGTCAAATAAGTGTGAGACATTTGTAGAGCATTTTATAGGAAGGGACATTAAAGACATTCATCATTCATGCTGATTTTTCCTCCCAGCACTGCCGCAAATACACAAACCACCCCACCTCCCTTCAGATCTACTCCGGGCTGTGGCTGATGAACCAGTCAAGATTAGCAGTTCACCATCTGTGGGAAAAATTGAGTCCAAATACCTAATAAGTTTGGGATGTGTATATTCATCTCCCAATTTATGATGTAGGAGCATTGATATTATGCTGCTTTGTATGTAAAATATACAATCCTCTTTGTTCAAATCTTTATTAGCTAGGGAACTTACAAGTTTGCTTCAGGGAGTTGAGCAATTTAATTTTAAACAATAGCATGAATTGATAAATGTTACCAATTTTAAATAGCAAAAAGTTTATAGTATTTTTTTTCCTGGGGAAAAAATAAAAGGGGGAAAAAGACTTTGGGTCCGAAGTTTGAATAGTGTTATGATGTGACTGCATTTTTCGAAAGAAAAGAACAAAAATTGTAGTTATCCAAATGTAGAAAGGTTAATCCTACATTAAATGTGAATTGTGATTAAGAGATCCAAGATAATGTGTATTTAATAAAATAATTTAAATCAAATTATTGCTTTAAATCTACATTATACATTCAAGAATGCATTTTAGGTAGCTCAACACCTCATGCAGGTCAGTCAGGTATCTCCGCTCCCTTTAAACTTGCACGTTTCTGTTTCCCAGATGCTTTTGAAACTTACTTTGACCTTATTTTCTGAGCTTCTTTTAAACTTGCAGGTTATGTGGAACACATCATTCTGTAATGTGATGTCTAAAAACAGTGATTTGGAACTGAGGTATGATGTATTAATATGAGAACATCTAATAATACAGAAAATCTGCTAGTCCGACACCCAAGACCCAACCATGGCAGGTTCACTAAGTTTTACTGTGGTTAGTCACAGGTTTGGAGGGCTGTCGCCTGAAAGTAATGATCACTAATCACCATCAATGTTACATAGTTCACACTAAAAATAAAAGCACAAGGGAGAAATCGGCCTCTGCAGCACTTTTTTTTTAGAGTGCTCAGTGGTTCATTTGAAATCAGGTCCAGAATTTACCTGCACTTCTGATGGGAAATCTGTTGGATGTGTTTCTGACAAACATACACCCAAAAAATGTTATGAGTCAATGCACGAAGTGGATTGAACGCCAGCACTTTTGAACGGTGTGCCTCAGCCTATTCTGTTTCAATCTTTATGAAACGTGAAATAATCTGAAAGGTCTAGAACTTGATAGAGGGCTAAAAGATTATGAGAGGCATAGACGGGGTGGATAGTCAGTACCTGTTTCCCAGGGCACCAATAGCAAACACCAGAGGGCATATGTATAAAATTAAGGGAGGGAAGTTTAGGGGAGACATCAGGGGTAAGTTTTTTTTACACAGAGGGTTGTGAGTGCCTGGAATGACTTGCCAGGGGTGGTGGTGGAGGCTAAAACATTAGGGGTATTTAAGAGCCTCTTGGACAGGCACATGGATGAAAGAAAAATGGAGGGTTACGGGGTAGTGTGGGTTTAGTACTATTTTTAAGGATTATATGGGTTAGCACAACATGGAGAGCTGAAGGGCCTGTACTGTGCTGTAGTGTTCTATTCTATGGCTCTAAAATCTTTTACATCACCAGTTGAGAAAATCATCTTTGTTCTACCTCCAATCACAAAGAGGAAATCTGCAGATGCTGGAAATCCAAGCTACACAAATTGCTGGAGGAATTCAGCATTAGTACTCTTTTCCATAGATGCTGCCCGGCCTGCTGAGTTCCTCCAGCATTTTGTGTGCATTGCTTGTTCTACCTCCTCTTGGTCTGGACTTTTCTACCGGTGAGAACATGTTTTGTCCCATTCTGTCTGGCTACATAATGATATCAAACACCTTTGCCCTGGGCAACAAGTAGCTTTCACATCACAAATGTGCCAGACTCCGTTGAGACAGACTACTGCCCTTCCCTTCGTATTCATTGGCATAGCATTCACTGAGTTCAACACTGTCAGTCACCTGGGGGAGGGTTCAGGGGGAATATTTAAGTATAGTACTTTTACCTCTGTGTATTGTGGTGATGCAAGAGTTGGTGGGGAATTTTCAAATTGGAAGAAATGAGTTGATATTTGGAAATCTGAATTTTTAAAGCATCATTTAGCAAGAAAATCACAGTAGGTGGTTTGCAAAAGCTGTGGCAAGTAAATCCGTCATTAACCACTACAGACCTGTTACGTAGGTTGTGTGAGAGATCTCCCAGAGGAGATCAAAGTTCTTACTGACAGTGATTTGCTCGCTGTTGAAATGAATACCTCTCTATATAAAATTCAGTTTGCACATGTTGTTCTCACTGGGTAAAAATTGTACAGCACAAGATTTTTGCACACACTGGTCATTACAAATTAGAGGGGACACCGGTGGGAA
Source organism: Hemitrygon akajei (assembly GCF_048418815.1). NCBI lineage: Eukaryota > Metazoa > Chordata > Chondrichthyes > Myliobatiformes > Dasyatidae > Hemitrygon > Hemitrygon akajei. The sequence goes on along the minus strand of NW_027332004.1, from coordinate 1,589,048 downwards.
GGCGGGGAGACCTCCAGTGTCCCTGATGCCCTCACGTAGAAGGTGTATATCCAGCTGCACTTTAAGGAGTTGGAGCTGGAAATGGATGAATTCCGCATCATCCGAGAGTTGGAGGGGGTGATAGATATGACATGGTGAGTTACACACAAGGTGCAGGACACAGGAAACTGGGTGAGAGTCAGGAAGGAGAATGAAGTTAAATAGCCATCGCAGAGTACTCCTGTTGCCATCTCATACAACAACAGGTGGACACTTTACAAACTGTTGGGGGGGATTACCTGGCAGAGGAAAGTCAAAGGGGAGATGGGGGATTTGTTAGTTAGGGGAACAGAACTAGAATGGGACTAATATCCGAGTGGCAAGGCTTGCTAGTGCTTCCCTGTGGGGTGGGTGGTTAAACTAAAGTTGCAGGAAGGATTGGAGCCAGAGTGACAGAACAGATAGTGGACAGAGTGAATTGAATTGAATTGACTTTATTACATACATCCTTCATATACACGAGTTGTAGAAATCTTTATGTTACGTCTCTGTCTAAATGTGCAATGTGAAATTTATAATAGTTTATAATAAATAGTATGTACAACAGGACAGTCAGGATAAATAAAAGTACAATTGTATCAGCATGAATTAATCTATCAGAGGGCCTGGTGGAAGAAGCTGTCCCTGGGCCTGTTCATCCGGGCTTTCAGGCTGTGGTACCGTTTCCCAGATGGTAGCAGCTGGAACAGTTTGTGGTTGGGGTGACTCTGGTCCCCAATGATCCTTTTTACACAGTGGCCCTTTTTACACACCTGTTTTTGTCAATGTCCTGAATAGTGAGAAGTTCACATCTACATTTGCGCTGGGCTGTCCGCACCACTCTCTGCAGAGTCCTGCAACTGAGTGAAGTACAGCACCCATACCAGACAGTGATGCAGCCAGTCAGGATGCTCTCAATTGTGCCCCTGTAGAAAGTTGTTAGTATTTGGGGCCCCATCCCAAACTTCCTGAACCGCCTGCGGTGAAAGTGGTGCTGTTGTGCCTTTTTCACCACACAGCCAGTATGTACAGACCAGGTGAGATCCTCGGTGTTGTGTATGCCAGGGAACTTGAAGCTGTTCACCCTCTCAACCCCAGATCCTGGGTCAGCCTGTCTCCATTTTTCCTGTAGTCTGCAGCCAGCTCCTTTGTTTTAGTGACATTGAGGGCCAGGTTGTTTTCTTGTTACCAAACAGAAGTTGTTCAGACCTCAGGGCATGAAATTATGATATTGTAGCCATTACTTGGACTTGCTTGCACCCAACAGTCTGAGGGATTTCAAGGAACAAATCTGTAGAGAGATTGTGTACTATGCCAAGAAACAAAGGTTGATAAAGTGTTACGAACCCCATAACTGGGTCACTTACCAGCAAAGTTAGAGAGGTCCGTTGAAGTCTGATTGTACTATTTTAACAGTATTTATTGGTAAAAGTACACCAGCATAATATCAATGCAAACATACAGATAATATACGTCGTCAATACTAGATCTAAAAGTGCGGGTATAATAATAATCAATAAGAAATAAGCTCTTTCGTTGCCTAGGGGATAATGTATTGTCCGATGGAAATATCAAAGGTCATTTAGTTCATGCAGGCTGCAGCCTTTGGTTGCAGTCAAGAGAGGGATTTTTGAAACTTGCCAGCTTTTCCTTTTTATGATGTCGATCCTTCCAGAGTTCCGTTGGTGTTGGTTTCTCCTTTTAGCTAAAGCCGTTCTTCCGTGGTAAGGCCCACCAATTCCTTGGCAAATGGAAAAGGACGCACGCGGGCCCCCCACCAGCTGTCACTATTAAACGCTGTCACGGGATTTCTTAGCGTTTCTCCTGGTGAGTCTAAAGGGGTTGTTCCCCAGACCCTCTTTTATCCTTACTCGCGGGGTCTCAGATATCAATCAGGTTGGGATGATGCAATCCCTCAACCAGCCCACTCTGGTCATCCCTTGAGGGCTTCAATGAATAGTACAGTACTCAATACACAATTCCGTCTCCAAGAGACAATGGCCAATATCCGTGGCTTTGTATCGCCGAGGCCAGGACACATTCCAAACGTCTCTCTCTCATTTCCTGGGTCCCCAGACCCAAATTAATAGTGATCTTGCGATTCTCGAAAAGGAGGGGGCTACTTTGTACCCTTTGGCTCCTCAGAGTTGTGGCACGTTCGTAACAAAAGTGAGTGATTTTAACTTTCCATTTATTGACTGGACTCCCATGCTGTAAAAGGACTAGATGGGGTAGAGTTTGTCAAATCTGCCTTGATCAGTATTTAAAATTCCCAATGTAGAAGTGTGCAATAAGCTATTGGGAAGTGATCTAGGGCTAGTGACAGAAATTAGTGTATGGGAACACTTTGTATCTACTGATCATGAGATTCCAAGTAAATACAGAAAAACAGGGGCCTGGACCTCTTTCGAGATTCTAAATTGGAGAAAGGCCAATTTTTATGATATTTGCAAGGATTTGACAAGCGTTAATTGGGACAGGCTGTTTTTTAGCAAAGGAGTACTTGGTAAGTGTGAGTTCTTCAGAAGTGAAATTTTAAGGGTGTACAGTCTGTATGTGTCTGACAAAATAAAAGTTGAATGGTAACTAGTGCAAGGAATCTTGGTTTTCAACTGTAAAGGGGATTTCTTCTTTTTCTTTGTTACTGTGTATGTAATCAAAATGGCTTCTTTGTTTTGTTAAAAGTAGGAATGTTTCTTTGTTGCGAGAGAGTGCTGGAAGCTTGTTTGGGTTAAAATTTACTGATAACGAGAATTGTATTCCTTTGTAAACCAATTGGGATTAATGTTGTTTTGCTTCTGAGTCTGTAAGCTATTGTTGGCGGGCTTTTGGGGAAATCGGCGCGAGGGGGTGAGAGAGAGAGGACGCGATGCTGTAAACGAGGCGAGGAACGGACCCCAAGTGGGGGGGGGTCCGAGGCCAGGAGGTACCCCGAGGAGAGGAGATGAAGCTAGATGTGCTTGGTGGACCACTTCGGGTGGTCCTAAGCTGCGGGTCGAGGAGTTCGGAGGGGATCGTATGCCAGAAGACTTCAGTAATTGAGCTCCAACGGTTGTGCAGGAAGTGGTTTAGACTTTGATAAGTTTGGCACCTTTTTATTTTTTTTCCTTCATATATATTGTATTGTTATTAATAACTTAGTTTTAGTAACCTTTATAAATTGTACTCATTTAATCGCATATGGTGTACTGTCTGTTTATGGGCGAGGTGGGGACATCACACAGCATCCACACCGGCTGATTACCCAGTTTGGCGGGGCCGAAGGCTGCTCCCCCTAGAAGAGAACAAGCTGAGCGAGCCTGAGGCGACCCAGGGGGTTGCACAACAGATACTGAGGCCCTGGATATCTCATTCCTCTAAATGCCACGGACTGTTGGGTGCAACCAATACTCATTAATGACAACCATTTCATAATTCCACTCCCAAAGTCATCTGACTTTCCTTTAGTTGTCTTCTGTTGGATTCTAAAAGTTTCCTAACGGTCTTTTGCTCTTTTGTTTGCCCTCTCCTCGGCTTTTATGTTGGTTTTGGATTCTCATTTAACCCACAGTTGTGCCCTGCTGCCTTTCCAATGCTGCCACGTCTTTGGGATGTATCGATCACTCAGCTCTCGAATTGCTCCCAGAAACTCCAGCCATTGCTGCTCCGTTGTCACTCCTACCTTTTCCCTTCCAAACAAGTATGGCCAGCTTCTCTGTCACAGAAACATGGAGAAGTTCAGTGCAGAAACAGGCTATTAGGCCCATCTAGTCAATGCCAAAAACATTTAAGCTGTCTAATGCAACTACCTGCACTGGGATCATCACCCTCCATACCCCTACCATCCAGGTACCAATCAAACTTCTCTTAATGGTGAAATTGACCTCAAATTCACCACTAGTGCTGACATCTCATTCCACACTCTCACGACCATTTCAGCAAAGAGCTTTTCCACATGTTCCCGTTAAATTTTCACCTTCCCCACTTACCCATGACCTCTGGTTGTAGTCCCACCCAATCTCAGTGGAAAAAGCTGCTTGCATTCACCCTATCTATACCCTCATAATTTTGTTTACTTCTAACAAATCCTCAAAGCAATGTATAATTTCCTTGTTTATGTTTAGAGCCTTTTTTAGGTTTAGAAAATGATGAGGGGCATTGATCGTGTGGATAGCCAGAGGATTTTTTCCCAGCATTGTAATGGCTAACAGGAGGGGGCGTAGTTTTAAGGTGCTTGGAAATAGATACCGAGGGGATGTCAGGGGTAAGTTTTTTTACACAGAGAGTGTTGGATGTGTGTAATGCACTGCTAGCGGTGGTTGTCGAGGCGGATACAACAGGGTTTCTTAACATTCTCTTCGATAGGCACATGGAGCTCAGAAAAATAAAGGGCTATGCACTAAGGAAACTCCAGGCAGTTTCTAGAGTAAGTTACATAGTCGGCACAGCACTGTGGGCCAAAGGGTCTGTAATGTGCTACAGATTTCTATGATTCTATGAAATTCAAGGGAAATCTCCAAACCCACGGAGTGGTGACTAGTAGTGAATAGTGGGAAAGTTACTGGAACGTATGTGCAGGAACCAGAAATATAAGTATTTGGATCGATGTGGACTGATTAAATATAGACAGCATGGCTTTGTGCATGGTAGGTCATGTCTAACCAGTCTTAGAGAGTCTCTCGAGGAAGTTATCAGGAAAGTTGATGAAGGCAAGGCAGTGGATGTTGTCTACATGGACTTTAGCAAGACACTTGACAAAGTCTCATATGGGAGTTTGGTCAAGAAGGTTCAGTCACTCAGATTCAAGATGAGATAGTAAATTGGATGAGACACTGTCTTTGGGAGAAGCCAGAGTGTGGTAGCAGATGGTTGCGTCTCTGACTGGAACCTGTGACTAGTGGTGTGCCACAGGGATCAGTGCTGGATCTGTTGTTGTTTGTCATCTATATCAGTAATCTGGATGATAGTGTGGTTAACTGAATCAGCAAATATGTGGATGACACCAATACTGGTGGTGTAGTGGACAGTGAGGAAGACTATCATGGCTTGCAGTGTGATCTGGACCAGCTGGCAAAATGGTTTGAGAAATGGAAAAAGGAATTTAATGCAGACCAGTTTGAGTTGTTGCACTTTGGTATGACCTACCAAGGGAGGTCTTTCACAGTGACTGGTCCGGCACGGAGGAGTGTTGTAGAAGAAAGGGACCTGGGGATACAAGTCCTTAATTCACTGAAAGTGGTTTCACAGTTAGATAGTGATGGAAAAAAAGATTTTAGCCCATTGGCCTTCATGAACCAAATACTGACAATAGATGGATGTTAAGTTGACTTGTAAAAGACATTGGTGAGGCCTAATTTGGAGTATTCTGTGCAGTTTTGGTCACAAACCTACAGGAAAGATGTAAAAGAGGTTCAGAGATTTTAGAGAAAATTCACAAGGATGTTGCCAAGTTTGGAGGACTTGGGTTATAAGGAAGGATTGAACGGGTCAGGACTTTATTCCTTGGAATGTAGAAGATCGAGGGGAGATTTGTTTGTGATAAGAGAGGCATGGATAGTGTAAATGCAAGCTGGCTTTTTCCACTGAGATGGGGAGGGACTACAACCAGTGGCCAGGGGTTACAGTGAAAGGTGAAATGCTAAGGGGAGCACGAGGGGAAACTTCTTCACACAGACAGTCGTCTGGGTGTGGAATGAGCAGCCAGCACAAGTGGTGCACGCGAGCTCGATTTCAACATTTAAGTGGTTCGTGAAGGTACCTGGATGGTAGGGGTATGGGAGTGGTCAATTTAAATAGTTCAGCACATACTAGTTGGCCCAAAGGGCCTGTTTCTGTGCTGTAATTTTCTATGACTGTGACAAGAACCTAAAATAATACAACAATTCACTCTAAGTCCTTTTAACAGCTGCGGACCAACAATTCACCTCAACAGGAATTTTTTATATGGCGTTAAAACTGTGGCACTTTAAGTTAATAATACATAAAAGAAGATCCCAGCTGCACGTCAAGAGACTATTTGTGTGAGACTGTTTCAGTTACTGTGGGGTGAGGAACCCGTGCAGCTCAGTAGGAACAGGGAATAATACCAATGGAGAGAGTCAAACTGAGCCAAGGCACAGATTGGTGATGGCAGAAATGCCCCATTCTTACAGAGACAGGAAGAGCATCAGGGAATTGATGGTCATTCCAGATACCAGCACTCTGCCCAGTCAGGAGATGATTTCTCTTCCAACTTGTGTTGAACCTCACTGTAACAGTGTGACACCAGATCAAACCTTGGCAACTCATGTAATCTCATCTGAAATGTTGCCCTAAACCCATTGATGGATTTTGTAAATCTTTTCACAGGTTAAAAACGAGAAGGAATTTGTCTCCAGGAATCTCAAACACGGCACACAAGTTTTGCTGTCTCTGTCTAGATATTTAAGAAGTGGAGCAAGCTACCTACCTACTTCCAAGTGACATCTCCTCTTCACTCAATCATCCTTCCTGCTCAGACTGTGGGGAGGGATTCACTCGGTCATCTCAACTGAAGGTACATCAGCAAGTTCACACTGGGCAAGGCCATTCACTTTTTCTGTTTGTGAGAAAGGATTCAATTGGTCTTCCTACCTGCGGACACACCGTCAGTTCACACCACACCGAGCAGAGGTTGTTCATCTGTTGAATTTCTGGGAAAGGATTCACGCAGTCATCTGACCTAATGGCTCACCAGCCAGTTCACACCGGGGAGCGGCCGTTCACCTGCTCAGTCTGTGAGAAGAGATTCACTCACTCTTCCACCCTATGGAAACACCAGCGAGTTCACACTGGGGAGAAGCAATTCACCTGCTCAGAATGTGGGAAGAGATTCACTCAGTCATCCAACCTACTGGTACATCAGCGAGTTCACACTGGGGAGAAGCCGTTCATCTGCTCAGAATGTGGGAAGGGATTCACTCAGTCATCCACCCTACAGAGTCATCAGAGAGTTCACACTGGGGAGAAGCCGTTCACCTGCTCAGAATGTGGGAAACGATTCACTCGGTCATTCCAACTACTTGAACACCTGCGAGTTCACACTGGGGAGAGGCCATTCACCTGCTCAGAATGTGGGAAAGGATTCACTCAGTTATCCACCCTACAGAGACATCAGCGGGTTCACACTGGGGAGAAGCCATTCACCTGCTCAGAATGTGGGAAAGGATTCACTCAGTCATCCCACCTACAGAGTCATCAGCGAGTTCACACTGGGGAGAAGCCGTTCACCTGCTTAGACTGTGGGAAGAGATTCACTGATTCATCCAACCTACAGAGGCATCGGAAATTTCACACTGGGGAGAAGCCGTTCACCTGCACAGTCTGTGGGAAGGGATTCACTCATTTATCCAACCAACAAAATCATCAGCGAGTTCACACTGGGGAAAAGCCGTTCACCTGCTCAGACTGCGGGAAGAGATTCACTCATTCATCCACCCTACAGAGTCATCAGCGACTTCACACTGGGGAGAGGCCGTTCAACTGCTCAGTCTGTGGGAAGGGATTCACTCAGTTATCCAACCTACAGAGTCATCAGCGAGTTCACACTGGGGAGAAGCCATTCACCTGCTCAGTCTGTGGGAAGGGATTCACTCAGTTATCCAACCTACAGAGTCATCAGCGAGTTCACACTGGGGAGAAGCCATTCACCTGCTCAGTCTGTGGGAAGGGATTCACTCAGTTATCCAACCTACAGAATCATCAGCGAGTTCACACTGGGGAGAAGCCGTTCACCTGCTCAGAATGTGGGAATCGATTCACTCAGTTATCCCACCTACTTGAACACCTGCGAGTTCACACTGGGGAGTAGCCATTCACCTGCTCAGAATGTGGGAAGGGATTCACTCGGTCATCCCACCTACTTGAACAGCTGCGAGTTTAAACTGGGGAGAAGCCATTCTCCTGCTCAGAATGTGGTAAGAGATTCACTCAGAGGTCTCAAGATGGCGCTCATGGAGTAAACCGCTTCTAGGCTTTGCTCCAAACCTTTTACGTCTTTTTAACCTACAAACACCCCTTAAAGGATCTTCTTATACTTATTCTAAAGGGGTCCAAACATACAGAATTTTTCTTTTTAACTATTTGAATTATTCTCAACTTGCTGAAATGTCTAGAGCAAAAGAATCAAAACAGACGAAAGAACCGATAACTTTAGAATCAATTGTGAAGCTTATAGAAGACAAATTTGAAGAACTGGAGAGAAAAATAACCGTAAAGTTTTTTCGGTTTGATGAGCGTTTGAAACTAGTTGAAGAAAAGCTCCAGACATTTTCACTGGAATCACAAAAACAACAAGCAAGTATTTTGGCTCTTGAAGAAGCCGCTTGCAAGAAAGATCGTATAATTGAAAAAATACAAGAAGAGCAAACTTCGACTTCTCAACAGATGGATCGTTATAAAGTTAAAATTATTGATTTGGAAAATCGCTCTCAAAGACAAAATCTTCGATTAATTGGGATTCTGGAAAAATTTGAGAGCAGTGATCTTACCGTTTTTTCTCTAAATTTCTAATGGATGTCTTGGGTCCAGAGGTACTGGACTCTCCCCCGGTAATCGATGGGGCACACCGTATCTCCCATTTTCGGTCGTATTCAAGTTTGAAACCACGACATGTAATTCTTCAGATCCATTACGCTCATACCAAAGAACGTTTGATTCGGGTGGCTCGAAAAAAAGGGATGATCAGCTATCAAGAGTTCAAATTTCGCATTCTGGAAGATTATAGCCCTGAAATCTTAAGGGCGAGAATGGCTTTTAGATCGGTTATGTCGAAATTTCACCAGAAAGGCTGCAAGCAAGCGCTGTTATTTCCAGCACACTTGAAAGTCACTCTTGATGACGGAACTTTTCGGCTGTTTAAATCTCCAGCGGATACTCAAAATTTCCTGGAACAATGACATTCTATCGGGCTGACTAATGTAATTTAGCCTATAGATTTGGATCTGTTACAGAATGATGTTTGGGTTTTTTTGGGGGTATGGCTTACATGTATTTCTTATATACGGTTAAAGCTCTTTTTTGCTCGGTTCATTTGGACTTTATTATTTTTCCATATTATTAATGTATTAGCGTTGAAAATAACTTATTAGGGTTTTTTTTCTCCTTTTTGCTTTTCTTTTTAAGCTGATATACGCTTTTTTATACTCTTAACATTTAAATATTAAGATTTTTTAAAAAAATAAAATGTCGTTTCTTCTTCCCGGCAGACTTCAGTGCTTGGAGCGTCATATCTGTTTAGATGTGTTTGAAATTTTTAAACTTTCATTTAAAATACCAATCCAGTATTAGTCATCTATGGGTTTTATCGTTTTAATTCTTTTTTAACCCTTTTGTTTATATACATTTATAATACTAATTTTATATTTTAACTTTTGTTATACCAACCCTCTCTTATAATGTGGGGTGTTTGTATTTTTTTTTAAAACTTTGTTGCGTCTGAGTTGCCGTCTTGAGACACGGGGGTAATTTTAGTATTAGATTGCTTGCTTGCCTCTTTTTGGCTTTTTTTCCTGGGGTTTTGAGGGTGGAGGGAGGGGGATTTTTCTTTCTTCTTTTTTTTTGCTTGCTTTCTGCTTAGTTTTATTTCATGGGCTTATATGAAACTACAAAAATGGTCGCAGTGCCGTGACTTCTGGTTTCTCCTTGAACTTACTTCCTTCTTCCGGGTTCATGAGTTCACTTTTTTTTTCAAACTTATGTGTTAATTGTAATAAATATTGTCAATATGGATAGGACTATTAACTTTGTTTCTTGGAATACTAATGGTTTAAATCATCAGATCAAACGGAAAAAAACATTCAAAGTATTCCATAGAATGAATGCTAATGTTATTTTTGTACAAGAGACTCATGTAAGGAAGGTGGATAGTCAACGGTTGTTTAGGTTTTGGAAGGGCCAACAGTATCACTCAAATTCGCAAGCCAAAGTGAGAGGTGTTTCTATTTTTATAGATTCATCAACTTCTTTTATACATCATGAAACAATTTCAGATCCGCAAGGTAGATTTTTGCTTATTACTGGTCTACTTTTTAATCAAAAGGTTGTTTTAGTTAATGTTTATGCTCCAAATACTGATTGTCCTGAATTTTTTAAATGTTTATTTACATCCTTTCCTAATTTGAATCAATATAGATTAATAATGGGTGGGGCTTTTAACTGTTGTTTAAACCCTTTGATGGATAGATCCAAGCCCACCCAAACTCTTCCGAATAAATCGGCTTCTCTTATTAACTCTTTTATGATTGATTCAGCTATTTGTGAAATTTGGCGCTTTTTACACCCTAACGACAGAGTTTTCATACTTTTCCCATGTTTACCATAATTAGTCAAGAATTGATTACTTTTTCATTGATCACCATTTACTTAACAGATGTTATGGATTGTAAATATGACTCTATTACCATATTTGATCATGCACCTTTGAAGTTATCTATTAAGATGACGGATTCATATATTAATACTAAAGGTTGGAGGTTTAATCCTGTTTTATTGCAGGATCCTGAATTTGTCAACTTTATTAAACAGCAAATTGATTTGTTTTTCTCAACAAATTTTACAGCAGAGATCTCTAGTGGAACTTTGTGGGATACTTTTAAGGTATATATTCGTGGACAGATTATTTCATATTCTGCTGGAGTTAGAAAACAAACTAATTCTAAAATATTAATACTAGTTGATAAAATTAAAGCAATTGACAAGATTTATTCAATGACCCCCTAGCAAAGAACTTTATAAAGAAAGAGTGGAACTTCAAATGGAGCATAGCTTACTATTATCCTCCTCGATTGAAAGTCAGTTAATTAAATCAAAAGCCCAATTCTATATATATGGAGATAAGTTTGGTAAATTACTAGCTAATCAATTGAAAATTGTTTCAGATAAATGACAGATTACTAGGATTCGTAAACAAGATGGTACTTTGACGATCGATCACAAAGAGATAAATAAAGCCTTTCAAGATTTTTATAATTATATCAATCAAAATGTACTAAGGACTCTTCTATAATAAATGAATTTTTAAGGAAATTGAATATTCCAAAAGTAACTGTTGAGGATAGTGTATTTTTGGATACACCTATTACGGAGTCTGAAATAGAAAAGGCTATTTTTTCAATGAATTCTTGTAAAGCTTCTGGTCCAGATGGTTTTTGTACAGAATTTTTTAAATCTTTTTCTTCCATACTTTCTCCTTGGCTTTGTAAAATTTTTAAAGATGCATTAAGTATAGGTAAACTACCACAATCTTTTTATGAAGCTTCTATTTCTTTAATTCTTAAAAAAGATAAAGACCCTACTGAATGCACATCCTATCGGCCTATATCCTTGTTGAATACAGATTTTAAGATTTTTAGTAAAATTTTGGCTATTAGATTAGAAAATATATTACCTCAAATTATTTCTGAAGATCAGACTGGATTTATTAAAAATCGCTATTCATCTTTTAACATTAGAAAATTAATTAATATTATTTATACCTCTTCATCTAAAATACCAGAATGTGTCATTTCTTTAGATGCCGAAAAAGCATTTGATAGAGTCGAATGGCCATATTTATTTAATACAATGCAACATTTTAATTTTAGTTCAAAATTTATATCATGGATTAAATTAATATACCATAAACCCCTAGCTTCGGTTTTTACCAATAATCAAAGATCACCTTTTTTTCAGCTATTTCGTGGTACAAGGCAAGGTTGTCCTTTAAGTCCTTTATTATTTGACATTGCTTTAGAACCCTTGGCTATAGCTATTCGTGAATCACCCAATATTTTCAGTATTACCCATGGGGAGACGACGTATAAGGTATCATTATATGCGGATGACTTGTTATTATATATATCTGACCCTGAAAGATCTATTCCTGCTATTTCTTCTTTGCTCGCTCAATTTAGTAACTTTTCTGGTTATAAATTGAATTTTAATAAGAGTGAACTATTTCCAATAATATGCAAGTTCCAATTTATAATCATGTACCATATAGAATTGTTACAGATTATTTTACTTATTTAGGTATTAAAATTACTAAAAAAACAAAGATTTATTTAAAATTAATTTTCTACCTTTAATCGATCAAATTAAGCAACTTGCTAATAGGTGGTCTCCATTATCTTTGTCGTTGGTAGGCAGAGTTAATGCCATTAAGATGATGATACTACCTAAATTTTTATATTTATTTCAAGCATTACCAATTTTTATTCCTAAATCTTTTTTTTTGATATGGTTGACTCTAAAATATCTTCTTATTTGTGGCAGAACAAAAATCCTAGACTAGGCAAAAAATATTTACAGAAGCCTAAGAAGGAGGGCGGCTTGGCTCTACGAAACTTAAGATTTTACTATTGGGCAGTTAACATACGGTATTTAATATTCTGGACACAAGAATCGACTACAGCTGCTTGCCCACAATGGGTAAATTTGGAATGTAAATCTGTGCAAGATTTTTCATTGATCTCAATCTTAGGATCTTCACTTCCTTTTTCGTTATTTAAAATGAATAAACAGATAACTAATCCCATAGTCAAGTATACATTACGAATTTGGTTTCAATTTCGTAAATTTTTTGGCTTGAATAAGTTTATGCTGTCATGTCCTATAATATCTAACTACTTCTTTCGGCTTTCATCTATAGATCAAGCTTTTCTATTATGGAAAACAAAAGGTATAACATGTTTTCGTGATCTGTGTTTGGATGATAACATTATGTCCTTTGAACAGCTATCTAATAAATATAATTTACCTAAAACCCATTTTTTTAGATATTTGCAAGTCAGAAATTTTCTGTATAATGAATTAAAGTCTTTTTCGAAAGAATGTCCATTGGACATTACAGAAAGAATTTTAGCCCTCAATCCTTGTCAAAAGGGTTTAGTAGCTTTCATTTATAATATGATTATGAGTGTACAGCCAGATGTATCAGAAAAAATTAAGAAGGAATGGCAAGAAGAATTGCATTGTCCTATATCTACTGAGCAATGGCAAAATTTTTTATCATTGGTAAATTCGTCCTCTATTTGTGCTAAACATGCCCTAATACAATTTAAGGTTGTACATAGAGCTCACATGTCTAAAGATAAACTTGCTCGATTTTATTCTTATGTTAATTCAACTTGTGACAGATGTCATTATGATGTTGCTTCATTGACTCATATGTTTTGGTCTTGTCCTTGTTTACAAAATTATTGGAAAGATATTTTTAATATTATTTCAAGAGTTTTAAATATCAATTTCCAACCGCATCCTTTTACTGCAATTTTTGGTTTACCAATGATAGATAATAATTGTCTATCCGCTTCATCTCAACGATTGATTGCATTTGTTACATTAATGGCTAGAAGATCTATTTTACTGAATTGGAAAGACATTAACCCTCCAACTGTATTTCAGTGGTTTTCTCAAACTATTTCTTGTCTGAGTTTAGAAAAAATTAGAAGTGTGGTTTTTGATTCTTCAGTTAAATTTGAGGAAACTTGGAGACCATTTTCATATGAGTTAAATGGTCTGATCCTAAACCTTACTGTTATTATCCTTAATTATTTGGATGGAGGTTCGGAGTTATCGGCACTACTGTATGTATTTAACATTATGCAATTGCCCATGTTGGTTAGTTTTTTAAAAAGTTTTCTTATAGTTTTTTGGTTTTTTTTTCTCTTTTTCGATTCTTTTACATTAATACTATGAGTTTGGGAGGCTTTATGTATTGATTATTACATATCTGATTGTCTATTTAAACTATTAATTATGTACTCTCAAACGTTTTGTATTCATATTTCACTTATGTTTTTCTTAAAATTAATAAAAAGATTTAAAAAGAAAGAAAGAGATTCACTCAGTTATCCAACCTACAGAGTCATCAGCGAGTACACACTGGAGAGAAGCCGTTCACCTGCTCAGTCTGTGGGAAGAGATTCATTGATTCAACCAGCCTACAGAGACATCAGCGAGTTCACACTGGGGAGAAGCCGTTCACCTGCTCCGAATGTGGGATGGGATTCACTCAGTTATCGAAGCTACAGAGTCATCAGCGAGTTCACACTGGGGAGAGGCCGTTCACCTGCTCAGTCTGTGGGAACGGATTCACTCAGTCATCCAACCTACAGAGACATCAGCGAGTTCACACTGGGGAGAGGCCGTTCACCTGCTCAGAATGTGGGAAAGGATTCACTCAGTCATCCCAACTACTGGCACACCAGTCAGTTCACACTGGGGAGTAGCCATTGTTATGAATCCCTAGGTTTTGTTTGCATTGGACTGTCATTTTAAGAGAGAGTGATAGATATAAGGCGAATCAGTCTGACTTGCAGCTTGTTTAGTTTTCCTTCTTTTTCAATCTTTTTATTAAGTTTTTCAAAAGCAATTCATAATGTTCTTAGTAGTACAAAGGGAGTGGGATTACATTGTTGGCAATTAACATATGAAAAAAAAACTATAAATAGCACCAATATAATTGACCTCCCAAACCCCTAATATAACCAAAATAGAAAAAAAAGGGAAAAGAAATCAAATTGAAATCAAACAAAAACTAAACTAAACCAAACTGAAACTAAACTAAACAAAGCTGGGCTATTCAATTATGTCAAATAAAATCATGAATGTCGTCAACTCCGCTCCTCTACTCAAATCAATGGATAAAGTAAAGGAATCAGAAGAAGTCAAATTACATTCTATGGAAGTGTTGAATAAAAGGCCTCCAAGTTTCTTCAAATTTAACGGAGGGGTCAAATGTACCACTTCTAATTTTTTCTAAATTTAAACAAGATATTGTTTGGGAAAACCACTGAGCTGTAGTTGGAGGATTTGTCTCTTTCCCGTTCAATAGAATAGATCTTCTAGCCATTAAGATAGCAAATGCAATCACCCGCCAAGCTGCAGAGGACAAATCAATCCAAAAAATTGCAGTAATAGGATGAGGTTGTAAACCTATGTGTGAAATTGTAGAGAATATATCAACAATATTTTTTCATAATTGTTCCAATAGAGAGCAAGACCAAAACATACGAGTTAGAGAAGCTTCCTCAGAACGACATCTATCACAGATCGGATTTATATAAGAATAAAATTGGGCTAACTTATCCTCAGATATATGTACCCTGTGTACCACTTTAAATTGAATCAACGTATGTTTGGCACAAATAAAAGAACAATTAAGTAATTGTAACGTTTTTTTCCCCATTTCTTTATAGGTACGGAGAGTTGACGTTCCTTCTCCCATTCATTTTTAATTTCTCAGATATATCTGGCTGTATATTCATAATCATACCATAAATGATTGCTATTAAACCCTTTTGATAAGGATTTAAGCCTTTTTTTTCCATAACAGTTGGATATGAAAGCGGAAAGGTCGGTAACATCGTATTTAAAAAATGTCTGATCTGTAAGGATCTAAAACATATTGCATTTGGGAAAATTATATTTAATAGACAACTGTTCAAAAGACATGAAACAGTTATCCAAAATTAAATCACAAACACATATTATACCCTTCATTTTCCAAGCCATAAAGGTTTGATCCATGACAGAGGGTTAAAAGAAAAAATTAGATATAATAGGATTTGATAAAATAAATTCATTCAAGCCAAGGAATTTACGAAATTGAAACCATATTCATAATGTATGTTTAATTGTAGGGTTAACCATTTGTTTATTCAATTTAGAGAGAACCAAGTGAAGTGAGCTCCCTAAGATGGAAGCCAATGCAAATCCTTGTGCCGAATTGTGTTCAAGATTAACCCAATGAAGACTAACATTCAAATCCACTTCTTACATCCAAAATATTAAATATCGAATAGTAATTGCCCAGTAATAAAACCTTAAATTTGGCACTGCCAAGCCACCATTCTTTTTGGATTTCTACAAATATTTTTTACTTAGCCTAGGAATTTTATTCTGCCATTTTTTAAATGAAATTTTAGAGTCAATAGTATCAAAAAAGGATTTAAGAGTAATGATTGGTACTGCTGGGAAAATATATAAAATTTTAGGTAAAATAATCATTTTTATAGCATTAATTTGGCCAATCAATGACATAGACAATAAGGACCATCTAGTAAACAATTGTTTGACCTGATCAATTAAAGGTAAAAGATTAACATTAAATAAATCCTTATGTTTTTTTAGTTATTTTAACACCTAGATAAGTAAAATAATCCGTAACTAATCTAAATGGTAAATGTCTATAGATTGGAACTGACAAATTTAAAGGGAAAAGTTCACTCTTATTAAGATTCAGTTTGTAACCAGAAAAGTTACTAAACTGAGCGAGCAGGATATAAAAGCAGGATTGGATTTGTCAGGATTCGAAATATTTAATAACAAATCATCTGCATATAATGATAACTTGTGTACCACATTCCCGCGGAAAATGCCAAGTATAGGAGAGTCACGAATAGCAATAGCTAAAGATTCCAGGGCAATGTCAAATAGCAATGGGCGAAGAGGATAACCTTGCCTAGTGCCACCAAATAACCGAAAACAAAATCTTATATTATTGGTAAATACCGAAGCCATAGGGGCATAATATATCAATTTAACCCAAGATATAAATTACAAACTAAAATTAAATTTCTCAAGCGTGGTAATTAAGTATGGCCGTTCAACTCTATCGAATGCTTTCTCGGCATCCAATGAGATGACTCATTCTGGAATTCTAGATGAGGGAGTATAAACAATATTCATCAATCTCCTAATATTAAAGGACAAATAGCGGTTTTTAATAAATCTGGTCTGAGTGACCGAGATACTTCGAGGCAATACATTCTCCAATCTAGTAGCCACCATTTCCGCCTCCTGTCCAGGGGTGCTGCATTTACCTGATGTGCAGGTTCGAGATTCCCCCACGTGGGACCTCGGGGAATTGCACAGACGCGAAGAGGCCCGGGGGGGCGGGGGGCGTTCCTCAGTCTGGGACTCCAGTGTCCCGGGGTTTGCATTTTTCCGGAGAGAATCTTTTTGCTCCCTTTGCAGAGGACGGTGCATTCGGCGGTTTGGCCGATATAATGATGTTAAATTGACAGATCCCTCAGCAGTGATGCTGGATCTGCAGCGATCTCGGTCACGGCCCTGCACCCCGATGCAGAGTGACGGTGAGAAACGGGACTGATTATTCAACCAGTCACTTGTTGTCGCCAGTCAGTTGAATCGGAGGCAACTTATTTAATCCCGCACGTTGGCAGCTCACACATTGTTTAATTTACATTTGTCATGATGAAATCAATAAACCGCTGTAACTTCCTGTCCTGGTGCCGGACTCGAGTTTTATTTGAGGTTTCTGCTGCCCCCCGCACCCTGTGCACTGCAACAGTGGGTCGGAGCTCCTCACACTGACACAGTAGCGTCTCAGCTCCAGGCTGAGGGAGGTCGGACTGGCAGAGTCTGGGTGCCCAGGATCTCATATCCACCAAAGCTCCTTACTTGCTAAATGACCCTCTCCTGCCCCCCGCTGACAGTTAAAATCGATGAGATTCCACCCGCAAACGGTTAATATCAACCGTGAGTACACTGAGGTCCCAAGTACGAGAGGGATGGGGGATGAAATATCGGCGTCAGACACGGAGTGAAGCTCCCTCCACACCGTCCCATCACACACTCCCGGGGTCAGACACAGAGTGGAGCTGTTCTGATAGCGCTGCGTGAAATCGAGAAAAAACTGCTTCATGAAGGTCGTGAGTTACTTGGAGTTGGTTTGAAACGTCTCTTGGACATCTGAGTGAGCGGCTGGGTTAGTGTGGAAGCTTCGTTTGGAGTTTTTCTGCCAGTTTGGACTGGGTTCGTTGACGGTTGGGAACAGAGTAGCTCCCAGCTGTGGCCGCTGGCAACTCGCTGGGAAGCCGGGTCGCTCCAAAAACCGGAGACAAACGCTGTCGTTCCCCCACTGACATCGGGACAACCTCCTTCCATCTTTATCGTCGTGACTCTCGTTTGGTGCAGGCGCCGAAGCATCGTTTGAGACGTCTCGATCTCTCACGGCCTGGAAGTTCTGCAGGACTAACGGAGCCTTTCCTGGCGTTGGAATTTCTGGCACTGAGCCAGCAAGGTACTGTCGAGTACAAACTTTTCCAGCCAGTTACTCAACTCACTCCAGGACTGTATAAGCAGCACCACCACCGTATCATTCTCGATTCGGACACAGAAGCAACATGCCGGATCAGTCTACAGGCAGTCGCAGGCCTTCGCGGAGTTATGCAAAGGCGGCTGCCTCTCCAGCCTCGGACAACGCCCTGTTTCGGTCGGTGAAAGTTGAACGCGGGGTGCAATGTATTTTGCATCCTGGAACTACCCTGGAAAAGTGCGCGGAGGCTATGGAGGACTTGTTGGGGAGAGATGGTGTTTTGGCCACTGAGAAAGAGTTCGGGAAGGCAGTGTTTTATCTGAGGAATGATGAGTTGGTGCATCGGGCCCTCAGTAGGGGGATCACGGTGGAGAACATCTTTTTACAGATGGAGCTGGTGACAGCTCCCACCCAACGCATCGTCCTCGGTCACGTAAAGCCTTTCATCCCCAATGAGGACCTGCTTCCCGCACTGGCCCGCTTGGGGCAATTAAGGTCAGAAATAACTGCCATCAGGCACAAATTCAGGAGACGCACCCTCCGTACCGTAATCTCTTTCCGGCAACAGGTGTTCATGCAGCCTGAAAGGGGGACGAAGTTGAGGGCCGGTTTACTGTCCGGCACGAGGGGGTAGATTATCAGGACTATTGGAGCTCTGAGCACCCACGGTGCCATGCGTGCGGGGAGGTGGGGTACTTTCGGGGGGACTGTCCTAGTACCCGAAAACCCAGGGAGTCCACTTCGGGAACTAGTGCCCCTGCTAGCTCTGCCCCGATCCCATTCCTGCTCCTACACCTGTGCCGGCCCCTGACCCTGTCTCTACCCCTGTCCCTATTCATACCCCTGTGCCGGCCCCTGCTCCTGCCCCTGCCCCGTCTCTACCCTGTCCCTATTCCTACGTCTGTTCCAGTCTCTGCTCCTACCCCTGTGGATCAGGCGAGTGCTCCTGAGACTACGTGCAGGGAGGTTCAGGCGAGGGACGGGGCGGAGCCTGTGCGGGGAAGGAAAGTGAGGAAGAAATCCAAACACATGAAGAAGTCGGCCTCCGAGACCGCAGAGCTCACGCCCATTTGCCCTGAAGTGGAGCGGGAGGCTCGGGGAAGTGCACAGTCGAACGGGGTGATGGAAGCGGAGAGTAACGCTCCATCGGTGAATCCCGCATCTGTGTGCTCCTCCGGCTTGAAGAGGAGAAGGGAATGTTCCCCCAAGAGGGCAGGGAATGTAGATGCGGGGGAGTCCCAGAAAGGGGTGGGAATCCGGGTGGAGGTTGTGTCTAACCCTGAATCCCCAGACATAGTCACCAGTCCTGTGGTAGGTGGAGTGGTTGTGCAGGTAGCTAGTGCTAGGCCGATTTGCACAGCTAAAACAGACTTGGAGCCCTCCACCCAGGACTTAGCAGTAAGCGCCTCCCTGGAGGCAAGTGTATTAAACAGTATGAGCGGAGAGGAGACCAAGCTCTCTCACTGTCAGCATCAGGCTGCCGGTGAATCCCTTGGACCAGAGCTGCTGGGGTCCCCTTCATACCTGTCTCCTGGGGAGGGTGATATAACCTGCATGCCGCCCCCATTAGCTAATGGCCTTCAGGGAGTATCTGGGGGTTTTCCCTCCATCGTCGCAACTGTGGATACGATTGCCACGTATTAGAACACACGAGGAGGAAGATGGGGAATCTGTCTGCAGTGAGGGGTTGGAGGGAGACTCTTTTGATAGTGAGACAGTGGACATCCTCATCCCTCCTGAGAAATCCTCAATTATACCTGTGAAGGAGATCAGAGAGTTCATTCTCACCTCTGAGGGTGCAAAGCATCGGCCTAAACTAACCTCGCTTCGCTGGTCTAGCATGCCGAGGCTGGTGAAGTCCCTGCGAGTCATCCTCAGACGGAAGGGGAAGGGGAAGAGGAATGCTGTGTCGGGGAATGACAGGCGGCAGCTGAAATCCTTTCTGGATGACCTGGTGAGGGACATCAGAGTGGGAAGCAGCCTCGTTCCTTCGGGAGACGGTGGGTTACAGGGTGGCGTTGGCACCACTCGGGCCCGGAAAGCAAAGAGCATTTTTGCTTTCTTTCTGGATAGTGCGACTGAGGGCGCCTCCGCTCTCACTGGGAAGGGTACTGGTGCTGAGGCCCAGTCTGCTCCCAACATGAAGCTCACTGTAGCTGGTCTCAATTTTAATGGTAGCAATGGTTCTCTCCGAAGATAAAACACTCTCGCAGTCTTCAGCGATGGGAGATATACGGTGAGTTTCCTGTAGGGAACCCATACCATCCCGGGGGACGAGTCCGCTTGGCCCCTGGAGTGTCAGGGAGGGGTATACATGAGCCACCTCAGCTCCAGCTCTAGCGGGGGTGGCGATCCTGTTGACCTCGACCTTCCAGCCGGAAATGGTAAAAGCTCAGGATGTCGAGACCGGCCGCCTGCTCCATCTGGCTGTGCGCCTGGATGGTGAACCTCTGCATTTCATCAACGTGTATGCCCTGAGGGGCGGGGTGATGCAGACGCGCCTACTCCCTATTCCGTCAGCTGTCCACTCTACTGAGCTCCCTGGATCCTGGGGGTGGGGACTTCAAATGTACCTTCGAGGTGGAGAACCTCTGCAGTCTTCTTCGGCAAAGAAGCTAAAGGAGTTAGTCGATCCCTTTGACTTGGCGGACGCCTGGCGGGATCTACATCCTGACTCTGGAGCCTTCTGGAGAAGGTCTAGAGGGGGAGATTCCCGAATTAGACCGGCTCTGTGTCTCTCAAGCGTACAGCTCCCCCGCGACGGCAACCTGCATGCGGCAAATGTCGTCCTGGAACCATCACCTTGTGTGGATGGAATTTGCTCCCCGGCACTCTGAGGTGGGGCCGGCTGGTGGAGTAGTGGCATCAGCGCCGGACTCCGGAGAGAAGGGTCCCGAGTTCGAATCCAGCCACTCCTGTGCATGCTTTCCATGGGTTCAGCGTCGAGCTGGCCACTCGAGCTCGTAAAACAAAACTGGAGAATGCTGCAGAAACGCCACAGGATGACCAATCACCAGCATGATCGGAGCAGAAAGCTTGGCATGGCGGCGCCCCGATTGAGCGGTTTGAGAGAGCGTTGCTGGACCTAGTGTATCGGAGGGGTCGTGACTGTCACGTGACAACACTGCCCACTACCCGGTCGGAAGGCACGTCACCTGCCAGTGAAGGTTTGACCCCTTCTCGCCAATCAATGCACTGTTACGGACCCGTAGGTCTCGTTCACTGTGGACTGTCACTTTAACAGAGCGCTTCAGTGAGGCAGGACTATGATGTTGTTCACTGACCGACTCGCAGCTTGTTTACCTTTAAAACAAGGACACAGACAGTCACGGTCAGGAGTCGGAAGAGGAGAGAGAGAGAGAGGAGCGAACCTGGAAAAGGCAGCAGTTCCAGCTTGTCGAAGCTGAGAATTTGGAACTCTGCTACACCCACAAGGGTGGGGTGATCATCGATCCGGTGCGCATCGGATGTGTGGCTGTCACTCCGTATAATCCAAAGGAGTGGATTTGGGAATGTCCTTTGGTACCACTCGAAGTTACCCCTTGACTGGGTGTGTGATGTGGTAACCCGTTGAAGACGGCATCCCTGTGATAGATCACTCTGGTGGTCATTCGTGTGTGGGTTTGGAACGGCTCGACGGAGGATCTTCCACCACTGATATTTATTAATTACCACCGTGGAACCCGTGGAATTCGGCGTAATTGCCTTCTCTCTACCTTTCATCCTGGATTACAGATATCTCTCTCCCATCATTTACTCCGTGGATGAACTGAACTTCTATGCTTTCCCATCTCAAGACTCTGAGCCTTGTTCCGCCGAGCTCAATAGTTTGGGAGTTATATTTACACACACCTACACATAACACTGTTAACTTCTGTTCATCTTGGTTAAGTTGCTATATTATCAGTAGATACTAATAAAGATACTGGTTTTAACATCCGGGCACTCCAGTGACCACTGCCGATGGTGCCGCTAAGCTGGGGGCTCCCTGGACTTTGAACGGGACCCGCTGGGTTTGCGGCCACCGCGCCTACCCGTGGCTTCTCGCGAGCTGGTCCGGCTGTTGTTTTATGTGCCATATGTGCTGCCCTTCATCCACCCCCTGAACGATCTGGGGGCGCACCAGACACACAGCGGCCACCGGGACAAGAGGGCCATCACGGAGGCGGAGAGGTTCTGGATGATAGCCTCTCCCAGATAGGGCACGGCCCGATTGCCCCGTGAGGTGATCCAGATGACCAGTGTGCTCGAGACGCTGGCCAACGAGGTTGCAGTGGCACTGCAACAGACCGAAGATGCCCTCACCCGAACGGCGGCAGAGCTAGCGGCCGTCAGGATGGTCACCCTGCAAAATCGACAGGCCCCGGATTACCAACTGGCGGCTGATGGTGGTACCTGTGCAATCATTGGTAAGGAGTGCTGCACGTTTACCCCGGACGTGTGGATCAACATCACCCACTGGGCTGCTCACATTCGGGACTCGGTGTCAAAAATTCAAACACTGAGGGACCAGCTCCTCCGGCACGACACCTCATGGGGAAACTGGTGGCCGTTTGGGTCCCTGGGCAACTGTCACCCACTGGTCGATTGCACTCATTCTCGTTATCATCGCTGTGTGTATATTATGTTGTGCTTGCCAAACTATTCAGAGCACGTCTGCCTTTTTTTCAGGCCTGTACAGTCACATACAGCGTTAACCTTAGAAATAGTTGAGTGTAAGACTTCCATTAAGATATATCACTTTCCTTCTCACTGTGTTACATGTAATGCTTGGCGAGTGGCGTGGATCCGAGGTATGGATGGGGTCGTGACTGTCACGTGACACCACTGCTCACTTCCTGGTCGGAAGGCACGACACCTGTCAATCAAGGTTTGACCCCTCCTCGCCGATCAATGCACACCCCAACATTGGCCCCTTTAATTAGCCTTGTACTTGGCCTCGAGCAATTGGCCTTTGTAATCGGCTTAACTCTGCTGGTACCGAGCCATTAGCCCCCCTGTGAATTACCGGGGCGGGACCCTCCAGCCCTGCTGCACTATAAAGGGTGCCACGTGTGCTGGACCCTTTCCCTTTGCCATCTCCGAGGGACCACCCTGCTTCACTCCAGGCTGAGAACCGTGGAACGGCGCTGGAGAACTTGTTGGTGAGCTGTGCATTGAATAGGGTTGGGAGCGTCGATTAGTGTCCCGAATAGCACAGAGCCGAGCCTGCACTCGGTCAAGGTGTGGCGCATATCGCATTGGTTGTGTGTGGGTGTGTGCTTGTGTACTTTCTTCACAGGCGATTTTCCCACATTCGATAGTAATTGTCCGTGTGTGTTTTATTGCCGATTCGACTTTCCCCCGACTGCTGTAAATTGTGTGCGTGTTGCTTCTGTTGCCATTTTCCCACGTTTGCCTGCTGTAAATAAAATACGTTTCTACCATTACTGTGTGTGTCCAAAGTCCTTGCCTTTGAGACCTACCGAATCTGTTTCCCCACTTACAACAATTGCTCAGCCAATTTACATTTTCTACGTTCATGTGATATGGGTGTTTAATCAGTTTATAATACCAGTGTAATACCAAATTTCCAAGCACCTTAAAACTATGCCCCCTCGTATTAACCATTTCAACCCTGGGAAAAAACCTCTGGTTACCCACACGATCAATGCCCCTCATCATTTTATACACCTAAAAAAGGCTCCAAACATAAACAATGGCTGGAGCTTCTGGGAGCTTTTATTACTGAAAGGTGTATTACTGAACTTTCCTACTTTACCATCTCAAGACTCTGAGCTTTGTTCCATCAGGCTCGATAGTCTGGGAGTTATATTTACATATATATACACATAACACTGTTAACTTTCCTTTATTTCGTTAAGTTACCATATTATAAGTCGATACTACTAAAGATAATGGTTTTAACATCAAAACCAGACTCCAGTGTGAACTCTATTGCTGCTGGTTCGTTTCTAAAACGTTTCAGTTCGTAACACAGTTTTATAAAACTAGTTAGCCCACATCTGGTGTGTTTCATACAGTTCTGGTCGCCCCCATTCTCGGAAGGATGTCGGGGCTTTGGACAGAGCGCAGAAGAGGTAACCCAGGACCCTGCATGGATTAGAGGGCATGAGCTATAACGAGAGGCTGGACAAACTTGTGTTGTTTTCTCCAGAGCGGCGCAGGCTGGGGCGAGACTGGATGGACGTTTATAAGATTACAAGAGGAAGAGATAGAGTGGGCAGACGATATATTTTTCCTGGGGGTTGAAATGTCTAATACATTTAAGGTGAGAGGAGATGTGAGCGGCATTTTCTTCTTTCCACAGAGTAGTCAGTAAATGGACATCTGTCTGGAGGTGAGAGACCAAAGCGGCCATGTGATCCCGTTTCCTGTTCACGTTTTCCGCAGATCTGCAGCATCTGCGAGTCACTGCTCTACGTGTACGTGTATCTTCACCTTTCCCCGTTCAGACAAGTCAGTGAGATCCGGATCGGTCACGTCCTCTCGTTGTGGTGGACAATATGTTTTTTTCTCGGCAATATTATCAGCATGTTTCATTCCACTGTTTTCACCTGCTGAAGTGCTGCGGATGTTTCTGGGTGTCTGACCCACTGATGTGAGAATTTAGCTTTTTATAATTATCTGAGCTTCTCAGAAATGTGTACAGTTCAGTTAAGCTTCACTCCACTAGTTCCAAAGCAACAAACCAGTCAGTCAAACAGTCGGCACAATTAAAATAGTTTATTACATCTTTATTTTTTCATTTTGTACTATTTATATAATTTAACAATGTGATATTTATATTCTTATATTAAATCACAATTGTTAAAATCTATGGTTAAAAATTAGGTTCTACTGCTGAACGACTTTCATGACATATGCCGGTGCTATTAAACCTGATTCTGATATTGATATGTGAG
Source organism: Hemitrygon akajei (assembly GCF_048418815.1). Classification (NCBI taxonomy): domain Eukaryota; kingdom Metazoa; phylum Chordata; class Chondrichthyes; order Myliobatiformes; family Dasyatidae; genus Hemitrygon; species Hemitrygon akajei. The sequence continues at coordinate 1,564,085 of NW_027332004.1, read as the reverse complement.
ACGCACCTGATCCCAGTTACCGCAGATCGTAATGAGAGATTAAAGCCTTTTCTATTTATTTGCGTTCCTCAGAAAGACAACAGTTCAGTTTCCTTCTGTGGTTCCAGAGAAGAAGCTCAGTCTGACTAATATTTACACACAATCAAAATGGGGAATTTATTATCATCATGTACTGAACTACAGTGAAAATCTTCCCTGACGTGCCATCCACACAGACAGATACATTACAACAGTACATGGAGCTGATATACGACAGAACAATAACTGTAACAAAGCATTATGGCTGCAGAGAAAGTGCAGTGCAGATAGACATATGGTGCAGGTTCACGTCGAGTTACATTGTGAGGCCGAGAGCATTTTATCATTCATTTGGCTTATAACCACAGACAGGAAGCCTCCCTTGAGCTTGTCATTACTAATAACTGCAGGTCTTCTTTTTTTCTCAATTTCTCGTGGAACTAGACAGGGATGTCCATTAAACCCTTTATTATTTAATCTTGTATTGGAACCTTTAGCTATAACACTACGTGAAGCTAAATATATTCTTGGTATCTCTGTGAATGGAACCATACATAAGATTTCTCTTGATGCAGATGATGATTTGGTTTTTATTTCAAATTTTGAGGAATCAATTCCTAAACTTTTGGAAACACTTAAAGATTTCGCTAAATTTTCTGGATATAAATTTAACTTGAATAAAAGTGAATTGTTTCCATTAAATGTCCCTGTTAGTATATATAATGATATTCCTTTTAGAACTGTTAATACATTTAGATATTTAGGTATTATAATTACTAAAAAAATATAAAGATCTCTATAAAGCGAATATAGTTCCTTTAATGGACTCCATGAAACAACAATTTTCTAGATGGAATCCACTTACTTTTTCTTTAATAGGTCGTATTCATGCTGGTAAAATTATTTTAATTAGCTTTTTATATATTTTCCAAAATATACCTATCTTTTTAACTGAAAGAAAATTCGATCAAATTGACTCACTTATTTCTTCCTTTATTTGGAACAATAAGAGTCCAAGAATTAATAAGTATAATTTACAAAAATCTGAAAAAGATGGTGGACTTGCACTTCCTACTTTAAGACTGTATTATTGGGCTGAGAACATTAGACAATTCTGTTTTTGGTTATATTGTGTTAATAAGAACCAAAATCCATTATGGGTTGATTTGGAATTAAAAGCAGTTAAACAATTTCATTTAACTTCAATATTAGGCGCTCCATTACTTTTACAGCTCTCTAAAATTCCAAATTTAAATCTTTACCCGGTTCTTAAACAATCCCTACGGATTTGGGTTCAGTTTCGTTTTTTAAAAATGTTTAAACAATTTAAGATGACTAGTTTTTTACATCGAAACTTCTCATTTATACCTTCAACAACTGACCCCATTTTTCTCCTATGGAAAAATAAAGGGATCCATTCTTTTACAGATTTATTTTGTGACGGTCCATTATGATCTTTGAAGAGTTAATTAACAAATTTTCTCTCGCTCATACACATTTTTTTGCAATATGTTCAGTTCAGACATTTTTTTACAATATTTACCTAAGATTCCATGTTTACAAGAATCTGATTTGTTGGATACCATTTTGAAATTGAATCCCTTTGTGAAAGGTTCCATTGGCAGAATTTATAATTTATTTTTGTTACAAAACAAAACCTATCACTAAAGATTAAACAAGATTGGGAGAGAGAACTTAATATGACCTTTGTTAATGAATATTGGCTTCGAGTTTTGCAAAATGTAAATTCTTCTTCTGTATGTGCCAACCATTGCTTAATTCAATTTAAAACTGTTCACCGTTATTATTTAACAAAGGAGAGACTATCTAAAATATTTCCTAGTATAGACAAATGCTGTGATAGATGTAAAACTGAAGTAGCTACTTTGTCACATATGTTCTGTTCATGTTTTTCATTAAAATCGTTTTGGAAATCTTTATTTTCTGTAATTTCTAAAGCTCTGAAAATTAATTTACAACCTAATAGATTGACTGTTCTATATGGAATAGTTCCGCATCATATTCAGGGTATTTCATCTTCAGATCAACATGTAATTGCATTTGTTACACTACTGACAAGAAGGGCTATTTTATTAAAATGGAAAAGTATTTCTTCCCCTACATTAATTGAATCGTTTTCTCAAGGAATGTTATGTCTTAGTTTGGAAAAAATAGAAGTAGAACTTTTGATCCTCGATTCGATTTTGAGAGAAGATGGGGTTCTTTTGCTAAATATTATCATTTAATTTGAATTATGCTATATGGTTTCCGTCCAATTTTATTTTTTTATAAATATGAAATGGCGGTTGGTGAGTCTTTTTTAAAAAAATTAGATGATGGTCAAACGTATTGCTCCGGAGGGTTCATTCCAAATGGATTTTCCCCCTTTTTTTGTGGTTACTGGGTTCTTTTCCGAGTTAGATGGTGTATTTTTTCCCTTTTTTCTACATATATATTTTTCCATTTTTATATTTTACGATCAGTTTTTTTCAGCTTTATTAATTGTATACATATTAATCTATTGACGTTTTGTATCATTTCATAGCTGTAGAAGATTATGTATCAATAAAAAAGATTCTAAAAATGAAAAATGAAACTGGCAAAACAATCACTAGACATATGGTGCAGTCACGTCGAGATACATTGTGAAGTCGAGTCCATTTTATCATTCATTTGGCTTGTAACTGTAGACAGGAAACCGTCCTTGAGCCGGGTGGTTCGCGCTTTAAGGCTTTTGTATCTGTTCCCCGATGGGGGAGCGGGTTTGCAGCAAGAATGTCCAGGTTGTGAGGTTCTTGGAGTACTTGGCCTGCTTTTCCGAGGCAGGGGAAGTGTAGGAGGAGTCCATGGAGTGGAGGCTTGTTTCCCTGATGTCCTCTGCTCTCCAAAGTTCTCTGCAGTTCCTTGCTGTCATGGGCAGAGCAGTAGCCATACGAAGGAGTGAAGTATCGACAAGAAGCTCAGAGACCTCGGCCTTCACCCTGCCTTGTGTAGCTGGATCCTGGACTTCCTGTCAGATCGCCGGCAGGTGGTAAGAGTGGGCTCCCTCACCTCTGTCTCTCTGACCCTCAGCACACATACCCCACAGGGGTGTCTCCTTGCCCCCTCCTTTACTCTCTGTATTCCCATGACGTGTCGCCACCCACAGCTCCAATCTGCTAATTAAATTTGCTGACTACACTACACTGACTGGCCTGATCTCAAATAATAACGAGGCAGCCGACAGAGAAGAAGTCATCACCCCGACACAGTGGTGTCAAGAAAACAACCTCTCCCTCATTGTGACAAAAACAAAGGAGCTGGTTGTGGATTACAGGAGGAATGGAGACAGGAACCAAATTCAACATTTCCAACTCTGTTATTGACACAAAATGCACATTTTAATATTGATCATGACACAATGTATTTTATATATCGTTATTAACATAAAACATATTTATAGATTGTTACTGACAGAGAATCGTATAATTTCTGTTCCGTGTGTTATCTGAATGTACTTGCCTGTGATGCTGCCACAAGTCAGTGTTTCTCTGTACCTGTACCTTCCCGTACTTGTGCACTTGGCAATAAATTCAACAGGACCTGAGAAATCTCAGTGAGATTTGATTAGTGATGATCATCTTGGCAGCTCGGTAGGTCGAATGTATGAGACAGTACACTGTTAAATGCAAAACCCTGAACAGTGTCGATGATCAGAGGGATCTTAGACTCGAAGTTCATCGCTCCCTGAAAGAGACTGCACAGATTGATCGGGTGGTTAAGAAGGCAAATGGCGTGGTTGTCTTTATTAGTTGAAGCATTGAGTTCAAAAGTCGGGAAGTTGTGTTGCGGCTGTTCCGAGCCTGTGGTCGTACGGTGACTGTTTCTTTAAGAGCGCCGGCGTGAGGAGGCGGGACTATGACGTCAGTCACAGGCTGACAGCGCTGACTGTGGACTGAACCATAAGAGAGAGAGAGCGATCCGCAGACAGGCAGTCAGCCAGTCTAAAGAGAGAGAGACCGGAAAAGTTGATCGCTTCAGTCAGTCGCAGCTGAGGCTTGGAACTCTCCTGTGCCCACAAGAGTGGGTTGATCATCGGTACACGGAACCACAACGAATGTGTGTGGCTGTCCCTTCGTATAATCCATAGGAGTGGATTTTGGAATATCTTGTGTTAACCCTTACCTGGGTATGTTGTGTGTAACCCCGGGAAGACGGTATTCCTGTGACAGGTCACTTTCGCTGAGAACTCGTCTGTGGACAGATTCAACGGATAAGAACTTCGTCGACGGTTATTTTGAAGTAACTGCCTTTTCTCTACGTTCCACCCTGGATCACAAATATCTCCCGACGATCATTTATTCCGTGGATTACTGAACATTCGTACTTTACCATCTCAAGACTCTGAACTTTGTTCAGCTTTGACATATCTGTTATATGGTGCAGGGTCACGTCGAGTTACATTGTGAGGTCGAGTCCATTTTATCATTCATTTGGCTTATAACTGCAGACAGGGAGCCGTCCTTCACCCTGGTGTTACGCGCTTCAAGGCTTTTGTATCTCTCCGCCAATGTGGGAGCGGATTTGCAGCAAGAATGTCCAGGTTATGAGGTTCTTTGAGTACATGGCCTGCTTTTCCGAGGGAGGGGAAGTGAAGGAAGAGCCCATGGAGTGGAGGCTTGTTTCGCTGATGTTCTCTGCTCTCCAAAGTTCTCTGCAGTTCCTTCCAGTCATGGGCAGAGCAGTAGCCATACAAAGGCATGAAGTATCGACAAGAAGCTCAGAGACCTCGGCCTTCATTCTGTCTTGTGTAGCTGGATCCTGGACTTCCTGTCAGATCGCCGGCAGGTGGTAAGAGTGGGCTCCGTCTCCTCTGTCTCTCTGATCCTCAGGACACAAAACCCACAGGGTTGTCTCTTTGGCCCACTCCTTTACTTTCTGTGCACCCATGACTTGTGTTGCCACCCACAGCTCCGATCTGCTAATTAAATTTGCTGACAACACTGCATTGATTGGCCTAATCTCAAATAATAACTTTCAATCGATCAAATGCCTCCTGACAAGGCTCGGTCCAAACAAACTTTTCACCCTTCTTCAGGAGATTGGTCAGAGGAAGAGCGATAGCAGCAAAGTTCTTACACAACTTCCGGTAACATCCATCCATTCCCAGAAACCTTCTAAGAGCCTTCTTAGCAGTCAGAATAGGAACTTGAGAAATTGCCTGGACTTTTGCCCGAAAAGGAGCCAACTTGCTTTGACCAACAACATAGCCAAGACAGGTCACAGTGGCATGGCCAAATTCACTCTTAGCTAACTGTAAGGTTGTCCTGAGAAAGCCTGTCAAACGGCTTCTCTATTGCAGAGATATGCTTTTCCCAAGTGTCACTCCCTGTGACTCTGTCATCAATACAGGCATCTGTGTTCTGACCCTCGAATTACAGAATCAATCATTCTCTGGAAGGTTCCTGGACCATTTTAACTTCCGAAAGACAAAACATTGTATTCATACAACCCAGATGGTGTCACAAATGCAGAAATTTCTCTACCTCTGTCCGTCAATGGAACACACCAGTACCCTATCAACAGATCAGTCTTTGTAAGAAATTTAGCTTTTCCAACCTTATTGATGCAATCATCCACCCTAGGGATAGGATAGGATTCTGTTATTGTTACTGCATTTACCTTCCCATAATCAGTGCAAAATCTAACACTACCATCAGGTTTGGGCATAATAATGCAGGGTGAGCTCCAATCTGATGCTGAAGGACTAATAATACCATTTTCAGCATATATTCAATTCCTTGCTCAGCCAATTTACACTTTTCTACGTTCATGCAATATGGGTATTGTTTAATTGGTTTGGCTTGACCAATATCTACATCATGTACTGCGACCGTGGTTTGCTTGGGAACATCGGGAAATAAATCTTTAAACTTCAGAATTACTTCCTTCAGCTGTTGTTGTTGCTTTGGCTGCAGATGAGCCAACTTGTTAACAATGTTTTCTGGAACAACCGAGTTTATTAGCCTAACTGGGACCATGTTTGGCTTGTGAAAAGTCTCAGACGAGTCAATTGTTTCATTCTCAGGGTTGTCAGATTCATATGTTTTGACAACAACACTCACAGACGGTGCCTGCTTGTCAAAATAAGGCTTTATTATATTTATGTGTACCACCTGTGTTAGTTTACGTTGGTTGGGTGTTTTAATAACATTATTCAGATCATTAGTTTGAGAGACTATTTGATACGGTCTACTGAACTTCGCCTGAAATGGATTCATCAATATTGTAGATAAGGCAAGCACCTTATCTCCCACCTGGTATTTTCTTTCTGAAGCCCACTTATCAAACCAACACTTCATTTTGTTTTGAGAAATCTTTAAGTTCTGTCTCACTAGACTACAGACTTGGTGTAGTTTATTCTTGAACTTCTAAACAAAGTCTAATAGGTTAACTTGTACATCCCCATCAATCCACTGTTCCTTTAACAAGGTCAAAGGTCCCCTCACTCTTTGACCAAATACAAGTTCAAATGGACTAAAGACCAGTGATTCCTGTACCGACTCTCTTACTACAAACAAAAGCAAATGTATTCCTTCATCCCAGTCTTCTCAATTTTCAACACAGTATGTCTGAGTCATTGTTTTGAGGGCAGAATGATATCTTCCTAAAGCCCCTTGTGATTCTGGATGGTACACAGACGATGTAATTTGTTTCCCTCCCAGTTCATAAACTACCTGCTGGAATAATCCAGATCTAAAATTACTTCAGTGATCAGACTGGATTTCTTTAGGCAAACTAGATAAAGAACTTGGTAAAAGCCTTCGCCACAGTTTTAGCTTTAACATTTCTGAGAGGTATTGCCTCTAGGAATCTGGATGCAGTACACATAATAGTTAGCAGATACTGATGGCCAGCTTTAGTCTTTGGCAATGGGCCAGTACAATCCACTATAAATTTTAAAAAGGGTTCACTGAATGCAGGTATAGGCCGGAGTGGGGCCACTGGCGTGACCTGATTCGGTTTACCCACAACTTGACAAGTGTGACAGGTTCTGCAAAAGGTCACAACATCTTTCCTCAAATTAGGCCAGTAGAATTATTTCATAATCCTGTTTACAGTTTTATTCACTCCAAAATGTCAACCTAATGGCATACTGCAGGCCAAAGTTAAAATTACAGCCATATAACTTTAGGAACTACAACTTGGTGAACAATTTCCCATTCCCCACTCACTGGTATAGCAGGTGGCCTCCACTTCCTCATTATCACTCCATCCTTGAGATAATACCCTACTGGCACTTTCTTAATCTCATCATCTGAGAGCTGTTTCTTTTAAAGCTTGAATCTCAGGGTCTCGGTTCTGTCCTGCTATAAACTCCTTCCTACACAGGGATAAGTCTTTCTCATCAGACTTACGACCTGAATCCTGTTGAAACAATGAAGGCAGAAATTCCCTGACAAGTCATCATAACCTGAATCCCGATTTTGGCTATCATGGGTATCAGAATCATGCTGCACAGAACTGTCTGAGTCGGCATACTTTTTAGCCATACTTCGAGTTACTGCACAGGAAGGATAAATGTTAAAATCCATCTGTGGGTCATCAGTGGTTGTCTTAGTTGTCAACAGCACTGCAGGAACAACTTTAGGTCATTCCCTAACAGCAAACTAACATCTTCCAATGATAAACTGGAGTATAATCCGATTTTAACAGGTCCCCAAACCAACCCTGACAGTAAAGTTACCTTGTACAACAGCACAGAAACCATGCCACCCCCAATGCCTTTAATAAGATTTACCTCACCAGTGTTAGTCTCATCACCAAACTTTAGAACGCTGTCTAATATAAGTGACTGAGAAGCCCCAGTAACTCAAAGAATTTTCACTGGCACCGGGGTTGACCCTTCCTTTACTAATACAAACCCATCTGACATAAAATGATCGAATCCCTTCTTAACTCGGTCAGACCTCTCAGACCTTAACTGAGCCTGAAACAGAATGTTCAGAACCCTGTGGGTTGATAGGTGCTTCAACATACTGAACACAGGCATTTGGGACTGCCCCCTTTTCCTTTTTCTTATTCAGGACAGAACAATTAGCCATCATATGAACAGCTTTCTTACAATAGTAACAAGTATGACCAGAAAATTTCTCCTTTAACTGCTTCCCTTCATCCTTACTCTTGTCACTAGTCCCAGATGTAATTTCTGGTTTACCCTGGTGATCCCTGGCACTCTTTTGGAAGCTCTTATTCTGGGTAAACTTAACCTTGCAAGTTAAAGCAAACTCATCTGCTAATCTAGCAGACTCCTGCAAAGTGGCAGCATCCTTTTCATCTGAATACGTCTTTATGTGGTCAGGTGCACACCTTTTGAAATCTTCAATTAAAACTAACTCTTTCAAGCTATTAAAATCATCATATATTTATCATCATCATATATGTGCACCAGCGATCAAAACACACAGACTTCTCATAAGCAAATTACATATGTCTGGTTCACAGATTTCCTCAAATTTCTAAACTTTTGCCTGTATGATTCTGGGACCAACTCGTAAGCTTTGAGCACAGCCTGTTTCACTATGACATAATCAGCTGCTTAATCAACTGACAAAACAGAATAGGCTTGCTAAGCCACCCCCCCCCCCCCCCCTTAATTACACTTTGTAAGAGAACCAACCCTCTTTTGGCCACTTTAAATTCTAAGCAACCTTCTCAAAATGCTGGAAGTATTTATCAACCTCTATCTCATCAAATGGAGGTACGAATTTAATTTCCTGACTGGCCTCAAACTTATCACCAGAGTCTAACGCTAGACCCCTTTGCTGCAACCACTTTATCTTTTCCAGCTCAAATAGCCTCTGTTTTTCTGCTTCCTCCCTCTGTTTTTCTGCCTCTATAGCCTCAAACTGCCTCTGCCTTTCCGCAGCCTCCATCTTTAATTTTTGTCACTTGAACTGGAGCTCAAGCTCACTAGGTTTACTTTCAGGAAACACCTCCAACTCCTCCACTTTAAACACACCCTCAGGTATATAATGTTCAGCTGTTATCCTCTGCATCTGTGCCCTCCTCATTGTCAATTTCAACATAGCAAGTTTTAACCTTCTAGCAAGACTCAACAACTCAATCCGTCTGGCATCCTCTAATGCCTCAGAGGTTGCCGCTTCCAAACAATAATCAGCATCCGCTGCTGATTTTCCACACACAAATCAATCAAAAGCGACTTCCCCAATGAAATCGATAATTAATGACTACGCCCCCATAGCTGTTCATATCCCGGATGCAGGCCCCAATTTTGTTATGAATCGTAAAACTTCAGAAACGAATCAGCACCAATAGACTACACCTGGAACAACACACACAAAATGCTGGTGGAACACAGCAGGCCAGGCAGCATCTATAAGGAGAAGCACTGTCGACGTTTCAGGCCGAAACCCTTTGTCAGGACTGCCTGAGACTGCCTGACGAAGGGTCTCGGCCTGAAACATCGACAGTGCTTCTCCTTATAGATGCTGCCTGGCCTGCTGTGTTCCACCAGCATTTTGTGTGTGTTTGAATTTCCAGCATCTGCAGATTTCCTCATGGAGACTACACCTGGAGTCTGTTTTTGATGTTAAAACTATCTTTATTAGAATCTACTTATAGTATAGTAACTTAAGCAAGATAAACAAAAGTTAACAGTGTTATGTGTATATATGTGTGTAAATATAAATCCAAAACTATTGAGCTCGGGGGAAACAAGGCTTGGAGTCTTGAGATGGTAAATTATGAAAGTTCAGTTCAACCACAGAATAGGTGATGAGAGAGATATTTGTAATCCAGGGTAAATGTCAAGGGAAGGCAATTATGTCGAATTCCACAGGTTCCATGGTGGTAAAACAAGAGAACAGTCACTGTAGATTTTATCTGTCATCCTTCCAAATCCACATACGAATTATCACCCAAAGTGACTTGTCACAAGGGGTATCGTCTTCAATTGAATTACCACACCACACCCAGGCAAGGGTAAACACATCGGTGGTCTTCATAGGATACCCCAAATCAGATCCACTCCTATCGATTAAACGAGGTGACAACCACACATTCGATATACGCTGAATCGATAATTAACCCACACTTGTGGGCATAGGAAAATTCCAAACAGTGACCCTTGGCACCTATTTCCCTTGTTTTGATCCTTCCATTTTTTTCTCATTCATCTCCGTCTGACTCTGAGTGTCTGTGTCCTCAGTTAAAACTAAACAAGCTGGGAGTGATGAAAAAAAGCTGCAAGTCAGACTGATTCACCTTCTTAATCTCTCTCTCTCTCTTAAAATGACAGTCCACAGCAAACAAAACCTAGGGATTCATAACAACTGACTGGTGTGCCAGTAGTTCGGATGACTGAGTGAATCCTTTCCCGCATTCTCAGCAGGTAAATGGCTCCTCTCCAATGTGAACTCGCTGATGTCTCAGTAGTGTGGAAGAGCGAGCGAATCTTTTCCCACATTCTGAGCAGATGAATGGCCTCTCTCCAGTGTGAACTCGCTGATGACTCAGTAGTTGGGATGACTGAGTAAATCTCTTCCCACATACTGAACAGGTGAACGGCTTCTCCCCAGTGTGAACTCGCTGATGACTCTGTAGATGGGATGACTCAGTGAATCCCTTTCCACAGACTGAGCAGGTGAATGGCTTCTCCCCAGTGTGAACTCGCTGATGACTCTGTAGGTGGGATGACTGAGTGAATCCCTTCCCACATTCTGAGCAGATGAACGGCTTCTCCCCAGTGTGAACTCGCTGATGTCTCTGTAGGTGGGATAACCGAGTGAATCCTTTCCCACAGTCTGAGCAGATGAATGGCCTCTCCCCAGTGTGAACTTGCTGATGACTCTGTAGTTGGGATGACTGAGTAAATCTCTTCCCACATTCTGAACAGGTGAACGGCTTCTCCCCAGTGTGAACTCGCTGATGACTCTGTAGATGGGATGACTCAGTGAATCCTTTCCCACAGACTGAGCAGGTGAATGGCTTCTCCCCAGTGTGAACTCGCTGATGACTCTGTAGGTGGGATGACTGAGTGAATCCCTTCCCACATTCTGAGCAGATGAACGGCTTCTTCCCAGTGTGAACTCGCTGATGTCTCTGTAGGTGGGATAACCGAGTGAATCCTTTCCCACAGTCTGAGCAGATGAATGGCCTCTCCCCAGTGTGAACTCGCAGATGACACTGTAGTTGGGATAACTGAGTAAATCCCTTCCCACATTCTGAACAGGTGAACGGCTTCTCCCCAGTGTGAACTCGCTGATGACTCTGTAGGGTGGATGAATCAGTAAATCCTTTCCCACAGACTGAGCAGGTGAACGGCTTCTCCCCAGTGTGAACTCGCTGATGAGTCTGTAGGTGGGATGACTGAGTGAATCCCTTCCCACATTCTGAGCAGGTGAACGGCTTCTCCCCAGTGTGAACTCGCTGATGTGTCAGTAGGCTGGATAACTGACTGAATTCTTTCCCACATTCTGAACAGGTGAACGGCTTCTCCCCAGTGTGAACTCGCTGATGACTCTGTAGGGTGGATGAATTAGTAAATCCTTTCCCACATTCTGAGCAGGTGAACGGCTTTTCCCCAGTGTGAACTCGCTGATGTCTCAGTAGGCTGGATAACTGACTGAATTCTTTCCCACATTCTGAGCAGGTGAACGGCTTCTCCCCAGTGTGAACTCGCTGATGTCTCAGTAGGCTGGATAAGTCACTGAATCCTTTCCCACATTCTGAGCAGGTGACAGGCTTCTCCCCAGTGTGAACTCGCTGATGTACCAGTAGGTTGGATGACTGAGTGAATCCCTTCCCACAGACTGAGCAGGTGAACGGCCTCTCCCCAGTGTGAACTCGCTGATGTCTCTGTAGGGTAGATGACAGAGTGAATCCCTTCCCACAGACTGAGCAGGTGAACGGCCTCTCCCCAGTGTGAACTCGCTGGTGTCTCTGTAGTTGGGATAAATGAGTGAATCCCTTCCCACAGACTGAACAGGTGAATGGGTTCTCCCCAGTGTGAACTCGCTGGTGAGCCATTAGATCAAATGACTGAGTGAATCCTTTCTCAGAAATTCAACAGATGACCAGCCTCTGCCCGGTGTGATGTGAACTGACTGGTGTGTCCACAGGTGAGAAGACCGACTGAACCCCTTCTCACACACAGAACAGATGAATGGCCTTGCCCAGTGTGAACTTGCTGATGTACCTTCAATTGTGATAACCGAGTGAATCCATTCCCACTGTCTGAGCAGGTGAACAGCCTTTCTCCTGTGTAAAATGACAGGCTTGCTATTTGGTCAAATGACCAATTGAATCCCTCTCCACAGTCTGAGCAGGAAGGATGGTCGATTGAATCTCTTGCTCCACTTCTTAAATATCCAGACAGAGACAGCAAAACTGGCGTGCCATGTTTGAGATTCCCGGCGACAAATTCCTTCTCATTTTTATCCTGTGAAAAGATTTACAAAATCCATCAATGGGTTTAGGACAACATTTCAGATGAAATTACTTTAGTTGCCAAGGTTTGATCTGGTATCACACTGTTACAGTGAGGTTCAATGAAAGTTGGACAGAGAAATCATCTCCTGACTGGGCAGAGTGCTGGTATCTGGAATGACCATCAATTCTCTGATGCTCTTCCTGTCTCTATAAGAATGGGGCATTTCTGTCATCTCCAATCTGTGCCTTGGCTCAGTTTGACTCTCTCCATTGGTATTATTCCCTGTTCCTGCTGAGCAGCATGGGTGCCTGGCCCCACAGTAACTGAAACACTCTCACACAAATAGTCTTTGTGGATGTGCATCTGGGATTTTCTTTTATGTATTATTAACTGAAAGTGCTACAGTTTTAACACCATATAAAAAAATTCCTGCTGAGAGGAATGGTTGGTCTGCACAGCTGTTAAAAGGGGTTAGAGTGAATTTTTGTAATATTTCAGGTTCTTGTAGAAAAGTACAACACAGAAACAGGTCCTTTGGGCCATCTAGTCTTGTGCTGAACTATTTAAACTGCCCACTGCCATACCCCTACCATCCAGGTACCTACACGAACCTCTTAAATGTTGAAATCAAGCTCGCATGCACCACTCGGGATGGCTGCTCATTCCAAACCTAGATGACCATCAGTGTGAAGAAGTTTCCCCTCATGTTCCCCTTAACATTTCACCTTTCACCCTTAACCCCTGGCCGCTGGTTGAAGTCCCACCCCCATCTCAGTGGAGAAAGCCAGCTTGCATTTACATTATCTATGCCCCTTTAACACAATCAAATCTCACCTCAATCTTCCACATTCCAATGAATAAAGTCCTGACCTGTTCAATCTTTCCTTATAACCCAAGTCCTCCAAACTTGGCAACATCCTTGTGAATTTTCTCTAAAATCGCTGAATCTCTTTTAAATCTTTCCTGTAGGTAGGTGACCAAAGCATCACACAATACTCCAAATTAGGCCTCCTTTACAAGTCAACATAATATCCATCTATTGTCAGTATTTGGCTCATGAAAGCCAATGGGCTAAAATCATTTTTTCCATCACTATCTAACTGTGATACCACTTTCAGTGAATTAAGGACTTGTATTCCCAGGTCCCTTTCTTCTACAACACTCCTCCGTGGCCGACCAGTCACTGTGAAAGACCTCCCTTGGTAGGTCATACCAAAGTGCAACAACTCACACTTGTCTGCATTAAATTCCATTTTCCATTTCTCAAACCATTTTTCCCAGGGGCTCCAGGTCACACTGCAAGCCATGATAGTGTTCCTCACTGTCCACTACACCTACCAGTCTTGGTGGTCATGAATCTGCTATTCCAGTTAACCACACTATCATCCAGATTACTGATATAGATGACAAACAACAACAGATCCAGCACTGATCCCTGTGGCACACCACTAGTCACAGGTTCCAGTCAGAGAGGCAACCATCTGCTACCACACTCTGGCTTCTCCCAAAGACAGTGTCTCATCCAATTTTCTATCTCATCTTGAATGCTGAGTGACTGAACCCTCTTGACCAAGCTCCCATATGAGACTTTGTCAAGTGCCTTGCTAACGTCCATGTAGACAACATCCACTGCCTTGCCTTCATCCACTTTCCTGATAACTTCCTCGAGAGACTCTATAAGATTGGTTAGACATGACCTACCATGCACAAAGCCATGCTGTCTATACTTAATCAGTCCACATCTATCCAAATACTTATATTTCCGGTTCCTGCACATACGTTCCAGTAACTTTCCCACTATTCACTACTAGTCACCACTCCGTGGGTTTGGAGATTTCCCTTGAATTTCATAGAATCATAGAAATCTACAACACATTACAGACCCTTTGGCCCACAGTACTGTGCCGACTATGTAACTTACTCTAGAAACTGCCTTGAGTTTCCCTAGCGCATAGCCCTCTATTTTTCTGAGCTCCATCTAACTATCTAAGAGAGTGTAAAAAGTCCCTGTTGTATCCGCCTCGACAACCGCTGCTGGCAGTGCATTCGACACATCCAACACTCTCTGTGTAAAAAACCTACCCCTGACATCCCCTCGGCATATATTTCCAAGCACCTTAAAACTAAGCCCCCTCCTGTTAGCCATTTTAACACTGGGAAAAAATCCTCTGGCTATCCACACACTCAATGCCCCTCATCATCTAATACACCTAAAAAAGGCTCTGAACATAAATAAGGAAATTATACATTGTTTTGAGGATTTGTTAGAAGTAAACAAAATTATCAGGGTATAGATAGGGTAAATGCAAGCAGCTTTTTCCACTGAGGTTGGGTGGGACGACAACCAGAGGTCATGGGTAAGTGGGGAAGGTGAAAATTTAACGGGAACATGTGGAAAAGCTCTTTGCTGAAATGGTCGTGAGAGTATGGAATGAGATGTCAGCACTAGTGGTGAATATGAGCTCAATTTCACCATTAAGAGAAGTTTGATTGGTACCTGGATGGTAGGGGTATGGAGGGTGATGATCCCAGTGCAGGTAGTTGCATTAGACAGCTTAAATGTTTTTAGCATTGACTAGATGGGCCTAATAGCCTGTTTCTGCACTGAACTTCTCCATGTTTCTGTGACAGAGAAGCTGGCCAAACTTGTTTGGAAGGGAAAAGGTAGGAGTGACAACGGAGCAGCAATGGCTGGAGTTTCTGGGAGCAATTCAAGAGCTGAGTGATCGATACATCCCAAAGACGTGGCAGCATTGGAAAGGCAGCAGGGCACAACTGTGGGTTAAATGAGAATCCAAAACCAACATAAAAGCCGAGGAGAGGGCAAACAAAAGAGCAAAAGACCGTTAGGAAGCTTTTAGAATCCAACAGAAGACAACTAAAGGAAAGTCAGATGACTTTGGGAGTGGAATTATGAAATGGTTGTCATTAATGAGTTTTGGTTGCACCCAACAGTCCGTGGCATTTAGAGGAATGAGATATCCAGGGCCTCAGTATCTGTTGTGCAACCCCCTGGGTCGCCTCAGGCTCGCTCAGCTTGTTCTCTTCTAGGGGGAGCAGCCTTCGGCCCCGCCAAACTGGGTAATCAGCTGGTGTGGATGCTGTGTGATGTCCCCGCCTTGCTCATAAACAGACAGTACACCATATGCGATTAAATGAGTACAATTTATAAAGGTTACTAAAACTAAGTTATTAATAACAATACAATATATATGAAGGAAAAAAAATAAAAAGGCGCCAAACTTATCAAAGTCCAAACCACTTCCTGCACAACCGTAGGAGCTCAATTACTGAAGTCTTCTGGCATACGATCCCCTCCGAACTCCTCGACCCGCAGCTTAGGACCACCCGAAGTGGTCCACCAAGCACATCTAGCTTCATCTCCTCTACTCGGGGTACCTCCTGACCTCGGACTCCCCCCCCCCCCCCCCCCCCCCCGCTTGGGGTCCGTTCCTCGCCCAGTTTACAGCATCGCGTCCTATCTCTCTCACCCCCTCGCGCCGATCTCCCCAAAAGCCCGCCAACAATAGCTTACAGACTCAGAAGCAAAACAACATGAATCCCAATTAGTTTACAAAGGAATACAATTCTCGTTATCAGTAAATTTTAACCCAAACAAGCTTCCAGCACTCTCTCGCAACAAAGAAACATTCCTACTTTTAACAAAACAAAGAAGGCATTTTGATTACATACACAGTAACAAAGAAAAAGAAGAAATCCCCTTTACAGTTGAAAACCAAGATTCCTTGCACTAGTTACCATTCAACTTTCATTTTGTCAGACACATACAGACTCTACACCCTTAAAATTTCACTTCTGAAGAACTCCCACTTACCAAGTACTCCTTTGCTAAAAAAAACAGCCTGTCCCAATCCACACTTGTCAAATCCTTGCAAATATCATAAAAATTGGCCTTTCTCCAATTTAGAATCTCGAAAGAGGTCCAGGCCTCTGTTTTTCTGTATTTACTTGGAATCTCATGATCAGTAGATACAAAGTGTTCCCATACACTAATTTCTGTCACTAGCACTGGATCACTTCCCAATAGCTTATTGCACACTTCTACATCGGGAATTTTACGTACTGATCAAGGCAGATTTGACAAACTCTACCCCATCTAGTCCTTTTACAGCACGGGAGTCCAGTCAATAAATGGAAAGTTAAAATCACTCACTTTTGTTATGAACGTGCCACAACTCTGAGGGGCCGAAGGGTACAAAGTAGCCCCCTCCTTTTCGAGAATCGCAAGATCGCTATTAATTCGGGTCTGGGGACCCAGGAAATGAGAGAGAGACATTTGGAATGTGTCCTGGCCTCGGCGATACAAAGCCACGGATATTGGCCATTGTCTCTTGGAGACGGAATTGTGTATTGAGTACTGTACTATTCATTGAAGCCCTCAGGGGATGACCAGAGTGGGCTGGTTGAGGGATTGCATCATCCCAACCTGATTGATATCTGAGACCCCGTGAGTAAGGATAAAAGAGGGTCTGGGGAACAACCCCTTTAGACTCACCAGGAGAAACGCTAAGAAATCCTGTGACAGCGTTTAATAGCGACAGTCGGTGGGGGGCCCGCGTGCGTCCTTTTCCATTTGCCAAGGAATTGGTGGGCCTTACCACGGAAGAATGGCTTTAGCTAAAAGGAGAAACCAACACCAATGGAACTCTGGAAGGATCGACATCATAAAAAGGAAAAGCTGGCAAGTTTCAAAAATCCCTCTCTTGACTCCAACCAAAGGCTGCAGCCTGCATGAACTAAATGACCTTTGATATTTCCATCAGACAATACATTATCCCCTAGACAACGAAAGAGCTTATTTCTTATTGATTATTATTATACCCGCACTTTTAGATCTAGTATTGACGACGTATAGTATCTGTATGTTTGCATTGATATTATGCTGGTGTACTTTTTCCAATAAATACTGTTAAAATAGTACCATCAGACTTCAACGGACCTCTCTAACTTTGCTGGTAAGTGACCCAGTTATGGGGTTCGTAACACTTTATCAACCTTTGTTTCTTGGCATAGTACACAATCTCTCTACAGATTTGTTCCTTGAAATCCCTCAGACTGTTGGGTGCAAGCAAGTCCAAGTAATGGCTACAATATCATAATTTCATGCCCTGAGGTCTGAACGACATCTGTTTGGTAACAAGAAAACAACCTGGCCCTCAATGTCACTAAAACAAAGGAGCTGGCTGCAGACTACAGGAGAACTGGAGACAGGCTGACCCAGGATCTGGGGTTGAGAACGTGAACAGCTTCAAGTTCCCTGGCATACACAACACCGAGGATCACACCTGGTCTGTACATACTGGCTGTGTGGTGAAAAAGGCAACAGCACCACTTTCACCGCAGGCGGTTCAGGAAGTTTGGGATGGGGCCCCAAATACTAACAACTTTCTACAGGGGCACAATTGAGAGCATCCTGACTGGCTGCATCACTGTCTGGTATGGGTGCTGTACTTCATTCAGTTGCAGGACTCTGCAGAGAGTGGTGCGGACAGCCCAGCGCATATGTAGATGTGAACTTCTCACTATTCAGGACATTGACATAAACAGGTGTGTAAAAAGGGCCACTGTGTAAAAAGGATCATTGGGGACCAGAGTCACCCCAACCACAAACTGTTCCAGCTGCTACCATCTGGGAAACGGTACCACAGCCTGAAAGCCCGGACCAACAGGCCCAGGGACAGCTTCTTCCACCAGGCCCTCTGATAGATTAATTCATGCTGATACAATTGTACTTTTATTTATCCTGACTGTCCTGTTGTACATACTATTTATTATAAACTATTATAAATTTCACATTGCACATTTAGACAGAGATGTAACATAAAGATTTCTACAACTCGTGTATATGAAGGATGTATGTAATAAAGTCAATTCAATTCAATTCACTCTGTCCACTATCTGTTCTGTCACTCTGGCTCCAATCCTCCCTGCAACTTTAGTTTAACCACCCACCCCACAGGGAAGCACTAGCAAGCCTTGCCACTCGGATATTAGTCCCATTCTAGTTCTGTTCCCCTAACTAACAAATCCCCCATCTCCCCTTTGACTTTCCTCTGCCAGGTAATCCCCCCCAACAGTTTCTAAAGTCGTCCACCTGTTGTTGTATGAGATGGCAACAGGAGTACTCTGCGGTGGCTATTTAACTTCATTCTCCTTCCTGACTCTCACCCAGTTTCCTGTGTCCTGCACCTTGGGTGTAACCCACCATGTCATATCTATCACCCCCTCCAACTCTCGGATGATGCGGAATTCATCCATTTCCAGCTCCAACTCCTTAAAGTGCAGCTGGAAGTACAGCTTCTACGTGAGGGCATCAGGGACACTGGAGGTCTCCCCGCCTTCCCACCAGTGTCCCCTCTAATTTGTAATGACCAGTGTGTGCAAAAATCTTGTGCTGTACAATTTTTACCCAGTGAGAACAACATGTGCAAACTGAATTTTATATAGAGAGGTATTCATTTCAACAGCGAGCAAATCACTGTCAGTAAGAACTCTGATCTCCTCTGGGTTTGATCGAGTTCATCTGCACTCTCACACAACCTACGTAACAGGTCTGCAGTGGTTAATGACGGATTTACTTGCCACAGCTTTTGCAAATCACCTACTGTGATTTTCTTGCTAAATGATGCTTTAAAAATTCAGATTTCCAAATATCAACTCACTTCTTCCAATTTGAAAATTCCCCACCAACTCTTGCATCACCACAATACACAGAGGTAAAAGTACTATACTTAAATATTCCCCCTGAACACTCCCCCAGGTAACTGACAGTGTTGAACTCAGTGAATGCTATGCCAATGAATATGAAGGGAAGGGCAGTAGTCTGTCTCACTGGAGTCTGGCACATTTGTGATGTGAAAGCTACTTGTTGCCCAGGACAAAGGTGTTTGATATCATTATGTGCCCAGAGAGAATGGGACAAAACATGTTCTCACCGGTAGAAAAGTCCAGAGCAAGAGGAGGTAGAACAAGCAACGCACACAAAATGCTGGAGGAACTCAGCAGGCCGGGCAGCATCTATGGAAAAGAGTACTAATGCTGAATTCCTCCAGCATTTTGTGTGTGTAGCTTGGATTTCCAGCATCTGCAGATTTCCTCTTTGTGATTGGAGGTAGAACAAAGATGATTTTCTCAACTGGTGATGTAAAAGATTTTAGAGCCATAGAATAGAACACTACAGCACAGTACAGGCCCTTCAGCCCTCCATGTTGTGCTAACCCATATAATCCTTAAAAATAGTACTAAACCCACACTACCCCGTAACCCTCCATTTTTCTTTCATCCATGTGCCTGTCCAAGAGGCTCTTAAATACCCCTAATGTTTTAGCCTCCACCACCACCCCTGGCAAGTCATTCCAGGCACTCACAAACCTCTGTGTAAAAAAAACTTACCCCTGATGTCTCCTCTAAACTTCCCTCCCTTAATTTTATACATATGCCCTCTGGTGTTTGCTATTGGTGCCCTGGGAAACAGATACTGACTATCCACCCCGTCTATGCCTCTCATAATCTTTTAGCCCTCTATCAAGTTCTGGACCTTTCAGATTCTTTCACGTTTCATAAAGATTGAAACAGAATAGGCTGAAACACACCATTCAAAAGTGCTGGCGTTCAATCCACTTGGTGCATTGACTCATAACATTTTTTGGGTGTATGTTTGTCAGAAACACATCCAACAGATTTCCCATCAGAAGTGCAGGTAAATTCTGGACCTGATTGCAAATGAACCACTGAGCACTCTAAAAGGAAAAGCTGCTGCAGAGGCCGATTTCTCCCTTGTGCTTTCATTTTTAGTGTGAACTATGTAACATTGATGGTGATTAATGATCATTACTTTCAGGCGACAGCCCTCCAATCATGTGACTAACCACAGTAAAACTTAGTGAACCTGCCATGGTTGGGTCTTGGGTGTCGGACTAGCAGATTTTCTGTATTATTAGATGTTCTCATATTAATACATCATACCTCACTTCCAAATCACTGTTTTTAGACATCACATTATAGAATGATGTGTTCCACATAACTTGCAAGTTTAAAAGGAGCTCAGAAAATAAGGTCAAAGTAAGTTTCAAAAGCATCTGGGAAACAGAAACGTGCAAGTTTAAAGGGAGCAGAGATACCTGACTGACCTGCATGAGGTGTTGAGCTACCTAAAATGCATTCTTGAATGTATAATGTAGATTTAAAGCAATAATTTGATTTAAATTATTTTATTAAATACACATTATCTTGGATCTCTTAATCACAATTCACATTTAATGTAGGATTAACCTTTCTGCATTTGGATAACTACAATTTTTGTTTTTTTCTTTCGAAAAATGCAGTCACATCATAACACTATTCAAACTTCGGGCCCAAAGTCTTTTTCCCAGGAAAAAAAATACTATAAACTTTTTGCTATTTAAAATTGGTAACATTTATCAATTCATGCTATTGTTTAAAATTAAATTGCTTAACTCCCTGAAGCAAACTTGTAAGTTCACTAGCTAATAAAGATTTGAACAAAGAGGATTGTATATTTTACATACAAAGCAGAATAATATCAATGCTCCTACATCATAAATTGGGAGATGAATATACATATCCCAAACTTATTAGGTATTTGGACTCAATTTTTCCCACAGATGGTGAACTGCTAATCTTGGCTGGTTCATCAGGCACAGCCCGGAGTAGATCTGAAGGGAGGTGGGGTGGTTTGTGTATTTGCAGCAGTGCTGGGAGGAAAAATCAGCATGAATGATAAATGTCTTTAATGTCCCTTCCTATAAAATGCTCTACAAATGTCTCACACTTATTTGACCTTGAGCTTTTTTTAAAACCATATTACACTTTAGTCAGGATTACTTAGAATTTCAACATCTATTTTCCAGCGAAAATAATAACTGGGAAGGTGTATAATTTAAAGATCCTATATATTCAGTTTAATCTACCCCGTTCTAATGAAATGTTTATTCAGTTATTCATGCTATTGACAAGGCTCTGAATAAAGCAAATGAGGACTAATAGGTGTGGTCCATTCTTACAACCAGTTCGATGGCATAATTTTAAACTCACTTCTCCATGTCTTCACATTTAGGAGCAGAATCACAAGAAGAGGTGGCAAATGACCAGGTGGTAAAAGCTCTCATTTCCTTTCCAATTCTATTTGAAAGTACTGTCTTAGTCTTCAACAATACTGTCCTGTGGATATCCAGTAAGCGTGCTCTGGAAGTCCAACCCAAAGTAGAATCCTTGCTAATCTACAATGCTAGCACTGTACCTCACCATACTTTATGTCTGGTAATTTAGCCAAGATTCCTATTTTCTAATCACAGGAAAGACTAAGTGTTAATTTAAAACAAAGGCTAAGATTTAAACTTTCATCTTATGGTGATGATCATCTAATGTTATACTGCTTTTCCCTATATAAAAGGGGTGATAGATAAGTTTGTGGCCTAAGGTAGAAGGAGTCAATTTTAGAAAATCTAGCACATCTATTTTTCAACATAGTCCCCTCCTACATTTACACACTTAGCCCAGCGGTCGTGGAACATACGTATCTTGGACCTCCAGAAAGTGTCCACAGATGGGTTTTGTTCCCTTTCTCCGAGTTCCTAATCCTTGCATTTAGATAGCTGGAGTTCAGCTCTGTCTGAGAGATCCATCGGTTCCCATTCCCTCATCAGCCGGAAGCTCCCCGGGGTCCGTGTACGGATCGTGGGGCTGAGAGAGAGGGAAGAGAGCAGGACTGTCCCGTGATTGCAGGCCACGGTGTCAGAAATTCACAGGAATTCTCCCGAAGTCGGAGTTTAAGATAAAAACACAGAGAATCGCTCTTACCTGCAAACGACATTTTCAAAGCCTTCTGTGCTCTGCACGCATGCGTGATACTCGGGGACGTCATCAGCCTGACGCCTGCGCAGTTCATCAGTGCTTCAGTGCCTGATAAAAATTATTACTGCAGCGCCTTGTGGGTAATAACGGTGCCATTAAACATTTCTTGAAGCACCGGTTCAATGTCCATATCTCATTCTTTTTCGGGTGTATAGCAAAAACCTGCAGCTCTTTTAACGCAGAAAGCGGCTCACGTAAACAATGTACTCAATATCAACGTGTATCTAATGCCAAAGTAAAATGCAGATATAAAACAGGAGATTCTGCAGTTGCTGGACATACAGAGACGCTCACACACAAAATGCTGGAGGAACTCTGCAGTTCAGGCAGCAACTAAGCAGCGGAGTACACAGTCTAGGTATGCTGAAGAGGCTCGGTCTAAAAGTTGTTTATTTATTCCTCTCCACAATTGTTGCCTGATCTTTTGATTACCACCAGTATTTTGCAGAAACTAACCATCTTTTTTTTTGGGTCAACCAGTTTCCAAATTTTTCTGATCTTCCTTTTGTAGCCATATCCTGCTGGTCTGTTTCCTCTTCCTCTTCCTCCTCGTAAACTCTAGACCATTCTCTCTCTGGAGCCCCAAAGCCTGACTCAGGCTGGCAACACTTTGGTTTCTGATTCTGCAACACCGAAGTTTCACTCGCTAGTCTGCTGTCAGACTTTAGAGGTGCATTGTGTTGCGAGATCGCAGATTCGTTTACTGTGAGTGTCGCTTTAAGTGCCTGCGTGAGGCGGGGCTGTGACGTCACACACTCGATGAGGCAGAGACAGAGGGGGGAGAGAGGGAGGAGAGGGAGAGGGAGAGGGAGAGAGAGAGAGTGAGAGAGACTTCAGCTTGTCACTGCTATGCCCAAAAGATTGGGTTGATCATCGGCACGCAGTGCCCAACAGATGTGTGACTATCACTTCGTATAATCCATATGTGTGGATTTGTTGCAGTATCCTGTGGTATCACTTTTGTTGGCCCTTACCTGGAATCGGGTTGTTCTGTGGTAACCACTTGAAGACGATATTCCTGCCACTGTCACCTGGTGATATTTCTAAGTGGATTTCGGAACGAATCGACGGATAAGATCTTCGGCGACTGTTATTTCGTTTACCCAGCGTGGAATGTGTGTGGAATTCTTCGTAATTGCCTTCTCTCTAGACGTTCGTGTGGATTTACAAATCTCTCCTCTCACTGACTTATTCCGTGGATTACTGAACTTTTCCACTTTACCATCTGAAGACTTTAAGCATTGTTTCTCAAGCTTGATAGTTCGGGAGCTATGTATACGCATAATACTGTTAACTTCTGTTTATTTTGTTTAATCTTTTATATTTGTAGCAGATACTAATGAAGAGCGTGGTTTTAACATCGAAACCAGACTCCGTTAGTGATCTATTGCTGCTGGTACGTAACAATTGCAACAACCCAGCTGTCTGAGGCACAGTCCTTTAAAATTGGTAAAAATGACCTAAAACGTTGAACAGAGCAGGGAAGAAGGAGTTTAACCAACTTCGTCCAGAGCCCTGAAGAATATCAAAACCACAGTGAGCTCATCGTCTTATTCAGCCTGGAGAAAATCATGCAGGAAATTCATGCAGGTGTATAAGATGATGAGAGGCATTGGTCGTGTGGATAGTCAGAGGCTTTTTCCCAGGGCTGAAACGACTAACACAAGGGGGAATAGGTTTAGACTGCTTGGAAGTAGGTACAGAGGAGATGTCAGAGCCAAGTTTTTTAAACAAAGAATGGTGTGTGTGTGTGGAATGCACTGCCAGTGACGGTGGTAGAGGCGGATACAATAGAGTCTTTTAAGAGACTCTTAGATAGGTACATGGAGCTTAGGAAAATAGAGGGCTATGCGGTAGGGTAATTCTTGGCAGTTTCTAGAGTAGGTTACATGGTCGGCACAACATTGTGGGACAAAGCGTCTGTAATGTGTTGAAGATTTCTATGATTCTATGAAATTCAAGGGAAATCTCCGATCCCACGGAGTGGTGACTAGCTGCAACCTGTCATCTCAGGGAAGGTGAGAGGGGAACGGCAGGGGTAAATTTTCATAAACTGATATGGAACAGAAACATGGGTAAGGATCAGATGGGCCGAGTGGCCTCTCTAGTGTACATTTTGAGTGTGATAGAGTCAGTAAGTACCTGAGACACGGGATTTGATAAAATCTGATTTATCTTTCACAGATCCATTGTATTAAACGCCAGTCTAGATTAAGACTAATATCAGCAGAACAGACTCCTCCAATGCTCAGTGACCAGGGTTCAGTCCTGGGTGCGATGAGCAGCCGCAAGAACTGCAGAATCTGACAGTAACAGTCCCTCATGAACCCGCAGCTGCCTTCAGTCACCGTGATGGTTAAACATTTAACACAGAGCTGATTTGAACTTCCTCCCTGATGTGAAGTTGCTGGTGTTGCAGCATCTGGGATGATTGAGTAAAACTCTTTGCTCACTCCGGACAGAAATGTGGCCTCTATTTATTCTGAACTCACCGAGCATCACAAGGTGGGTTAACTGAATGAGTCTCTTCGCACACACGGAGCAGGTGAACGGCCGCTTCCCAGTGCGAAGCTGTTGGTGTATCTGCGATGGCTGACGGAATCCCTTCCAAAAAGAGAGCCAGTGAATGACGTCACAGTGCTCTGAACGTCATGGCGGTGTTTCCAATCATGTCACGGACAAGGACATGTGCTCGCGCTTTCCTTGTCGCGAGAGGGGCGCTGTCTTCTCCAGCATCTCCGCCTCCACATTCAAGGATCGGTGGCATTCAAGCGCTGGTGAACTAACAGATACAGCGGAACTAACGAGCTGTTGTGTTTGTGATTCCCATACACAAATCCTTTGAATTTTCTACACTGTTAAATGTTTACAAACCACGTCAGTGGGTGAAGGACAACATTTCAACTCAGATAATTTTAGTCTCCTTGGTGCCTTCGGACAAAAACTCTGTTACAGCTCAAAACAAGTGGGAGGAACAAGACTTCATCTTCTAACTGGCTAAAGTTCCGGCATCAGGCACAATATCAAACTCTCTGCTTCCCTTTCTGTATCAAAATGGATCATTCCTCCCCTTCATCAGTCTGTGACTTGGCTCAGTTTGTCTGTCTCCTTCGCATTCTGAGCATGCGCCACACACCCACTGAGATCACATTTTATTTACACGGCTGCGACTAGAGACTTTCTGATTATTATGTCCCTCCCGGCATTTGACGGTGGTAAACTCAGAGTCAGCAATGGTATTGATCCTCAGGAGTAGGTGATTAGGCTTTTTTCGTTGGAGATCGATAAACTGCCGGTAGTGTGTGTCTGGATGAGTGGGTCGTTTTCAGACTGGAAGGAGGTAGCGTTTGGAGTACCCCAGAGATCAGTCTCTGACCACAGTTGTTCACAGTTTAATGTCCTGGCGGAGGCAGCGAGATGTGAGATGTCCCAGTCTGCTGGTGACGCAGAAAGAGTGGAGTTGGGGGAGGGGAGGCCATTCACATGCAATTTCGTAGCTTTGAAATCAGTACATGGTGCACTGTGGGGAGCAGTGGCGGGTTCCAATCTGCTAATTACATTTGCTGACGGCACTGCATTGATTGGCCGAATCCCAAACAATAACGAGGCAGCCTACAGAGAAGTCATCACCCCGACGCAGTTGTGTCAAGAAAACAACCTCTCTCTCATTTTGACGAAAACAAAGGAGCTGGCTGTGGATTATAGGAGGAATGGAGACAGGGAGCACATTCAACACTTCCAAGTTTCTTGTTGACACAAAATGCACATTTTAATATTGATCATTACACGATGTATTTTATATATTGTTAATGACATAAAGCATGTTTATAGATTGTTACTGACAGAGAATCGTATAATTTGTGTTCCGTGTGTTATCTGAATGTACTTGCCTGTGATGCTGCCACAAGTCAGTGTTTCTCTGTACCTGTACCTTCCCGTACTTGTGCACTTGGCTATAAATTCAACAGGACCTAGAAATCTCAGTGAGATTTGATTAGTGATGATCATCTTGGCAGGTCGGTAGGTCGAATGTATGCGACAGTACACTGTTAAATGCAAAACCCTGAACAGTGTTGATGATCAGAGGGATCTTAAACTCCAAGTTCATCGCTCCCTGAAAGAGACTGCACAGATTGATCGGGTGGTTAAGAAGGCAAATGGCGTGGTTGTCTTTATTAGTTGAAGCATTGAGTTCAAAAGTCGGGAAGTTGTGTTGCAGCTGTTACGAACCTGCGGTCGAACTGTGACTGTTTCTTTAAGAGCGCCGGCGTGTGGAGGCGGGACTATGACGTCAGTCACAGGCTGACCGCGCTGACTGTGGACTGAACCATAAGAGAGAGAGAGAGAGCGATCTGCAGACGGGCAGTCGGCCAGTCTAAAGAGAGAGAGAGAGAGACTGGAAAAGCTGATAGCTTCAGTTAGTCGCAGCCTAGGCTTGGAACTCTCCTATGCCCACAAGAGTGGGTTGATCATCGGTACACGGAACCACAACGAATGTGTGTGGCTGTCACTTCGGATAATCCATTGGAGTGGATTTTGGAATATTTTGTGTTAACCCTTGCCTGGGTATGTTCTGTGGTAACCCCTGGAAGACGGTATTCCTGTGACAGGTCACTTTCGCTGATAACTCGTATGTGGACGGATTCAGCGGATAAGAACTTCGTCGACGGTTGGTTTGAAGTAACGACCTTTTCTCTACGTTTCACCCTGGATTACAAATATCTCTCTCCCATCATTTATTCTGTGCAATACTGAACTTTCCTACTTTACCATCTGAAGACTCTAAGCTTTGTTCCCTTAGGCTCGATAGTCTGGGAGTTATATTTACACATATATACACTTAACACTGTTAACTTTATTTCATTAAGTTACTATATTATAAGTAGATACTAATAAAGAGAGTGGTTTTAACATCAAAACCAGACTCCAGTGTGAACTCTGTTGCTGCTGGTTTGTTTCTAAAACGTTTCACTTCGTAACAGTTTTATAAAACTAGTTAGACCACATCTGGAGTGTTTCATACTGTACTGGTCGCGCCCCATTCTCGGAGGGATGTCGGGGCTTTGGAGAGGGCGCAGAAGAGGTTTACCAGGATATTGCCTGGATTAAAGGGCATGAGCTATAACGAGAGGCTGGACAAACTTGTGTTGTTTTCTCCAGAGCGGCGCAGGCTGGGGCGAGACTGGATGGACGTTTATAAGATTACGAGAGGAATAGATAGAGTGGACAGACGATATATTTTTCTGGGGGTTGAAATGTCTAATACATTTAAGGTGAGAGGAGATCTGAGCGGCAAGTTTGCTTCTTTCCACAGAGTAGTCACTGCCTGGGATGGGTGACCAAACCCGTCACGTGATCCTGTTTCCTGATCACGTTTTTCTGCAGATCTGCAGCATCTGCGGGTCACTGCTCTACGTGTACGTGTAGCTTCATCTTTCCCCGTTCAGACAAGGCAGTGAGATCCGGATCTGTCACGTCCTCTCGTTGTGGTGGACAATATGTTTTTTTTCTGCAACAGTTTCAGCATGTTTCATTCCACTGTTTTTACCTGCTGAAGATGCAGCCGATGTTTCTGCGTGTCTGACCCATTCATGTGACAATTTAGCCTTTTCTATTTCTCTGACCTTCTGATAAATGTGTACAGTTTAGTTAAGCTTCACTACAGAATTTCCAAAGCAACAACCCAGTTAGTCAAATAGTTCCACAGAATTAAAATAGTTTATTACATTTTTAATTTTTTTAATTTTTGTTCTATTTATATAATTTAACTATTTAATATGTATATTTTTATTTTAAATCACAATTGTTAAAATTGCCGCAGGGACAACGAATTTCATGACATATGCCGGTGCTATTAAACCTGATTCTGATATTGATATGGGAGACCCACCACCAGTCACCTGATCCCAGTTACCGCAGATCGTAATGTGAGATTGAAGCCTTTTCTATTTTATTTACATTCCTCAGAAATGACAACAGTTCAGTTTCCTTCTGTGGTTCCAGAGCAGAAGCTCAGTCTGTCTAATATTTCCACACAATTAAAATGGGGAATTTGTTTATTATCATCACGTACTGAGCTACAGTGAAAATTTTCCCTGACGTACCATCCACACAGATCATAACATTACAACAGTACATTGAGCTGATATACGACAGAACAATCACTGTAACAAAGCATTATGGCTGCAGAGAAAGTGCAGTGCAGATAGACATATGGTGCAGGGTCACGTCGAGTTACATTGTGAGGCCGAGTCCATTTTATCATTCATTTGGCTTATAGTCAAATTGGTCCCTTAGTGAATCAGGGTGGTCAGCTATGTGTGGAGCCGAGGGAGATGGGAGAGATTTTGAACGATTTCTTCTCTTCGGTATTCACTAAGGAGAAGGATATTGAATGGTGTAAGGTGTGGGAAACAAGTAAGGAAGTTATGGAACCTATGACAATTAAAGAGGTGGAAGTACTGGCGCTTTTAAGAAATTTAAAAGTGGATAAATCTCCGGGTCCTGACCGGATATTCCCCAGGACCTTGAGGGAAGTTTGTGTAGAGATAGCAGGAGCTCTGACGGAGATCTTTCAGATGTCATTAGAAACAGGGATTGTGCCGGAGGATTGGCGTATTGCTCATGTGGTTCCATTGTTTAAAAAGGGTTCTAGAAGTAAGCCTGGCAATTATAGACCTGTCAGTTTGACATCAGTCGTGGGTAAGTTATTGGAAAGTATTCTTAGAGATAGTATTTATAATTATCTGGATAGACAGGATCTGATTAGGAGTAGCCAGCATGGATTTGTGCGTGGAAGGTCATGTTTGACAAACCTTATTGAATTTTTTGAAGTAGTTACGAGGAATGTTGACGAGGGTAAGGCAGTGGATGTAGTCTATATGGACTTCAGCAAAGCCTTTGACAAAGTTCCACATGGAAGGTTAGTTAAGAAGGTTCAGTCGTTAGGTATTAATGCTGGAGTAATAAAATGGATTCAACAGTGGCTAGATGGGAGATGCCAGAGAGTAGTGGTGGATAATTGTTTATCAGAATGGAGGCCGGTGACTAGCGGGGTGCCTCAGGGATCTGTTTTGGGCCCAATGTTGTTTGTAATATACATAATTGATCTGGATGATGGGGTGGTAAATTGGATTAGTAAGTATGCTGATGATACTAAGGTAGGAGGTGTTGTGGATAATGAGGTGGGTTTTCAAAGCTTGCAGGGAGATTTATGCCGGTTAGAAGAATGGGCTGAACGTTGGCAGATGGAGTTTAATGCTGAGAAGTGTGAGGTTCTACATTTTGGCAGGAATAATCCAAATAGAACATACAGGGTAAATGGTAGGGCATTGAGGAATGCAGTGGAATAGAGAGATCTAGGAATAACAGTGCATAGTTCCCTGAAGGTGTAGTCTCATGTAGATAGGGTGGTGAAGAAGGCTTTTGGAACGCTGGCCTTTATAAATCAGAACATTCAGTACAGAAGTTGGGATGTAATGTTAAAATTGTACAAGGCATTGGTAAGGCCAAATTTGGAATATTGTGTACAGTTCTGGTCACCGAATTATAGGAAAGATATCAATAAATTAGAGAGAGTGCAGAGACGATTTACTAGGATGTTACCTGGGTTTCAGCACTTAAGTTACAGAGAAGGGTTGAACAAGTTAGGTCTCTATTCATTGGAGCGTAGAAGGTTGAGGGGGGATTTGATTGAGGTATTTAAAATGTTGAGAGGGATAGATAGAGTTGACGTGAATAGGCTGTTTCCATTGAGAGTAGGGGAGATTCAAACGAGCGGACATGATTTGAGAGTTAGGGGGCAAAAGTTTAAGGGAAACACGAGGGGGTATTTCTTTACTCAGAGAATGATAGCTGTGTGGAATGAGCTTCCTGTAGAAGTAGTAGAGGCCAGTTCAGTTGTGTCATTTAAGGTAAAATTGGATAGGTATATGGACAGGAAAGGAGTGGAGGGTTATGGGCTGAGTGCGGGTAGGTGGGACTAGGTGAGATTAAGAGTTCGGCACGGACTAGGAGGCCCGGAATGGCCTGTTTCCGTGCTGCGATTGTTATATGGTTATATGGTTATTTATTGTGAACTCACCGGAGCATCACAAGGTGGGTTAACTGAATGAGTCACTTCACACACTCGGAGCAGGTGAACGGCCGCTTCCCAGTGCGAATCTGTTGGTGTATCTGCGATGTCCGACCGAATCCTACCAAAATGAGAGCCAGTGAATGACGTCACAGTGCTACCAACGTCATGGCGATGTATTCAATCATGTCACGGACATGGACACGTACTCGGGCTCTCCTTGTAGCGAGTGGGGCGCTGTCTTCTCCAGCATCTCCGCCTCCACATTCAAGGATCGGCGGCTTTCAAGCGCTTGTGAACTGACAGATACAGCAGACTAATGTGGCTTATAAAATCATTCATTTGGCTTATAAACACAGACAGGAAGCCGCCCTTGAGCTTGTCATTACTAAGAACTGCAGGTCTTTTTTTCTCACTTACTCGTGGCACTAGACAGGGATGTCCATTAACCCCTTTATTATTTAATTTTGTATTGGAGCCTTTAGCTATAACACTACGTGAAGCTAAAAATATTCTCGGTATCTCTATGAATGGAACCATACGTAAGATTTCTCTTTATGCAGACGATCTTTTGGTTTTTATTTCAAATTTTGAGGAATCAATTTCTAATCTTTTGGAAACACTTAAAGATTTCGCTAAGTTTTCAGGATATAAACTTAACTTGAATAAAAGTGAATTGTTTCCATGAAATGTCCCTGTTAGAATATAAAATGATATTCCTTTTAGAATTGTTAATACATTTAGATATTATAATTACTAAAAAATATAAAGATCTCTATGAAGCAAATATAGTTCCTTTAATGGACTCTATGAAACAGCCATTTTCTAGATGGCATCCACTTACTTTTTCTTTAATAAGTCGTGTTCGTGCTGTGAAAATAATGACTTTACCTAGACTTTGATATATTTTCCAAAATATACCTATCTTTTTAACTAAAAAATTTTTCGATCAAATTGACTCTCTTATTTCTTCCTTTATTTGGAACAATAAGAGACCAAGAATTAGTAAGTATCATTTACAACAATCTGAAAAAGACAGTGGACTTGCACTTCCTAATTTAAGACTGTATTATTGGGCTGTGAACATTAGGCAATTATGTGTTTGGTTATATTGTCTTGATAAGAACCAAAAACCATTATGGGTTGATTTGGCATTAAAAGCTGTTAAACAATTTCATTTAACTTCAATATTAGGAGCTCCATTACATTTACAGCTCTCCAAAATTCCAAATTTAAATCTTTACCCGGTTATGAAACAATCCCTACGGATATGGGTTCAATTTCGTTATTTTTACAAATATTTCAAACAATTTAAATTGGCTAGTTTTTTATATCGAAACTTTTTTATTTAAACCTTCAACAACTGACCCCATTTTTCTCTTATGGAAAAATAAAGGGATCCATTCTTTTACAGATTTATTTTGTGATGGTCGATTGATGACCTTTGAAGAGTTAATCGACAAATTTTCTCTCGCTCATACATATTTTTTTTGCAATATTTTCAGGTTAGACATTTTTTACAACAATATTTACCTAAGTTTCCATATTTACAAGAATCTGATTTGTTGGATACCATTTTGAAATTGAATCGCTTAGTGCAGGGGTGTCAAACTCAAATACACAGTGGGCCAAAATTTTAAAAATTGGTACAAGTCGAGGGCCGGACTGGTTCAGCGTTTATTGCAAAACTTATTGAAATGAATTTATTACACATATTAACCTGGAACTAACAAAGCTTAGGTTATTGCCTACAAAAACAACATTGAACATTAAATAAATAAAAAATCAGTTGCATTTATTTCTAATGGCTTTATCTGCAGCTTTTCCGGAGTAATTTCTAATTAAAACATTTTTCCACAGGCCAACACTCTGTGATTCACACTAGTCTAAGCCAGATTCTTGGCAAATCATCTTGGATGCAAGTTCATCAATGTTTGGAGTCAGGCTCTGAGCTGAGGAAATCCTCAGAATTGAGTGAAGGTGGTCATCAGAAAGACGATTCCTGTGCGATGTTTTGTTTATCTTCATCGAAGAGAACAGTTGTTAACACAGATATGTGCTGCCAAACATAGAGAGCATTTGAGCAGCTTGGGTACGCAGCTGGGGCATTGTGTCGGGAATGAAACGTAGAAACTGTGCAGCGCCCACCGAGTCATACTTTGCCTTGAGTGTGTCACTATATTGGAGTTCAATCAGCTCCATTTGTATGTTGGTTGGTGCGCTTTCCCCGTCAGCTGCAAATGGATTACTGAGCAGTTCAAACCTGCTTTTTGGGGCTTCAAAGTCGGCAAATCGCCGTGTGAAGTCGGCACCAAGTATGCTAAGTTTTTCAGCAAACTTTGCACGTGGGAACACTGCGGGAGAAACCTGCTCTTTCATAGTTTGGCAACACGGAAAATGGCTCAAGTTTTCCTGCTGCATCTGCGTCTCCCACAGGCGCAGCTTGGTTTTAAAAGCCCTCACTGCAGCGTACATGTCTGTGATCACACGACCCCGCCCCTGAAGCTGCAGGTTGAGCGCATTGAGATGGCTCGTGATGTCACACAAAAACGCCATTTCACAAAGCAACTTTTTACCCCGGAGCTCTGTTGTGTCTTTCCCTTTGCTTTCCATGAACTGACAGATCTCCTCACGCAACTCGAAACATCTTTTCAGCACTTTTCCTTGGCTTAACCATCGCACCTCTGTGTGATAGGGCAAATCATTATATTCTGAACCCAACTCCTCCAGAAACGTCTTGAACTCGCGGTGATTCAAACCTTTGCCTCTTATGAAGTTAACTGCCCGTCTTATGGTGCTCATTATATGTTCCATTTTCAAGGCTTTGCCACACAACGACTCCTGGTGTATGATGCAGTGGTAAGCTGTCAGCTCACCTGCGCCATTTTCCTCCCGCATCTTCTCCCGGATCCTGCCCACCAATCCACTCTTTTGACCGCACATCGCGGGCGCTCCATCTGTCGTCAGTCCCACAAGTTTATCCCAAGGCAGCCTCATTATATTTACACATCTGGATACCTCTTCAAAGAGATCTTTTTCCAGTAGTTGTGCCATGCATTGATCTTAATCCCAAAAGTTCCTCTGTTACACACAGACTTGGGTCCACTCCACGAATGAAAATTGACAATTGGGCAGTATCAGAAGTGTCCCTGCTCTCATCCACAGCAAGGGAATATGCGATGAAATCTCTTCCCTTCCCCACCAGCTGTTGTTGTAGATTGGTGGCAAGCTCACGTACACGGTCAGCGACGGTGTTTCTGCTCAGGCTCACATTTGAAAATGCTTGCCTTTTATCTGGGCACACGACGTCGCAAACTTTCATCATGCAGTTTTTAACAAATTCTCCCTCGGTAATGGGCCGGGCTGATTTAGCGATCTCTGCTGCCACAATAAAACTAGCC
This sequence comes from Hemitrygon akajei, assembly GCF_048418815.1. Taxonomy (NCBI): domain Eukaryota; kingdom Metazoa; phylum Chordata; class Chondrichthyes; order Myliobatiformes; family Dasyatidae; genus Hemitrygon; species Hemitrygon akajei. The sequence continues at coordinate 1,530,265 of NW_027332004.1, read as the reverse complement.
TTTACAGCAGCCTCACTTTGTGTTTTGGCTTTTGTGAACATAGCCTGCTGTGAGCCAGACTTCTTTTCAACTCTTCTACCTTCTGGAGCTTCTGTTTCTTGTCCAGATGCTTGTATTTGTCGTGGTGTTTCGTTTCATAGTGTCGTCGTACGTTATATTCTTTAATTACAGCCACACCGTCTCCACACAAAAGACAAACAGGTTTGCCCTTTATATCTGCGAACATATACTCTGCCTCCGACCTGCCTTGAAAACCCCTGTTTTCAAAGTCCACCTTTCGTTCAGCCATTTTTGGGGTGAGGGATAGCTGAAAGTTGACCACACGTGACTAGCGCCATAAGGATGCTGATGAGAGAGTAAGGCAAGCTTGAGCAATTCACTGGCAGTGCATTGTGGGATTTGTAGTATTAGTGGTGCATGCAATATACCGGCGGGCCAGCTCTAATAGAAAAAAAATCATTAATGATATTCAGGAAATAAACCAGGGAAACCGAATAAACACTAAAAACCCTGAAAACCTGGTACCTGAATAAACTCAGCATTAGCCATATCATACGCCATAGGCGCTTCGATTACTGGGGCCAGCTTTAATAGTAATTAGATATTATTTCGCGGGCCAAAGATAATTCCACCACGGGCCGGATTTGGCCCGCGGGCCTTGAGTTTGACATATATGCTGTATTCCAACAGCCACTTCTTTGTCCATTCTCCTAATCTGGCTGTCTCCCTGTACCTCCTCAACTTCCTCAAAACTACCTGTCCCGCCACCCTTCTTCACCTCACCTGAAAATTTTCAACAAGGTAATCAGTTACATCATCCAAATTCTGGCGTACAACGCAAAATGAAGCAGTCCCAGCACATGTCCCTGTAGAACACCACTGGCCATTGCCAGCTAACCAGAACAGGCTCGATTTATTCCCGCTCTTTGCCGCCTGCCAATCAGCCACTGATTTATCTATGCCAGAATCTTTCCTGTAATACCACGAGTTAGTACCTTGTTAAGCAGCCTTACTATAGGAAGGATGTGGAAGCATTCGAAAGAGTACAGAGGAGATTTACCAGGATGCTGCCCGGTTTAGAGAACATGGATGATGATCAGAGATTAAGGGAGCTAGGGCTTTACTCTTTGGAGAGAAGGAGGATGAGAGGAGACGTGATAGAGGTGTACAAGATATTAAGAGGAATAGTTAGAGTGGATAGCCAGCGCCTCTCCCCCAGAGCACCACTGCTCAGTACAAGAGGACATGGCTTTAAGGTAAGGGGAGGGAAGTTCAAGGGGGATATTAGAGGAAGGTTTTTCACTCAGAGAGTGGTTGGTGCGTGGAATGCACTGCCTGAGTAAGTGGTGGAGGCAGATCCACTAGTGAAGTTTAAGAGACTACTAGACAGGTATATGGAGGAATTTAAGTTGGGGTGTTATATGGGAGGCAGGGTTTGAGGGTCAGCACAACATTCTGGGCCGAAAGGCATGTAATGTGCTGTACTATTCTATGTTCTATGTATGGAATCTTGTCAAAGGCCATCTGAAAATCCGAGTACACAGTTTCGATCGATTCTCCTTTGCCTCTCCTGCTTGTTATTTAGATAGATAGATAGATAGATAGATAGATAGATAGATACTTTATTCATCCCCATGGGGAAATTCAACTTTTTTTCCAATGTCCCATACACTTGTTGTAGCAAAACTAATAACATACAATACTTAACTCAGTAAAAAAATATGATATGCATCTAAATCACTATCTCAAAAAGCATTAATAATAGCTTTTAAAAAGTTCTTAAGTCCTGGCGGTTGAATTGTAAAGCCTAATGGCATTGGGGAGTATTGACCTCTTCATCCTGTCTGAGGAGCATTGCATCGATAGTAACCTGTCGCTGAAACTGCTTCTCTGTCTCTGGATGGTGCTATGTAGAGGATGTTCAGAGTTTTCCATAATTGACCATAATTTCTTCAGATAATTCCAACAGATTTATCAGTCGAGATTGTCCTTTGAGGAAACCATGCTGACGACGGCTTATCTTACCACGTGCCTCCAAGTACCGTCAGAGCTACTTAATAATAGACACCAACACCTTTCCAACCCGAGGTCAGCCTAACTGGCCGACAATTTCCTTTCTTCTGACTCTTTCCCTTCTTGAAGAGTGGAGTGACACACGCAAACTTCCAGTGTTCTGGAACCTTTCCAGAAACCAGTGCTTCTTGAATGATCATTCCTAATGCTTCCACAATCTCTTCAGACACCTCTTTCAGAATCCTGGGATCTACACCATCTGGTCCTGGTGGCTTATCTTCCTTCAGACCTTTTAGTTCCCCAACAACCTTCTCTCTAATGATGGTAACTTCACACACTTCATGAACCATGACACCGGGAAATTCCACCATATTGCTCGTCTCGTCCACAGTGCAGATTGATGCAAAATACTCTCAGTTCGTCCGCCATTTCCTTTCCCCATTATTATCTTTCCAGCGTCTTTTCCCAGTGTCCGACACCGAGTCTCACATTTTGCTTCCGACTGTATGTTTCGAAAGAAACTTGTGATATCCTCTCGGAATGTCGCTTATTCCAAAGGGCCAAATGATTTAACACGGGAAAGAGTGATGGGCTGATCCAAAATGGGAACCATGGAGGGAGTGAGGGAAGAACTTCAGTAAAAAATTGTTGTCAGAATGTCGTCTGGGAGGGAGAGATGCACTCACTGAAAATTTTCACCTGTGTTAAAATGCCCGAAGGGAGGGTATGACGACCTGATTGACAATCAGCGAAGGAGTGAGCCGCGGATTGAAAATGGCCACCTGTGATGAAATGCACTGACCTCTTCAGGCTATAGAGCGGGGAAGGTGTCTTCAATGGATTTCTGTGCCAACTGGAGACGAGGTTTAAAGGTGCGAGTTGGTAACTCATTTATTTTTTCGATTATCTGGGCTGGTCAAAAATGTGTCGACTTCACTTAATCTGCATTGAACGATCCAAACCTGGAGCCCAGGCTGTCTATTTCCGCAGAGTTGAAATGGGAGACCCACCAACAGGTCACGTGAGGCTGTTTACTGTTGATCTTCCCTACCCTTCACTTTGTGATGCAAGATGACATGGTGTGTGCTCAGAGTCCCCGGATGGGTCAGGATGCTTCCTCTATGTTGTGTTGGGGGATCTGACGTTGGTCACTGAGTCCCGTTAACTTCCCCCAGCTCGCCTCGTTTCCTGAGGTTGCTCACATTTGTCCTTGAGCTTTCTGGCTGTTGTGTCTTCTCCCGGACTGGGGTGGGTGAGAAAGGAGAATGTCCCAGGTTTTGGGGATCTTTGATTTCACTGCCTGCTTTACCGAGGGACTGGGAAGTCTAGGGGGGGGAGAGTGGTTTCTGTGATGTGCATGTGGCCGAGTGGTTAAGCAATCTGAAGGTCATGAGTTTGAGCCTCAGGCCAGGCAGTGCGTTGTATCCTTGAGCATGGCACTTAACCACACATTGCTCCTGCACGTTTATAGCCCAGATGGATCAAATCACCTAATCCTGTTCCTGTGTCTTATGTATTACCATGACAGAATGATGGCTCCTTCTTATCCCATATTGTTTTGTGATGTGTGAGGGACAATAAAAGATTGTTCACTGAGATTATTATATTTGGCTTCAACGTTTAAATTTCAGTGAGTTTTGTTCTTAGTAACATTAAGCAGAAATGTTTGGTTCTCCTTTTCATTGTTAATGTGCTTCATTATCTCTCTGGTTAACGTTAGACCTGCGGTGAGAGGTTTATTGGAAGAAAAACCCCAGCTGGAAGCAAACCATGGCTAAAGATGTGGGAATAGCAACAAGTGAACTGGCCCGAGGACTGAGAGCATCAACTGGAGAGAACAACTCCGAATCAGCTGACTTGGAGATCCCAGTGAGTCAGTGAGGAGGAAGTTTGGTGAGTCTCATTTACTCAAACACTGGTCCTTTATACATTACATACCTGTACAATAGAAGGTGGGAAATAGTTGGTGAGACTGAATGTGCCCAGAAGAACCATTTATGCCTCTGTCAGACACAGTTGCAATCACACCAGGTCTGGTAATGTGCTTCCCGCAGCCCAGCCCTTTAAAACCACTCCCATTCTGTGGAAGTCGAATCTGGATAAAGTCACTCTGAGACCATACGGTACAAACTCTTTATTCCAAGCACCCAGGGCTTACTTAGTTAGTTGCTCAAACAGGAACAGTCTGTGACTGTTCCCACCCAATCCACTAACTGACTAACAATTCCCCTTACACCACAGATATATCCATCCAGATACCCCCACACAAGACAGGCTGGAGCCAAAGATATTTACTACATGACAGGCTGTAGCCCCTAAAGACAAACTACAAAATAGTCATAATGGTTTACACACACAGAACAGACTGAAGCTATCCTATCTCTACATGTGATTGCGCAAGGAGATAAGCATCTTGAAACTCTAGCTAGCTACCCGCAAGAAGAAACATGGCTCAGCACATCGGTTGATCATCAGCAGTTTCTTTCAGAAAAACAGGCTGCTATTGTTTAACGAAGTGTTAACCATTTTACAGACTTTATCCTTCCCTCCTTTTGATCATTACATTATCAACAACACAGTAACTTCTTACAGAGATAGCAACTGATGACAGCATTGACTTATCAGTGGGTAAAGACAGGGTACAACAGTAATTGTAACAAAGATATGTACAACTGTTAGGACATAATGCAGTATCATGCCCCACATATTACCAAACAGGCCTTCAAAGATCACCATTTCGACCCTTCGGTGAACCCGTGTAAATCCTGCCCTACTTTCTTGATGCTGTCAATCTCCTTTGCAGTGTGCTCGGAGAGGGGTGTAATGTTAGTAGATTCATCAGGGATATACGTGCAGCATTCTGTGTCAATAACAGCACAGGTTCCCTCTTTCTCAGCTGGGATAAACTCTAAAGCTGTACGATTCTGTATGACTGTTTGCCAGATTGCGATCATTTCAGTGGATATTTCTGTTACTTGGGCCTGTGTTTCTGTCAGGGCCCCTGCAGTATTGTGGCCAGCTCCTCAAGTGCTGTATCCAAATTGAGTATCTCTCGTGAATTCCCGGCTACTCCATAGGAGAGAAAAGTAATCATCCAAAATCAATCAGTCTCAGTTGTTCCTCTCGGCTGCTGGGCACCTGCAAGTATGGCCAGGATGCATGTTTCCCAGTATTGGAAGTTCCGTTTGATGGGGGCCTGAGACACCATCCCTCAAAACACTGACAGCCACAGTCATCTCTGTCTGGACCACAGGTCCTCATCTCACTTCCCCGGATGTTATTTGAGAAAGCCCAGGCTGAGAATTCCTCACTCTGGTTGAGCGGGATTACTGACATTGGAACCTTAGTTTTACCATGCTGTGGAATTTCAGCACAAACCCAGCAGGCCCCTAGTTCTACCTGTTTGGCATAGGTATGACAGAAAGACAGAAATGTGTTAACATGGGGCCCCCGGATGCTGGGGTGAGCCCTCTCAAAGACATAAACATGAACACCACTAACAACCAATACATTTTCCATTAGTCCGAGAGAGACCTTCTATTCAGTTCCTTCAGTAACATGTTTGGTGCCTAATGATGTATCCACCGAGATTGCCCCTTCAGTTTCACAGCCATAGGAGCGGTCGGTAACACCTGATATGGTCCTCTCCACCGCAGTCCGAGTTTCCCTCAATCCCAGTTCTTCATCAGGAAAAAAAATCCCAGGTTCCATGGTGCAATGTAGTTCTCTTCCTTTTAAGCCTGTCATACCTGTGAATGTATGCTTGGAAATTTTTGGTTAGTTGGCATATATATTTCCCCATGTCTTCCCCTCGGGTATGAATATCCAATTTTGCTGGTAGACTTTCTGGGAGCAATGGTACACAAGGTCTTAGTCCCCAGGGTGTCTTCATGGGCCGTCCATAAATGATTTCAGCTGGTGACAACCCTGTTTTACCCTGTGGGGTAACCCTCATGTGGAACTGGGTATCGGTAGGACCATCAACCAAGTGAGTCCAGTCTCCACTGTTAGTCTGGCCAGTTTACTCTTCAGAGTGCCATTGGCTCTCTCCACTCTGCCAGCGGCCTGTGGGTGGTGTACACAGTGGAATTGTTGCTGGATAGCTAGTTCGTTACGTATGCCTTTGTTTACTTTCATCACGAAGTGTGGGTCATTGTCAGAGCTCAGCATCTCTGGCAGGCCGTACCTGGGAATTATTTCCCGTAATAATACCTTCACAACAGTGATAACAGTATTATTGGTAGATGGAACAGCTTCAACCCATCTACTAAACACATCTATAATATCTAAGCAGTATCTATAGCAATGTACTCTAGGCAATTCAATAAAATCAACTTGTAGACACAGAAAAGGGTCCACCTGTCAAGGGAGTCGTACCCGGTGTGCAGGGTACAGGTTACCAACCATTCCCTCCTTTCCCAGGTGTGTACAATTATGTATATAATCGACCAATATTGGTAAAAACTGTGTAGGAACACAAACCTGTCCCGCTGGGGTGATCCAAAAACCTAGGTTGGGGTCTTTGTGGCATCCCCATCTGGGACCACAGTTTGTGCTCCTCCTCAGAGGCGTCCCCCTGAAAATTACGTACCTCCCACATGTCCTGCAAACCCGTTCTGCTTTAGTCATGGAGGGTTGCTTGACGGCTACAACTACTGAGGATTGCGCCGCACTTTTCACTGTCTGATCTGCTAGAGCATTGTGTTTAGTGACACAGTCGGACATGCGTGTGTGGGCAGCACATTTCATAACAGCCAGAACTCGAGGTAGCTGTAGAGTGGTGAGTAAGTTGTTTACAAAGGTGGCATTACTAATGGGGTGGCCAGAGGAAGTCAGGAATCCCCATGTTCCCAGAGAGCCCTGTAGTCATATACAATTCCAAATGTATAACGGGAGTCTGTGTAAATGTTCCCACTTTAGTCTGTTGCTGGGATACAGGCACGAGTCAGAGCAAACAGCTCAGCCTTCTGGGTGGAGACAGCTGCTTCAAAAGATGCCTGCTTAATTACTTCACCGTCCATCATTATTGCATAGTCAGAATATTGTTATCCTGCTGGATCCACAAAAGAGCTTTCATCCTCATAAAATGTTGCCTCGGGATTGAGGGGATATTGCTAAATGGATGGGAGCGTCTGTCCTTCTTTTGTGGTGATCCAGACAGGGGGGCAGTTGGTGCGACAGACTTTTTGGCCTGAAATTGCACAGAGATGGGGTACAGCATCTTGGGATCGGTCAATATTAAAAGGTTGTCTTACCAGATATCCCGTCTTCACCTCAAACTCCTTCCCGTATTGGACCAGACCCGCAGCCAAGTCTTGCCTGTCTCCTTCGATGGTGCAGAGTCAGAAACCGAAGATTTGCCAGCCTGAGTCAGGGCTTTGGTGCTCCAGAGAGAGAGATGGGGTCTAGAGTTTACCAGGAGGAGGAGGAGGAATCAAACCAATAGGATGTGGCTACAAAAGAAAGATCAGAAACGTTTGTAAACTGGTTGACCGGAAAAAAAGGTGGTTAATTTCAGGCAGCAAATGTGGAGAGGAATAAAAAGACAACGTTTAGACCGAGCCCCTTCAGCATGCCTAGCCTGTGTACTCCGCTGCTTAGTTGCTCTCTGAATTACAGAGTTCCTCCAGCTTTTGTGTGTGTGTGTCTCTGTATTTCCAGCAACTGCAGAATCTCCTGTGTTTTATAACTGCATTTTACTTTGGCATTAGATACACATTGATATTGAGTATATTGTTTATGGGAGCCACTTTCTGAGTTAAAACAGCTACTGATTTTTCTATACACAGGGAAAAAGAATGAGGTATGGACATTGAACTGGTGCTTGCAGAAATGGTTAATGGCACCGTGATTACCCAGAGGGTCATGCGTTAAGAATTTCGCCGGTGCTGAAGCACCGATGAAATGCGCAGGCGGCAGGCTGAGGACGTCCCCAAGTATCACGCATGCACGCAGTACACTGAAGGCCTTGAAAATGTCGGGTGCAGGTAAGAGCGATTCTCCGTGTTTTTATATTATACAGCGACTTTGGGACAATTCCTGTGAAATCCGGACACCGTGGCCAACAATCCCGGGACAGTCCTGCTCTCTTCCCGCTCTCTCTCAGCCCCACGATCCGTACACGGGCCCCGGGGAGCTTCCGGTTGATGAGGGAATGGGAACCGATAGATCTCTCAGACAGAGCTGAGCTCCAGCTATCTAAACGCAAGGATTAGGAACTCGGAGAAAGGGAACAAAATCTTTTGCATCAGCAGTAGAGAAAATTACCTTTGTTCTACCTCCAGTCACAAAGAAGAGGAAATCTGCAGATGCTGGAAATCCAAGTGACACACACAAAATGCCGGAGGAACTCAGCATTAGTACTCTTTTCCATAGATGCTGCCCGACCTGCTGAGTTCCTCCAGCATTTTGCGTCTGTGTAGTTTGTTCTACCTCCTCCTGTTCTGAACTTTTCTACAGGTGAGAACATGTTTTGACCCATTCTCTCTGGGTACATGATATTATCAAACACCTTTGCCCTGGGCAACAAGTAACTTTCACATCAGAAATGTGCCAGACTCCAATGAGACAGACTACTGCCCTTCCCTTCATATTCATTGGCATTGCCATCTCCGAGTTCATCACCGTCAGTCATCTGGAGAGGGTTTAGGGGAAATATTTATGTACAACACAGAAACTGGTGTTACCTGTCTGTATTGTGGTGATGCAAAAGTTGCTGGAGAATTTGCAAATGGGAAGAATTGGAGTGAAATTTGGAAATCTGACCTTTTAAAGCGTCATTTAGCAAGCAAGTCACATATGGACAGTGTGCAAAAGCTCTTGCGAGAAAATCCTTCATAACCCACTATAGGCCTGCTACATAGGTTGTGTGAGAGTGCAGATGAACTCGATTGAACCCAGAGGAGATCAACGTTTTTATTGACAGTGATTTGCTAGCTGTGAAAATGAATACCTCTCTATATAAAATTCACTGTGCACATGTTGTCACTGGGTAAAAAAAATACACAGTACATGATTTATGTGCACACTTGTCATTACAAATTAGAGGGGACATTGGTGGGAAGGTGGGGAGACCTCCAGTGTCCCTGATGCCCTCATCTACAAGATGTGTATCCAGCTGCAGCTTGTAACCCAGCACTTTAAGGAGATTGAACTGGAAATGGATGAATTCTGGATCATCCAGGAGTGGAGGGGGTGATACATATGATATGAAGAGAGGTGAGTTACACCCAAGGTGCGGAACACAGGAAACTGGTTGAGAGTCAGGAAGGGGAATGAGGTTACATACCCATCGCAGAGTCCTCTTGTGGCCATCCCCCACAGCAACAGGTGGAACACTTTAGAAAGTAGTGGGGGGGATTACCTGGCAGAGGAAAGTCAAAGGTGTGATAGGGGATTCATTAGTTAGGGGAACAGAACAGGAAGGGGACTAATATCCTCGTGGTAAGGCTGCGAGAGCAAGTGTGGTGGAGGGGGGTGCTGATGTGGTTAAAATGATTTGTAGGGGGAATGGGAGCCAGAATGACAGGACAGATAGTGGAGAGGGTGATTTGAATTGAATTGACTTTCTTACATACACATACATGAGGAGTAGAAGTCTTTACGTTACATCTCCATCTAAATGTGCAATGTGTAATTTATAGTAATTTATAATAAATAGTTTGTGCATAGAACAGTCAGTATAACATACAAATGCAATTGTATTAACATGAATTAATCAGTCTGATGGCCTGGTAAAAGATGATGTCCTGGAGCCTGTTGGTCCTTTTGCTGTGGTACCGTTTCCTGGATGGTAGCAGCAGGAACAGTTTGTGGTTGTGGTGAATTGGGTCCCCAATATCTTTTGGGCCCTTTTCCCACACCTGTCTCCGTAAATGTCCTGAATAGTGGGAAGTTCACATCTACAGATGCGCTGGGCTGTCTGCACCAATCTCTGCAGGTTTATGAGATTAAGGGAAGTACAGTTCCCATACTAGGCAGTGATGCAGCCAGTCAGGATGCTCTCAATTGTGTTCCTGTAGAAAGTTCTCAGGATTTCGGGCCCCATTCCCAACTTCTTCAACTATCTGAGGTGAAAGAGGTGCTGCTGTGCTCTTTTCACAACACAGCCGGTATGTACAGACCATGTGAGATACTTGGTGATATTTATGCCGAGGATCTTAAAGCTGTTCACCCTCTCAGCCCCAGATCCTTTGATGTCAACAGGGGTTAGCCTGTCTCCATTCCTCCTGCAGTCCACAATCAGCTCCTTTGTTTTTGTGACAATGAGGGAGAGTTTGTTTTCTTTACACGAGTCAAATGTTGTTCAGACCTCAGATAGTGTCAGCAATCAAATGGTTGAGCATGGTGCGATGAATGTGCTGAGCTGTGTATATCACAATGCACGAAGCATCATAGGAAAGCCAGATGAGCTCAGGACAGGGAATTATGATATTGTAGCCATTATTGGGACTTGTTTACACCCAACAGTCTGAGGGATTTAGAGGAACAAAGTTGTAGGTAGATTGTGGGCCATGTCAATAAACAAAGGTTGATTCAGTAAGTGATTTTAACTTTACATATATTGACTGGAACTCCCATAATGTAAAAGGACTAGATGGGGTAAAGTTTCTCAAATGTGCCCATAATCAGTACGTAGATTTCCCAACGTAGAAGTGAGCAATAAGCTGTTAGGAAATGATCAGGGCTGGTGACAGAAATTGGTGATCATAATGCCATGAGATTCAAAGTAAATATGGAAAAAGAGTGGTCTGGACCACGGGTTGAGATTCTAAATTGGGGAAAGGTCAATTTTGATGGTATCAGAAAGGATCTGACAAGTGTGGTTTGGGACAGGCTGTTTCCTGGCAAAGGAGTACCTGTAAGTGGGAGGCCTTCAGAAGTGAATTTTTGAGGATGCAGAGTTTGTATTTGCCTGCCAAAATGAAAGTTGAAAGGTAACTGGTCCAGGGAACCTTGCTTTTGAAGAGAAATTGAAGCCTCATATATTTTGTTCCTCTAAATGCCTCAGACTGTTGGGCGCTACCGAGACCCATTAATGACTACAAGTCATGATTCCATGCACTGAGCTCATCTGACTTTTTTTGTTGTCTTCTTTTGGTTTCTCAAAGCTTCTGAATAGTTTTTGTTCTTTTGTTTGCCCTCTCTTTGACATTTATGTTGGCTTTGGCTTCTCATTTTAGCCACAGTTGTGTCCTCCTGTCTTTCTAATGCTTCCACTTCTGTGGAATCACTCAGGTCCCGAATTGCTCCAGAAACTCCAGCCACTGGTGCTCAATTGTCACTCCTACCCTTTCCCTTCCAAACAAGTTTGGCCATCTTCTCAGCCATAGAAACATGGACAAGTTCAGTAAAGAAACAGGCTCTTTGTCCCATCTAGACAATGCCAAAAAAGCATGTAAACTTGCAGTGCGATCTGGACCAGCTGGCAAAATGGTTTGAGAAATGGAAAAAGGAATGTAATGCAGACAAGTGTGAGTTGTTGCACCTTGGTCTGACCTGCCAAGGGAAGTCTTTCACAGTGACTGGTCGGGCACGGAGGAGTGTTGTAGAAGAAAGGGACCTGTTGTAGAAGAAAGTCCTTAATTCAACAAAAGTGGTATCACAGTTAGATAGAGACGGAAGGAAAGATTTTAGCCCAATGGCCTTCATGAACAAAAGTACTGACAACAATAGATGGATGTTATGTTGACTTGTAGAAGACATTGGTGAGGCCTAATTTGGAGTATTGTGTGCAGTTTTGGTCACCAATCTACAAGGAAGATGTAAAGACTTTGAAAGAGTTCAGAGAAAATTCACAAGGATGTTCCCAGGTCTGGAGTACTTGGGTTATAAGGAAAGATTGAGTAGGTCAGGACTTTATTCCTTGGACTGCAGGAGATTGAGGGGAGATTTGATTGTGATAGAAGGGCATTGATAGTGTAAATGTAAGCTGGCTTTTACCACTGAGATGGAGTGGGAATACAACCAGAGGCCATGGGTTAAGGCTGAAAGGTGAAATGTTAAGGGGAACATGAGGGGAAACTTCTTCACACAGAGAGTCATCCGGGTGTGGAATGAGCAGCCAGCTCAAGTGGTGCATGCAAGCTCGATTTCAACATTTCAGAGGTTCATGTAGGTACCTGGATGGTAGGGGTATGGGAGTGGGCAGATTAAATAGTTCAGCACAGACCAGATGGCCCACAGGGCATGTTTCTGTGTTGTAATTTTCTACAAGAATGTGAAATATTACAAAAATTCACTCTGTCTTTTGAACAGCTGTGCAGACCAACCATTCACCTCAACAGGAATTTTCTATATGGCATTAAAACTGTGGCACTTTAAGTTAATAATACATAAAAGAAAATCCCAGATAGATAGATAGATAGATAGATAGATAGATAGATAGATAGATAGATAGATAGATACTTTATTCATCCCCATGGGAATATTACAATGGGGAGATGCACATCAAGAAAGACTAATTGCGTGAGACTGTTTCAGTTACTGTGGGGTGAGGAACCCATGCAGCTCAGTAGGAAGAGGGAATAATACCAATGGAGAGAGTCAAACTGAGCCAGGTCACAGATTGGAGACGGCAGAAATGCCCCATTCTTATAGAGACAGGAAGAGCATCAGGGAATTGATGGTCATTGCAGATACCAGCTCTCTGCCCAGTCAGGAGAAGATTTCTCTGTCCAACTTGGGTTGAACCTCACTGTAACAGTGTGATACCAGATCAAACCTTGGCAACTCATGTAATCTCATTTGAAATGTTGTCCTAAACCCATTGATGGATTTTGTAAATCTTTTACAGGTTGAAAATGACAAGGGATTTGTCTCCAGGAAGTTCAAACATGGCACACCAGTTTTGTTGTCTCTGTCCAGATATTTAAGAAGGTGGAGCAAGAGATTCAATCGACCACCCTTCCTGCTCAGACAGTGGGGAGGGATTCACTCGGTCATCTGACCAACTGGCAAGCCCGTCATTTTGTACAGGAGAAAGGCCATTCACCTGCTCTGACAGTGGGAATGGATTCACTCGGTTATCACAATTGAAGGTACATCAGCAAGTTAACACTGGGCAAGACCATTCACCTGTTCTGTGTGTGAGAAGGGGTTCAGTCGGTCTTCCCACCTGTGGACACACCAATCAGTTCACACCACACCAGGCAAAGGCTGGTGATCTGCTGAATATCTGAGAAAGGATTCACTCAGTCATCTGACCTAATGGCACACCAGCGTGTTCACACTGAGGAGAGGCCGTTCAGCTGCTCAGTCAGTGGGAAGACTTTCACTCGGTCATCCAACCTGCACAGTCACCAGCGAGTTCACACTGGAGAGAAGCCATTCACCTGCTCAGTCTGTGGGAAGGGATTCACTCAGTCATCCACCCTACAGAGTCATCAGCGAGTTCACACTGGGGAGAAGCTGTTCATCTGTTCAGTCTGTGGGAAGAGATTCACTGAGTCATCACGCCTACAGAGTCATCAGCGAGTTCACACTGGGGAGAAGCCGTTCACCTGCTCAGTCTGTGGGAAGAGATTCACTCAGTCATCCCACCTACAGAGTCATCAGCGAGTTCACACTGGGGAGAAGCCGTTCACCTGCTCAGTCTGTGGGAAGAGATTCACTCGGTTATCCCACCTACAGAGTCATCAGCGAGTTCACACTGGGGAGAAGCCGTTCACCTGCTCAGAATGTGGGAAGAGATTCACTGATTCATCCACCCTACAGAGACACCAGCGAGTTCACACTGGGAAGAAGCCGTTCACCTGCTCAGTCTGTGGGAAGGGATTTACTCAGTTATCCAATCTACAGAGACATCATCGAGTTCACACTGGGGAGAAGCCATTCACCTGCTCACTCTGTGGCGAGGGTTTCACTCTGTCTTCCAACTTACAGAGACACCAGCGAGTTCACACTGGAGAGAATCCATTCACCTGCTCAGTCTGTGGGAAGAGATTCACTCGGTCAACCACCCTACTGAGTCATCAGCGAGTTCACACTGGAGAGAGGCCATTCACCTGCTCAGAATGTGGGAAGAGATTCACTCAGTTATCGAATCTACAGAGACATCATCAAGTTCACACTGGGGAGAAGCCATTCACCTGATCAGTCTGTGGGAAGAGATTCACTGATTCATCCACCCTACAGAAGCATCAGCGAGTTCACACTGGGAAGAGGCCGTTCAACTGCTCAGTCTGTGGGAAGGGATTCACTGATCCATCCAACCTACAGAGTCATCAGCGAGTTCACACTGGAGAGAGGCCATTCACCTGCTCAGAGTGTGGGAAGGGATTCACTCGGTCATCCCAACTACTGGCACACCAGCAAGTTCACACTGGGGAGTGTCCTTTCACCTGCTCAGAATGTGGGAAACGATTCACTAAGTCATCCACCTTACTGGTACATCAGCGAGTTCACACTGGGGAGAAGCCGTTCATCTGCTCAGAATGTGGGAAGAGATTCACAAACTCTTCCACCCTTCAGAGACATCAGCGAGCTCACACTGGGGAGAAGCCGTTCACCTGCTGAGAATGTGGGAAGGGATTCAGTCAGTCATCCAACCTACAGAGACATTAGCTAGTTCACACTGGGATGAAGCCGTTCACCTGCTCAATCTGTGGGAAAGGATTCACTCAGTCATCTCAACTACTGGAACACAAGTCAGTTCATAGTGGGGAGTGGCCATTGTTATGAATCCCTAGGTTTCGTTTGATATGGACTGTCATTTTAAGAGAGATTAAGACGGTGAATCAGTTTGACTTGCAGCTTGTTTACATTGCTTGCAGCTTGTTTAGTTTTAATTGAGGACACAGACACTCAGAGTCAGACGGAGACGGATGAAAAATGGAAGGATTGAAACCAGGGAAGTAGTGGCCAAAGGTCACTGTTTAGAACTTTCCTATGCCCACAAGGGTGGGATAATTATCCATTCACCATACATTGAATGTGTGGTTGTCACCTCATTTAACCCATAGGAGTGGATCTGATTTGGGATATCCTGTGGAGACCACTTATGTGTTAACCCTTGCCTGAGTGTGATGTGGTTATTCATTTGAAGATGATACCCCTCATGACAAGTCACTTTCGGTGAAAATTCGTATGTAGATTTGTAAAGATGACGGATAAAATCTACAGCAACTGTTCTCTCATTTTAACACTGTGGAACCTGTGACAGACAGACGTACTGTATTGATCCTGAGGGAAATTGAGTTTCGTTACAGTCGCACCAACCAAGAATAGTGTAGAAATATAGCAATATAAAACCATCAATAATTAAATAATAATAAGTTAATCTTTGCAAGTGGAAATAAGTCCAGGACCAGCCTATTGGCTCAGGGTGTCTGACACTCTGAGGGAAGATTAGAAAAGTTTGATGGCCACAGGCAGGAATGACTTCCTGAGATGCTCAGTGTTACATCTCGGTGGAATGAGTCTCTGGCTGAATGTACTCCTGTGCCTAACCAGTACATTATGGAGTGGATGGGAGTCATTGTCCAAGATGGCATGCAACTTGGACAGCATCCTCTTTTTAGACACCACCGCCAGAGAGTCCAGTTCCACCGCCAGAACATCACTGGCATTACGAATGAGTTTGTTGATTCTGTTGGTGTCTGCTACCCTCAGCCTGCTGCCCCAGCACACAACAGCAAACATGATAGCACTGGTCACCACAGCCTCATAGAACATCCTCACCATCGTCTGGTAGATATCAAAGGACCTCAGTCTCCTCAGGAAATAGAGACGGCTCTAACCCTTCTTGTAAACAGCCTGAGTGTTCTTTGAGCAGTCCAGTTTATTGTTAATTCGTATCCCCAGGTATCTGTAATCCTCCACCATGTCCACACTGTCCCCTTGGATGGAAACAGGGGTCACTGATGCCTTAGCTCTGCTCAGGTACACCACCAGCTCCTTAGTTTTTTTCACATTAAGCTGCAGATGATTCTGCTCGTACCATGTGACAAAGATTTCCACCATAGCTCTGTACTCAGCCTCATCTCCCTTGCTGTTATTGGAGTATAAAAGTATAAATTTACCAAAACTATGAAGTCAGTTTTGAAACTTGCTATTTGATTGAAACTGCTATTTGATATGCATGGGTAGAAGAATGAAAACTTAAGAATGTAGAAGACAATAGTATGTTAATGAGAGATAGCTAAAGAACTAAATAAATGTAGATTAGAACATAATTAAGTCACATAATTCTAGGACTATTATTTGCTATGCATGTATCCTAAAAATGTAGAAGACAATGGTATCTTAATGAAAGGTAGCTAAGAGATGTAGATTAGAACATGATTAAAGCAATGAGTAGAAACAATAGGGACATGATGTACGTGAGGTACGTGTAATACGCAACTATAGACCTATTACATATGCTAATACAACTGGATCAGGAGATTGCTATAAAAAATGCTGTGTCCGAGGATCGGGGGGCAATCAGCGATTAGCTCAATGACAGTCTCAGCTTTGATTTGCAAATTAAAGTTTAACCCTTCTGGAAGAATCTTCTGCATCTCTTGGTCATTGGTGGGGCACGAGAAACCACGACAAAATTGGTGACCGCGGCAGGACCGGATAGAGACCCGCGGAAAGGAAACGGCAGATTGGGGACACTTCCTAGCCCTCTAGGGACCCCCACATGGGTAACAGAATTAAAGGTACACCCAAACAAAAGGTAAGTGCTTTTCGCGACAATTTGGACTAAGAATTCTGTTGGCTTTGGGGAGGTCTTGGAGTCTCAGAAGTGTGGAACCACTGCCGAAGGGTCTCTCCGGTCCAAAGAATCTGGCAGAATTGGGGGTTAACAGAGGAGGCTCAGAGGATTGATCAAGAACATTGCAGTGAGGGTAAGTACAAATAAGTTAATAAGAAGTTAAGTTAAGAAACATTCCACGTGGTGTTGGTAAATCCCTGTGGGTATCACTTTGTATGAAACGAAGGGCTGAACGGGCAGGGAAAGGAAAATAGACTAGGTGTAGAATTAGAGTAAGTTTAGTTAAGAAAAAGTCCACGTGGTGTTAGACTAGGAAGAAAAAGTCCACGTGGTGTTAGACTAGGAAGAAAAAGTCCACGTGGTGTTAGACTAGAGGAAATAATATTATCCAGTAAACAAACTGAATCTCTGAAATACCTTAAAAAGAGCGAATAACATGACAGGTAAAGGAACAGCAGTAGAGATTCTGAGCAAAAAATTCCCGTTAATTAAAAATGAGATCAGAAAAACTTCAGAAAAATGAGAAAAAAGAACCAAAAACCTGGTCACAAAGTGGCCAAGAGAAGGAACGTTTGATGTAAATTTGTGCGAAGAAATGGAGGGACTAATAAAAAATGACAAACCAACAGATAAATCTAAGAAAAGAGGGCAAAAAAGAGAACGAGAAGTGGAAGTGCTAAAACTCTTCAGAATGGAGGGGGAAAGGCTGAGGAGGACAGGTAGAATATTGATTACAAGCGAGGAAAACACTAAGGTGCTGGAGAAACAGCCTGTCAGAGAGAGAGAAGGGTACGGTGAGAAGCTGGCTTCGGCTCCGTACCCGGATGCGAAAGAAACAGAAAAACCCCCTCCCTATAATGAGGAAGGAACCCCTAAACAGTGCCCCCTGCTGACGGGAACAGTAAACATGCAGGGAGAAGTACAGGTTTGGGATAATGAGGAGGAAAAAAAACAATACGAGAAGGAAAAAGCGGCGATATGGAAGGAGATACTGGCAGAAAGGATAAAGATAGAACAGGTACAGAGAGAAATGGAAGAAGGGATTGAACGAATGAAATACTTGAGAGGAAAAGGAGTATGAGGAGTATCGGTTATACCATAGAAATAAACAGACTAGAAAAGAAAGTGACTCATCGGAGGAGCAAGTGTTAAGTGGAAAGAGAGGATACGAGAATTTGTGGGGAAGAGGTAGGGGGCAGAAACCTAGAAGGACAGAAGGAGGCAGTAGGGGAGCGACTTGCGGAAGTAGAGAGAGAGCTAGTTAAGTTACTGAAAGGGGATTGCCAGGAGAGATGCGAAAAATACTCTAGGGGCCAACCAAGTATTGAATCAAGACAGAAAGGGAGGACTGCACAGGGAGACCGAGGGAAGAGCAGGACCCCGGAGACATTTGTGTGGGAGGCAGTAAAGACATACCCTGAGGCAGTTGGGGAGTCCGGTGAGGAGGAGAGCCGGGGCAGGTGGGAAGAAGGAGGAAGAATGATGCCGTTGTTAGTTAAAGGATCAGGACAAGTGCAGTATATCCCTTGGGGATCCCAGGACCTAGAAGGGCTGAAAAACACTCTGCCCAATTTACATGAAGGAGCAGGGAAATGGATTAGAGCCTTCGAAGAAGAAACAGCGCGACGATTATTGGCTATGGGAGATTTGAAGGCACTGTTGATAAGGTTGATGGGAACCTCCAAATTTAACGAACTAATGGAAATGGCTGGCATAGTAAACTCGAACGACCCGAGAACTGATGGAGATGGGTTTGACAGAGTGAGGCAGAGGGTCTGGCAGGCCCTCAGAAAGCTTTATCCACCTAAAGTGGACCCCAAAGCCTTAAAAGGGGATCCACTGGGAGACACTGAAAACCCAGCAGCCTACGTAGAAAACCAGTTGAAAAGGTGGAGACTGGAGACTGAGCAAGAGGTGGAGAATATCTTATTTATGACCTCACTGTTCCGACATAGCATTTTGGATGCAATGCCTCCACAAGTAAAATCCAAACTGGAGGAAGTGGTTGGGCTGACGTAAATGACCACAAGAATTTAGAGACAACGTAGTCCATGTGGTTGAGAAATACCGGAAAGACAAACGAAGGTTGGCTGAGCAGCAGGAAGAGGTGCAAAGAAAGTTAATACAAATGCAGCTCGAAGAACTCAAAAAGAAGGAAAAAGAGAAAAACAAAAAGATGCTGCCAGCAACCACCAGTTCGAGTACAGCCATCGAACTGGACAAAGCACTGCTATATGGAGGGAGCAGTCATACTGTAAGACAAGGGCTGGAAAACCCCATGCCAATAAATGTCTTTGAGGGAGCATTCTCACAAATGCCCTATCAGGGACAGACTAAATTCAAACAGCCCAGACAGGACTGGAAGTCCCAAGGAGGGGGACAGAGGAGCTATGGGCAAAGGGGACCAGTGAGGAAACAGTGGGAAAGAGAGGTAGAGAGATTGTGCTGGGAATGTAATCAGCCAGGCACATGAGAAGAGATTGTCCGTTTATACTATGGCCTGTCACACACCAGCAGGACCCGATAAGAAGGGAACTAAAGTTTAGCCAAGGACCAGTCCCAAGCGGACCTGTGAACTCCTATGCGAGGTATTAGGGTACCCCAAGAACTTGAGTGGGAAGGGACATTACCCAATGATAACAAGGGAGGCAGTTGAGGAACCCATTGTTCAGGTTATGTTAGAAGGGCAACTGACACCAATGATGATAGATACTGGAGCCACGTACACTTGCGTACAGCCACAGTATGCCCTTCACCTTCCCATGTCAGGAAAGTTTATTAAGACGGTAGGGTACTCGGGGAAAACACAGCTGACACAGTGCCCGGCTCCAGTGCGGTTGAGAATGGGAAATAAAGAAATTGTTTTGCCGGTGCTAGTATTTCAAGGAACTCCGATTAATTTGTTAGGCAGAGATGCCTTATTGAAACTGGAATTAAAATTAGAATGCACCAGAACTGGACTGAGTGTGAAAAGAGCAGGGGCTCAATTGATAGCGCAAGAAGACAAGAAGGCTAATGTCTTTTGGATAGGAGACATCGCAGATCAGATTCAGGAAACCTGGGAAAAATGGAAAAAGGGCGTGCAGGCTATATTACCCAGGGCTGTAATGCCCAAATCTGAGCTACATTGTACAGTGATTTTTGACGAGACTCAGAACAGGGAGTTAGAGGAGAGATGACACCTGGAGGTATGTACCCAACAGCACCTGGAAGGGGGGGGGGCTGTGATAATTGGAAAGCAAGGGGCAGCTTTACAAGTTAAGTGGAACACCTTTTTAGAAAAATGGTACAGGATACCGGAGGCTGCGCCCCACGTAACTTTATTGGTAAATAAGGGATATCAGTCTAAAGACTTAGGACCTTTAGTTAAGAGTGCTAAAACCGTAACAGTGTGGAGGAAAATCACGCCAGAGGTGTGGAGATCAGAAGACAACAGTTGTATTAAAATAATGGTAAGTGTAGATATGGTAGGGACAGTGAGGGAGGTCGAAATAACTCCCCAACCACACATGCCCGTGCTGGGAAAGGAAAGAGGCCAGCAGAAAGATAAAAGGTTAGATGAGTTGCCGTCTATTCTGTGGTCACAGCATGACACGGACGTAGGGAAAATAAAAACAGCTAGTCCGGTGGAAATAAGGCTGAAAAAAGGAGCAATTCCACCCAGGAGACCACAATACCCACTAAGACCAGAAGCAGAAGAGGGAATAGCGTCGACAGTGCAGGGGTTGCTTGAAATAGGAGTGCTTAAAAGAACAAACAATCCATGCAATACCCCATTGTTGCCGATCTTAAAAGCAGATAAATCTGTGGAGATTGGTGCATGATTTCCGAGCGGTAAATGATGTGGTAGAGGACTGGCCAGCGGTAGTCCCCAACCCACACACGCTTTTGACTAATGTTCCACCAGAAGCAAGTTACTTTTCAGTGATTGATTTGTGTTTGGCTTTCTTCAGCATTCCTCTAGACGATCAGTGTCAGTATTTGTTTGCATTTGCTTACAGAGGTGCTCAGTATACCTATACCAGAATGCCGCAAGGATTTAAACATTCATCACACATGTTTAATCAGGTATTGAAGGCAGACCTAGAGGGCATACCATTGGAAAGTACATTGTTACAGTATGTGGATGACCTGTTGATTTGCTCCCACAGTGAGGAACAGTGTAAGCAGGACACTATAACTCTGTTAGAGAAATTAGCGCGCAGAGGACCTAAAGTATCCAAAAAAAAAACCCTGCAATTTTGCACGCAGCAAGTGGAATACTTAAGCAGGGTAATATCCAAGGAAGTGAAGGCGATAGCACCAGATCAGATTGAGGCAATAACTAAGGCCCCAAAACCCCAGACCGTAGGGCAGATGATGACGTTTTTGGGAATGGCAGGGTACAGCTCAGATTGGATAGGAGATTATGCTGAGATTGTGGCACCTTTGAGAAAGATAATGAAAGAAGCAGGAATTCCAAATTTGAAGAACGGCTTACAGTGGAATGGAGAGGCGGAGATAGCTTTCAATACTATTAAGCAGGAATTGCATTCAGCACCAGCATTAGCTTTGCCTGATTACGAGAAGGTTTTTCATTTGTATATATCCAACGGACAGGAGGGTTATGTCACAGCGGTTCTAACACAAGAGACAGGCACAGGAAAAGCAAAGCAGCCGATAGCATACTACAGTACGAGACTAGATGAGGTGGTACGGGCGTATCCACCCTGTTAACATGGATTGGCGGCGCTGTACTATGCATATGAAAAGGCATCATCTGTAAGCCTGAGCTATCCTGTGACTCTGTACACACACCACAAAGTAGCAGAATTGCTAGAAAGGGGAAAATCTATGCTGACGCCAGCCAGGATAGCAGCGTATCAGATGCTATTGACATTTCCAGACATAACTATACAGTGATACACTACCAGTACTTTAGCCGATTTTGTCCCTTTAGACTATGAAGGAGAACCCCATGATTGTGTAGGGAAGACGATGGCATTTGCCAAATTGAGAGCAGATTTACGGTCAGAACCACTAGAGGATGCAGATAAAAAGGTTCTGTTCGTAGATGGCTCTTGTTATAGGGATTATGATGGAAATCATGCAGGATTCTCAGTGGTGCAGCAGGATCAGTCGAGCTATAAGATTATTAGGATGGAGTCCTGTCCCCAACAGTGTTCCGCCCAACTAGCAGAACTCAAAGCCCTGACAGCTGCGTGTGAAATGATGAAAGGTGAGAAAGTAGACATCTATACTGATTCAGCATATGCTCACGAAGTATGCCATTTGTTCGGGGCAGTGTGGAAGCAGAGAGGTTTTTAAAAAAAGTAGCGGAGATCCCATACAACATTGTCAGCAAATTCTAGACTTGATAAAAGCCATAATGAAACCTAAAGCATTGGCTATAGTAAAATGCCAGGCACATAAAAAGGGAAACGATGTAATAACAAAGGGAAATCAAGCTGTGGACGAGGCAGCTAGAAAAGCGTCTGGATGTACGTCAGCCGTCATTGCCCCCCAGGTAAGCCTAACTCCAGAACCTGACGTAGAGGACCTAATTGAAATACAAGGTAAGGCAACTTTGGCAGAACAGACAATGTGGAGAAAAAGGGGGGCCAAGCAGAACCCGGAAGGCTTGTGGAGCACGGAAGACGGTTTGTTGGTAGCGCCCACCCCTCTACTGACGATTCTGATTTCAGAAGCGCATGGGATGGACCATTGTGCAAAGGGGGAAGTGATAAGGAAAATAAAGAAGGATGGTTTTTGGTCACCTTATTTACAGGCTTCAGTGGACTTTGTCTTATCACGGTGCGAGGTATGCGCACAAAATAATGTTCGGAAGGGAATTACAACCCCAATAGGCCACATTCCCGTACCTGAAGGACCATTTAAACATTTAATGATCGATTACGTAGACATGATAAAGACAGTGGTAAAATTTCTGACAAATAAAGTAATCCCCAGGTTTGGAATACCTACAGAAGTTAGCTCAGACAATGGTTCAGCTTTTATCCAGAAAGTGGTCAAACTGGTACTACAGGCGCTGAGGATAAAGCAAAGGTTTGGATGTGTATACCACCCTCAGTCGCAGGGCATGGTAGAGAGAATTAATGGAACCCTGAAAGCCAAATTAAACAAAATTTGTGCAGATACTAAACTTAATTGGGTCGATGCTTTACCGTTAGCATTGATGAGTTACCGCATGCAAACCAATCGAATAACATGCCTGACACTGCACGAGATGCTCACTGGGAAGCTATCATACCTGTGATAGGGGTAAGCAAAACTGTTGAATGGATAAACTATATATACTATAATCAACAGAGGTTCATCAACTACACCGATGATGCACTGGAGGCCTTAAGGCAACAGCTAGATGCAACTAGCAGGGTGGCGTGGCAAAACAGGTACTGGATTGGCTTTTGGCAGAGAAAGTGGGTGTGTGTGTAATGTTTGGAGACCAATGCTGCACTTTCATACCGAACAATACTAGCCCAGAAGGGTCTTTCACCCGAGCAATGGATAAGTTAAGGAATCTGCGGATGGAGGTCCAACAGAATGCAGGGTTCGGACATCAGTTCTTTGATTGGTTAGAAAGTAGACTCGGAGGATGGGGAGCATGGATGACTAAAGTAGCAATAACTGTCAGTATTGTGTTGTTGAGCTGTGTGCCTGTGCTGCGCTGTTTTCTTCCTTGTCTCAAATCTCTTGTAGTGCGTGCTGCAACCAAACAGTTTCCGATGCTCGTGACGATTGCTGAAGCTGGCGTAGTGGAGACAGAAACACCGGAAATGTATCGTTACAGCCTACAACACCTGCAGGATGAACAGGAGCAGAACGACAGTGTGGGAGTAGATTGTAAGGGCTTTTGAGTCTTTTTCCCTGTCTCAGGTACAAAGGGACAGGTTTTTGGCTCAGCGGCCCAGGGTAACAGGGAGAGAATACTTTGAGGTCTTGGCGCAGGAAATTTTAGTTTAACCCGAGATTTGGGAATAAGTGCTTGAGTTTATTGGAGTTTTTGTGCGCAGACTCTTAGTCTTCTCTCTGTGTGAGTGTGAGACCCAGAGGGGTCTCAAAGGGGGAATATATTGGAGAATATGAATATTATGGAGTATAAAACTTTATGGAGTATAAAACTTAATGCTAAAAACTATGGTGTGTTGGTATATGCTAGGGAGAGGTGGCTGGGAGCGGTCGCCAGCTGTGAAGTTGCTGTGTAACCAAAACTGTGTGAAATGCTAAAGGACAATGATGTGTCAATATATGCTAATCAGGTATCCAATTGAATGTAGAGACAATATGTGTTAATGAACAGTAACTCAGGGATCTTTGAACATGTCGGCTGTGTAACTAAAGCAATGTAGAGACAATATGTAGGGATATTTTGCTTTGAACATGTCTGCTGTGTAATTAAAACTATATAGTCGACTAGAACAAATAAGTCAATAGGTAAAAACAATAGTAAGTGTGATATGCACCGCTTGGATATGTTAATGCAGCTAAACCAGGTTTGCTTTAAAAAGCGGCTGTATCCGAGAATCGGGAGGCATTCAGCGACTAGCTCAATGACTGTCTCAACTTTGATTTGCAAATTAAAGTTTAACCCTTCTTGAAGAATTTTCTGCGTCTCCTGGTCATTTGAAAAGCACGAAAAACCACGACAGCCCAAGCCCAGGATTACGGCTGCACAGGTGGAAGGTCAACTGAGGAAGATCTGTACCAGCAAGGCGGCTGGACCGGATGGAGTTTCCCCACGATTACTGAGGGCCTGTGCGACTGAGCTGGGAGAACCACTACAGCGCATCTTCAACATGAGCCTGGAGCAGAGAAGAGTAACCAGACAGTGGAAAACATCCTGTATTATCCCGGTACCGAAGAAACCACAACCAAAGGAGTTGAATGACTTCAGACCTGTTGCCTTGACGTCGCACGTGATGAAGACCATGGAGCGGCTGATAATACAGAATCTGAGGCCACAAACCAGGCACGCCCAGGATCCTCTTCAGTTTGCATATAAGGAGAAGGTGGGAGTGGAGGATGCTATCACGTATTTGCTGCACAAATCACTCTCTCACCTAGATGGGGTCAGTGGTGCTGTGAGGATTACATTCCTGGACTTCTCTAGTGCCTTTAACACCATCCAGCCCAAGATCTTAAGGCACAAACTAACGGAGATGGGAGTAGACTCTCACATGGTGGATTGGATAGTGGACTACTTGACAGATAGACCTCAGTATGTGCGGTTGGGAGACTGTAGGTCTGACACGGTGGTCAGCAGCACAGGAGCACCGCAGGGGACCGTGCTCTCTCCGGTCCTGTTCACCCTGTACACATCAGACTTCCAATACAACTCGGAGTCCTGCCATGTGCAGAAGTTCGCTGATGACACGGCCATAGTGGGGTGTGTCAGGAATGGACAGGAGGAAGAGTATAGGAAACTGATACAGGACTTTGTGATATGGTGCAACTCAAACTACCTGCGTCTCAATATCACCAAGACCAAGGAGATGGTGGTGGACTTTAGGAGATCTAGGCCTCATATGGAGCCAGTGATCATTAATGGAGAATGTGTGGAGCAGAAGACCTACAAGTACCTACAAGACCTACAAGTATCTGGGAGTACAGTTAGACGAGAAGCTAGACTGGACTGCCAACACAGATGCCTTGTGCAGGAAGGCACAGAGTCGACTGTACTTCCTAAGAAGGTTGGTGTCATTCAATGTCTGTAGTGAAATGCTGAAGATGTTCTATAGGTCAGTTGTGGAGAGCGCCCTGTTCTTTGTGGTGGCGTGTTGGGGAGGCAGCATTAAGAAGAGGGACGCCTCACGTCTTAATAAGCTGGTAAGGAAGGCGGGCTCTGTCGTGGGCAAAGTACTGGAGAGTATAACATCGGTAGCAGAGCGAAGGGCGCTGAGTAGGCTACGGTCAATTATGGAAAACCCTGAACATCCTCTACATAGCACCATCCAGAGACAGAGAAGCAGTTTCAGCGACAGGTTGCTATCGATGCAATGCTCCTCAGACAGGATGAAGAGATCAATACTCCCCAATGCCATTCGGCTTTACAATTCAACCGCCAGGAGTAAGATATGTTAAAGTGCCGGGCTAAGACTCAATGTATTTAAGTAAACTACTTAAGACCTTTTAAAAAGCTATTATTAATGCTTTTTGAGAGAGTGATTTAGATGCATATCATATTTTTACTGAGTTAAGTATTGTATGTAATTAGTTTTGCTACAACAAGTGTATGGGACATTGGAAAAAAATGTAGAATTTCCCCATGGGGATGAATAAAGTATCTATCTATCTATCTATCTATCTAGATCGCTCTCTCTCTCTTATGGTTCAGTCCACAGTTACCGCTGTCGGTCTGTGACTGACGTCATAGCCATGCCTCCTCACGCCGGCGCTCTTAAAGAAACAGTCACAGTACGATCGCAGGCTCGTAACAGCCGCAACACAACTTCCCGACTTTTGAACTCAATGCTTCAACTAATAAAGACAACCATGTCATTTGCTTTCTTAACCACCCGATCAATCTGTGCAGTCTCTTTCAGGGAGCGATGAACTTGGAGTCTAAGATCCCTCTGATCATCAACACTGTTCAGGGTTTTGCATTTAACAGTGTACTGTCGCATACATTCGACCTACCGAGCTGCCAAGATGATCATCACTAATCAAATCTCACTGAGATTTCTCAGGTCCTGTTGAATTTATTGCCAAGTGCACAAGTACGGGAAGGTACAGGGACAGAGAAACACTGACTTGTGGCAGCATCACAGGCAAGTACATTCAGATAACACACGGAACATAAATTATACGATTCTCTGTCAGTAACAATCTGTAAATATGTTTTATGTCATTAACAATATATAAAATACATTGTGTCATGATCAATATTGTGTCATGATGCTTCGTTACTATTTGGGATCCGGCGGATCAATGTAATGCCGTCAGCAAATCTAATTAGCAGATTGGAACCCGCCACTGCAGCCCCACAGTGCACTATGTACTGATTGCAAAGCTACGAAATTGCATGTGAATATCCTCCCCTCCCCCAACTCCACTCTTTCTGCCTCACCAGCAGACTGGGGCATCTCACATCTCGCTGCCTCCGCCAGGACGTTAAACTGTGAACAACTGTGGTCAGGGACTGATCTCTGGGGTACTCCAAACGCTACCTCCTTCCAGTCTGAAAACGACCCACTCATCCAGACACACACTACCGGCAGTTTATCGATCTCCAACGAAAAAGCCTAATCACCTACTCCTGAGGTTCAATACCATTGCTGACTCTGAGTTTACCACCGTCAAATGCCTGGAGGGACATAATAATCAGAAAGTCTCTAGTCACAGCCGTGTAAATAAAATGTGATCTCAGTAGGTGTGTGGCGCTTGCTCAGAATGCGAAGGAGACAGACAAACTGAGCCAAGTCACAGACTAATGAAAGGGAGGGATGATCCATTTTGATACAGAGAGGGAAGCAGAGAGTTTGATATTGTGCCTGATGCAGGAACTGTGGCCAGTTAGAAGATGAAGTCTTGTCCCCCCAAATTATTTTGAGTTGTGACAGTGTTTTTCTCAGAAAGCACCGTAGAAACTAAAATTATCTGAACTGAAATGCTGTCCTTCACCCACTGACGTGGTTTGTAAACTTTTACCAGCTTAGAAAAGTCAAAGGATTTAAGTATGGGAATCACAAACACGTTAGTTGCTTTGTGATTGCTCGTTAGTTCCGCTGTATCTGTCAGTTCACCAGCGCTTGAATGCCGCCAATCCTTGAATGTGGAGGCGGAGATGGCGGAGAAGACAGCGCCCCACTCGCTGCAAGGAGAGCCCGAACACGTGTCCATGTCCGTGATCTGATTGGATACATCGCCATGACGTTATAGCAGTGAGATGTCATTCACTGGCTCTCATTTTGGTAGGATTCAGTCGGCCATCGCAGATACACCAACAGCTTCGCACTGGGAAGCGGCCGTTCACCTGCTCCGTGTGTGCGAAGAGACTCATTCAGTTAACCCACCTTGTGATGCTCCGGTGAGTTCACAATAAATAGAGGCCACATTTCTGTCCGGAGTGAGCAAAGAGTTTTACTCAATCATCCCAGCTGCTACAACACCAGCAACTTCACATCAGGGAGGAAGTTCAAATCAGCTCCGTGTTAAATATTTAACCATCACGGTGACTGAAGGCAGCTGCAGGTTCATGAGGGACTGTTACTGTCAGATTCTGCAGTTCTTGCGGCTGCTCATCGCACCCAGGACTGAACCCTGGTCACTGAGCATTGGAGGAGTCTGATCTGCTGATGTTAGCCTTAAACTAGACTGGTGTTTAATATTGTGGATCTGTGACAGATAAATCACTTCTGTATCAAATCCCGTGTGTCAGGTACTTACTGTCTCTACCACACTCACTGTGTACACTAGAGAGGCCACTCGGCCCATCTGTTCCTGTCCATGTTTCTGTTCCATATCAGAATATCAAAATCTATCCCTGCCATTCCCCTATCACTCTCCCTGTGATGACAGGTTGCAACTAGTCACCACTCCGTGGGATAGGAGATTTCCCTTGAATTTCATAGAATCATAGAAATCTACAACATATTACAGACCCTTTGGCCCACAATGTTGTGCCGACCATGTAACTTACTCTAGAAACTGCCAAGAATTACCCTACCGCATAGCCACCTATTTTCCTAAGCTCCATGTACCTATCTGAGAGTCTCTTAAAAGACTCTATTGTATCCGCCTCTACCACAGTCGCTGGCAGTGCGTTCCACACACACACCACTCTTTGCTTAAAAACCTTAACTCGGACGCCTCCCCTGTACCTACTCTCAAGCAGCTTAAACCTATTCCCCCTCGTGTTAGCCGTTTCTGCCCTGGGAAAAAGCCTCTGGCTATCCACACGACCAATGCCTCTCATCATCTTATACACCTGCATGAATTCCCTGCATGATTTTCTCCAGGCTGAATAAGACGATGAGCTCACTGTGGTTGTAACGTTCTTCAGGGCTCCGGACGAAGTTGGTTAAACTCCTTCTTCCCCGCTCTTTTCAACGTGTTGGGTCATTTTCACCAATTTTAAAGGACTGTGCCTCAGACAGCTGGGTTATTGCAATTGTTACGTACCAGCAGCAAAAGGTCACTAATGGAGTCTGGTTTCGATGTTAAAACCACTATCTTTATCTGTATCTACTCCAAATATAAAAGATTAAACGAAATAAACTGAAGTTAACAGTGTTGTGCGTATATATAGCTCCCAAACTATCAAGCTTGAAAAACAATGCTTAAAGTCGTAAGATGGTAAAGTGGAAAAGTTCAGTAATCCACGGAATAAGTGAGTGAGAGGAGAGGTTTGTAAATCCACTCGAAAATGTAGCATTTTGAGTGTGTGCGTCTCTGTATTCCCAGCAACTGCAAAATCTCCTGTGTTTTATATCTGCATTTTACTTTGGCATTGGATACACGTTGATATTGAGTATATTGTTTATGGGCGCTTTCTGCGTTAAAACAGCTGCAGATTTTTCTATACACACACGAAAAAAATGAGGTATAAATATTGAACCAGAGCCTGCAGAAATATTTAATGGCACCGTGATTACCCATAAGGCGGTGCGTTTGAAATTTCGCTGGCGCTGAAGCACCGAACAGATGCGCGGGCGTCAGGGCCGATGACGTCACGTGGTATCACGCATGCACACGGTACACAGAAGGCCTTGGAAATACCGTCTGCGGGTAAGATCGATTCTCTGTGTTTTTATCTTAAACACCGACTGAGGGACGATTCCTATGAAATCCGGACACCGTGACCCGCAATCCCGGGACACTCCTGCTCTCTCCCCTCTCTCTCAGCCCCACGATCCGTACATGGGTCCCGGGGAGCTTCCGGCCGATGAGGGAATGGGAACCGATAGATCTCTCAGACAGAGCTGAGCTCCAGCTATCTAAATGCAAGTATTAGGAGAAAGGGAACAAAATCTTTTATATCACCAGTTGAGAAAATCACCTTTGTTCTATCTCCAATCACAAACAAGAGAACATCTGCAGATGCTGGAAATCCAAGCAACACAAATTGCTGGATGAACTCAGCTTTTGTACAGTTTTCCATAGATGCTGTCTGGTCTGCTGAGTTCCTCCAGAATTTTGTGTGTGTTCTTGCTCTGGACTTTCCTACCGGTGAGGACATGTTTTGTCCCATTCTCTCTGGGTACATAATGATATCAAACACCTTTGCCCTGGGCAACAAGTAGCTTCCAGTTCACAAATGTGCCAGACTCCAGTGAGACAGACTACTGCCCTTCCCTTCATATACATTGGCATTGCCATCACTGAGTTCACCACCGTCAGTCATTGGGGGAGACTTCAGGGGAAATATTTATGTACAATACAGAAACTGGTGTTACCTGTGTGCATTCTGGTGATGCTAAAGTCGCTGGAGAATTTGCAAGTGGGAAGAAATGGAGTGCTATTTGGAAATCTGACTTTTTAAAGCATAATTTAGCAAGCAAATCACATATGGACAATGTGCAAAAGCTTTGGTGAGAAAATCCTTCATTACCCGTTCCAGGCCTGCTACATAGTTTGTTTGAGAGTGCAGATGAACTGGATCAAACCCAGAGGAGATCAAAGTTCCTATTGACAGTGATTTGCTAGCTGTGAAAATGAATACCTCTCTATATAAAATTCACTGTGCACATCTTGTCACTGGGTAAAAAAAATGCACAGTACAAGATTTATCTGCACATCAGTTATTACAAATTAGAGGGGATATTGGAGGGAAGGAGGGGAGACCTCCAGTGACCCTGATGCCCTCACCTACAAGATGTACATCCAGCTGCAGCTTGTAATCCTGCACTTTAAGGAGTTGGATCTTGATATGGTGAATTGCAGATCATCCAGCAGTTGGAGGGGGTGATAGATGTGACATGAAGAGAGGTGAGTTACACCCAAGGTGCAGGACACAGGAAACTGTGTGAGAGTCAGGCAGGTGAATGAGGTTAAATAGCCATCGCAGAGTACTTTGTTGCTATCCCGCACATCAGCAGGTGGACCACTTTAGACACTGTTGGGGGCAATTACCTGACAGACGAAAGTCAAAGGGGTGATAGGAGATTTGTTAGTTAGGGGAACAGACCAAGAGGCAACTAATATCCTAGTGATAAGGCTTGGTAGAGGTAGTGTGGGGGGGGGGGGGTGGGGGTTGATGTGGTTTTAATAAGTTGTAGGGGGAATGGGAGCTAGATTGACAGAACAGATAGTGGAGAGGGTGAATTGAATTGACTTTATTACAAATATCCTTCATATAGATGAGGAGTAGAAATATTTATGTTACTGTCTAAATGTGCAATGTGTAATTTAAATTAACTTATGATATTTAGTTTGTATATAGGACAGTCAAGAAAACAGAAATCAATTAATCAGTCTGATGGCCTGGTGGAAGATGATGTCCTGGAGCCTGTTGCTCCTTTTGCTGTGGTACCGTTTCCTGAATGGTAGCAGCAGGAACAGTTTGTGGTTGTAGTGAATTTGGTCCCCGATATCCTTTGGGCCCTTTTTATACAAATCCATACCCCTACCATCCAGGCTCCCATCCAAACTTCTCTTAAATGGTAAAACCGAGCTCATATTCACCACTTGTGCTGGCATCTCATTCCACACTCTCACAACCATTTCAGTAAAGAGCTTTTCCAAATGTTCCCATTAAATTTTCACCTTCCCCACCTACGCATGACCTCTGATTGTCATCCCACCCAACGTCGGTGGAAAAAGCTGCTTACATTTATTTCCCCAATCTTCTCCCTCATCATCTTGTATACTTCCAACAAATCCTCAAAGCAATGTGTAATTTCCTTGTTTATGTTTAGAGCC
The DNA here is from genome assembly GCF_048418815.1 of Hemitrygon akajei. NCBI lineage: Eukaryota > Metazoa > Chordata > Chondrichthyes > Myliobatiformes > Dasyatidae > Hemitrygon > Hemitrygon akajei. Next base: position 1,498,692 of record NW_027332004.1, on the reverse strand, counting down.
TTTTTTATGTGCATAAGATGATGAGGGGCATTGATCGTGTGCACAGCCAGAGGTTTGTTTTCCCAGGGCTGAAATGTCTAACACGAGGGAGCAGAGTTTTATGGTGCTTGGAAATAGATACCGAGGAGATGTCAGGGGTAAGATTTTTACACAGAGAGTGGTGGGTGTGTGGAATGCACTGCTGGCTTTTTCGGTGAGAGTGTTTCAGTTACTATGGGGCCAGGAAACAATGCTGCTCAGTGGTAACAGGGAATAATACCAATGGAGAGAGTCAAACTGAGCCAGGTCACAGATTGGAGATGGCAGAAATGCTCCTTTCTTATAGAGACAGGAAGAACATCAGAGAGTTTGATGGTCATTCCAGATACCAGCACTGTGCCCAGTTAGATGATGATTTCTCTCTCCAACTTGTGTTGAACTTCACTGTAACTGTGTGATGTCAGTTCACAGCTTGACAACTCAAGTGATATCATCTGAAATTTTGTCCTGCACCCACTGATGGATTTTGTAAATCTTTTTACAGGTTACAAATCACAAGGAATTTCTCTACGGAAATCTAAAATACTACACACCAGTTTTGCTGTCTCTGTCCAGATATTTAAGAAGTGGAGCAAGCGATTCACTTGATCAGCATTCCTGCTCAGACTGTGGAGAGGGATTCACTCTATCATCTGATCGACTGGCACGCCTGTCATTTTAAACGGGTAGGGGGTGCCCATTCATCTGCTCAGACAGTGGGAATGGATTCAGATGGCCATTTCAACTGAAGGGACATCAATAAGTTCACACTGGGGCAAGGCCATCCACCTGTTCTGTGTGTGAGAAGGGATTCAGTTGGTCTTCCCACCTGTGGACATACCAGTCAGTTCACTCTGGGGCAGAGGCTGGTCATTTGCTGAATTTGTAGGGAAGGTTTCACTCGGTCATCTGACCAAATGGTTCACCAGCAAGTCCACACTAAGGAGTGGCTGTTCACTTGTTTGGACTGTGGGAAGGGATTCACTATGTCATCTAAACTGAAGCTACATCAGAGAGTTCACACTGGCGAGAGACCGTTTACCTGCTCATACTGTGGAAAAGGATTCACTTGCTCATACCAACTGAAAGTACATCAAAGAATTCACACTGGAGAGAGGCCGTTCACTTGCTCAGACTGTGGGAAGGGATTCACTCGTTCATCTGAACTGAAGGTACATCAGCGAGTTCACACTGGGGAGAGGCCGTTCACCTGCTCAGACTGTGGGAAGGGATTCACTTGCTCATCTAAACTGAAGGTACATCAGCGAGCTCACACTGGAGAGAGGCTGTTCACCTGCTCAGATTGTGGGAAGGGATTCACTCAGTCAGCCCACCTACAAGCACACAGGTCAGTTCACACTGGAGAGAGGCCGTTTACCTGCTCATACTGTGGGGAGGGATTCACTTTGTCATCGCAGCTACTGAGACATCAGTCAGTTCACACTGGGGAGTGGCCATTCACCTGCTCAGTGTGTGGGAAGGGATTCACTCAGTCATCCACCCTAATGGCTCACCAGCGAGTTCACACTGGGGAGCGGCCGTTCACCTGCTCAGACTGTGGGAAGGGATTCACTCTGTCATCTAAACTGAAGGTACATCAGAGAATACACACTGGAGAGAGGCCATTCATCTGTTCCGTCTGTGGGAAGGGATTCACTTGTTCACCTGACCTGAAGGTACATCAGAGAGTTCACACTGGGGAACGGCCGTTCAGATGCTCAGACTGTGGGAAGGGATTCACTCGGTCATCTCACCTAATGGTTCATCAGCGAGCTCACACAGGGGAGCGGCCATTCACATGCTCAGACTGTGGGAAAGGATTCACTCAGTCATCCCACCTATTGGCACACCAGCGAGTTCACACAGGGGAGCGGCCATTCACCTGCTCAGACTGTGGGAAAAGATTTACTCAGTCATCTCAAGTGAAGGTACATCAGAGAGTTCACACTGGGGAACGACCGTTCACCTGCTTAGATTGTGGTAAGGGATTCACTCGGTCATCTAAACTGAAGGTACATCAGCGAATTCACACTGGAGAGAGGCCATTCACCTGCTCAGACTGTGGGAAAAGATTTACTCAGTCATCTCAAGTGAAGGTACATCAGAGAGTTCACACTGGGGAACGACCGTTCACCTGCTTAGATTGTGGGAAGGGATTCACTTTGTCATCTAAACTGAAGGTACATCAGCGAGTTCACACCGGGGAGAGGCCATTCACCTGCTCAGACTGTGGGAAGGGATTCACTCAGTCATACCACCTGCAAGCACACTGGTCAGTTCACACTGGGGAGAGGCCGTTCACAGACTCAAGCCTGAATTATACCTCTGCGTAGACGCTACAGTGGCCTACACCGTTGTGTGCATTTTTACTTGTGAGTTTGTGTGTCTGCGTTGCTCTGGCAAAACGCTAGTTGGTGTTGGGGTTCTATGCCACTGTGTTGAATTGACTCGTGGAGTTGGGAACGATGGCGACTGCTGAGTTAATCTTGTTGGAGTTGAAGCTAATTGATGTTGAACAAGAGTTACTTTTATTGAAATTACTGCAACGCAGAAAAGAGAGAAGCTTTTCTATTTCTTTGTGCAGTCCGCGACGTCCAAACCGATGTTTGTGGAAATTTCTTTACATGAATTTCATGCCATTTGCAAGTCTTTATAGTATACCAATGGAGAGTCGTACAAATGTAGATATTTTCTGACTTCCTAACGTAACCTCTCCTCGATTTGGTCCATCTTCCAACTTCGAAGCAACAGGAAGTACCTCGGAGGAAATGTGCTGCTACCAAGCAGACCGATCACAGTTCTCACAGTCTGTGACGCACAGTTACATTTTCGTAAGGTGTTCTTTAGGCTACGGCGTACGGTATGGCCTAGGGTGCCACATCAGATACGCAGCTATGCGGACCGTACGGTGAAGCATAATTCAGGCTTCAGTGTGTGGGAAGGGATTCACTTGGACATCTCAACTGCTGAGACACCAGTGAGTTCACACTGGGGAGAGGCCGATCTGATGCTCAGACTTTGGGAAGAGATTCTCTCTGTGAAATCAACCTAATGTGCATGACTGAGTTCACACTGGGGAGAGACCGTTCACCTGCTGTGTATTTCGGAAGCGATTCACTCAGTAATCTAACCCTATGCAACTCTTGCTTCGGCTAGCAGCTAAATATAGGGGGTGATAACCCCCCAGCCCGGCCAAACTTAAGAAATCTTGTTTGGGTGGATGCTGTGTGATGTGTCCCCTGTTACAAATCAGTATCCTGAAATAACAACCAGTACACAATATGTGATTAAATGACTGAGATGTATAATTCTTACTTTGACTATATGGTTAGTGAAGTAATCAAAAAGAAAGAAAAAGGGCCCACTCTCTCTTCTTCTCATCTCTCCCCAGCAAAAGGCCATGAAAATCTCTCTTCCAGACTCACAAGGAAGAACATTTCTGTCATTGGATAGTCCCACACTCCAAAACCCTGTTATCTCTAGTCTTACCCTAAACATTGCTGCTGCAGAGAAGCCATTACCTCAGCAGTGAAACATTGCAGAGAGTCCACTGCATCAGCAGTGAAACCTTACAGCGCGTTACACTTGTGACACACTACCGGGTTCACACTGGGGAGAGAGTTTCAATAAACTGCGTGCTGGATATTTGTCCATCACTGTTGCTGAATGCAATTTTGAGAGTGACTGTCGGTGCTGAACTCTGCAATTATTGCTGCTGCTCACCACACCCAGTTCTGCACCCTGGTCACTGGGCATGGGAGGAGTTTCTTCTGCTGCACATTCAACTTTAATGGGACTGGAGTTTAATATTCTGGATCTGTGACAAATAAATCAGTTCCATTTTAATCACTGTCTCTGGTACTTAGTGAATTTATAACACACCTAGTGTACAGTAGAGAGTCAACTCAGGCCGGCTGGACCTGATTCTGTTCCACAACAGATCTTTCAAATCCTCCCCTGTTCTTCACCTCTCACTCTCCCTGTGGTGATGGGTTCCAAATTGTCATCACTCTGGGTGAAGAGGTTTCCCTTGAATTTCCTGCAGACTGAAGAAGTCGAGCTGACTGCAGTTCTGTCTGAGATGTTCTGCGCCCCCTCAAATCTCAGGCTGAGGAAGAATGACATTGGGAGTGAACGTCCTTATTCAGGCTCATTTGTCACCATCTCGTCTGCTCAGATCGTTGGGATGTCTCCCATGGAGGGTCATACTCATTCCACTCGTTCTTGTTTTCTTCCAGAGTGGTGAATCATTTTTCTGAGCTGGCCTCTCATGTACGTGTTATGGTCTGTATTTCTTATCACAATTGCATATACACACATGGAGTGATGAATCCTGTTCATTTTGGATGAAAATGTATATGAGGGGTGATTGATATATTCGTGGCCTCAGGTGGAAGGAGTCAATTTTGGAAAACCCAGCACATTTATTTTTCAACGTGGTCCCGTCCTACATTTGCACACTTAGCCCAACAGTGGCATGCAAAAGTCTGGGCACCCCTGGTCAAAATTTCTGTTACTGTGAATAGCTCAGCGAGTAAAAGGTGACCTGATTTCCAAAAGGCATAAAGTCAAAGATGACACATTTCTTTAATATTTTAAGCAAGATTACATTTTAATTTCCATCTTTTACAGTTTCAAAATAACAACAAAGGAAAAGGGCCCGAAGCAAAAGTTTGAGCGCCCTGCATGGTCGGTATTTAGTAACAACCCATTTGGCAAGAAACACAGCTTGTAAATGCTTTCTGTAGCCAGCCAAGAGTCTTACAATTCTTGTTTGGGTAAATGTCTGGGTTCAGTCATAAACAGCAAAGTACTGATGTGGAAATTACAAATTAGAATATTATTAGAGTCAAAGAGATCAGCAGCAATGTAACAGGCCCTTCGGCCCTTCCAGTCAATGCCGACCTGTTTTTATTGTTACTGCCTAGTTCCAGCTACCTGCACCAGAGCCTCCACACACCTCCCATCCATGTCCTCACCCAAATTCCTCTTTAGTGTCTAAATCAAACCCACATCCCCCACTTCCACTGGCAGCTCATTCCACACTCATTCTGGCAGCTCATTCTTCACACAGTGAAGAATCCCCCTTCAGATTCCCCTAAAATAATTCACTTTCACCCTGAATGTATGCCCAATGTCAGGGTGACAGGGAGGACAGTAAAGGGAGGGGGTGGTCGAGTGCGCAGAGGGAAACAGAACGGAGAGTTTATACTTAATATCTTTTAAAAAAACTAATTGTTTGAACTTGCTGCAAACCTACTCTCCATATCCTGTACATTATTAACCAAATTATTGATCTAGATGACAAGTAGCAATGGTTGATGTTCAAAGAATTCAACAAACAGTGCAAATGCAAATATATTTAAATATCAATGAATATTGAGAGCAATGGGGTGTAACCCTGGGGAACCTCACTAGGCCCGGGCCTCGAATCCAATAAACAGCCTCCCACCATCACTCTCTGCTTCCTACCATCAAGACAACTGTGCATCCAGTGAGCCAGCTCTCCCTGGATCCCGTGTGATCTGACTTTCCACAGCAACTTACCATGCTGAACCTTATCAAAGGCCCCAATGATGCCCATATTGCCCCGGATCCTGGGACAGAGGTGTCACCAATCAGAGGGCATAGATTTAAGCAGAGGATGAAGAGGTTTAGAGGGATCTGAGGAAGAGATTTCTCACTCAGAGGGTAGCTGAAATCTGGAACACACTGCCCGAGGTGGTGGTGGAGGCAGGTCCCTTCACAACATTTCCGATGTGGATGAGCATTGAAACTGCCGAGATACAGTCAGCTATGAACCAAGTGCTGATAATTGGGACCAGTGTAGACAGTGAGTGGATGGTCAGAACAGATATGGCTGGCTAAAAGACTGTTTCCGTGCTGTGTGATCCACCACTCCGGACATGATAAATTAACGATGGTGGCACCGCAAGGAATTGATTTCAAAACTCCACACCCCTCTCCAACCTGAAGTAAACCAGACTGCACCCCTTTGTCACCACTGTGAGATTCTGTTTCTGTCAAGGTAACATACAAATTGATCACTTTTGCTAAACAACTGGCAATTGATGAAGTTTCTGTGTCTTCTTCCATTAATGATGCTGCCTTACAGCAAAACTAACCCTCTCACTGTATCAGAATCAGTGATTAAATCAGACCCTGAACACCGTGCTTTCATCCCTGCACGTTATAACTGGAACCATCTCACTGAGGGTCTGATAGAGACATGGGATCACATCTCCCCTGCTTCTGACATTTCAAATACCCTCAGAATGGTTTTCTCATTCAGTCTGAAGGTTATGGTACTTTCAGCTCGTCGTCAGACCTGACAAACCATGTCCTCCCACAGCTAGTTCCACCTGTTGGTGTGTCCTCTTTCCTCCACCTCCAGGGAAGCTGCATCTCCACACAAACTCCTCACTTGAGACGACTGTCTGTACCCGTGGCACATGAAATCACATCACTGTCACTCTCCTGATCCCGTGTCTGACCTGCTCACCTCCGGGTATCCTCCCTCAACAAGCCTCTTCCTCAGTCACCATCTGTGAGATTATATAAAAACACAATTACTATAAAACGATCTATCAGACAGCTCCTGTACCCCTCCATCCCGGACGATGGTTTGCTGATTAAAACTCTCTCTCCTCAGCCCCTTCCCTATTCCCTTTCCCTTTGCAAACTCCAGCTATGCCAGCTGATCCGAATCCACTGTGAGGACATTTATATCTCACAGGAGGATGTAGAAACCCATGTTGTTCTCTGATACAGAGGTCACTGACACCCCACCGCCATCCCAATCTGCATCAACAGCCCATGACGGTGACAGCTCTTCCAGACACTGGGGCTTTGAAACAAACACAATGTTAACAGCAAGATTAGACAGTAATTCATTTGAAGAGAGAATTGCTGCTTCCTGAAAGGACACTGGAGCGTCCGATACAACGGAGCAGATCCTGCTCTGTTTACAATTGTATTCGACCCGGGTCACGGAACGTCCGATCATCCCACTTTCTCACAACAGCAACTCCTCCCCCCCCCCCCCCGAATACGTTTCCCCAAAACGTCACTCCTCTCACCCGACACCCACAGTCCACCCATAACCTCTACCCACACACACACAAACAGATCCACTTCACCCTTATGATTACATTATTAATGCTTTTTGAGATAGTGATTTAGATGCATATCATATTTCTTACTGAGTTAAGTATTGTATGTAATTAGTTTTGCTACAACGAGTGTATGGGACATTGGAAAAAAGTTGAATTTCCCCATGGGGATGAATAAAGTATCTATCTATCTATCTATCTATCTAAACCCCTCCCAGCCTGGGAACCACAACTAACTGATCCCACAGCCCGGGCTCGGGCGCAAAGCTAAAACCGGGGCTGCGGGACCGGAGAGCCCGGAGCCTCCAGCCGTCCGGCAGAGCTCGTTCCCGGCACTTTTCATAGAAACATAGAAACCCTACAGCACGATACAGGCCCTTCGGCCCACAAAGTTGTGCTTCCACGGCAGCCGGCCCCTGATTTCCACAAACCCGAGATCAGACCCTTCTTCACGGACGCCTGAATAGAAGAACCGCCGGAGACAGCTCCAGTCGGCACTGCGCCTGCGTTTAGCAGGAAGTTCTGGGCTGCACCAGCCGTGGCCGGAGGTCCCTACAGAGGCACACTGGCCGGAGGCGGGAGGGACAACGGAGAGGTAAATAACAAACACGACACAGTCTGCAGATGCTGGAAATTCAGAGCAACACAAACAAAATGCTGGTGGGACTCAGCAGGCCGGGCAGCATCTATCAGAGAGAAAAATCAAACTCCTACCCCCGCATAAAAAAGAACGTCATCCCAATCATCAACCCCCAAACCCACCCCTCCCGCAGAAAAGGGAATAATATCATCGATTCCCCCCCCAAAAAAAAACCCTACCCCGCATAACTGCGGAGGAGTCGGTGTCACCAGTGTAGAGGCGGCCGCATCGGGAGCAGCGGACACAACGGGCGACCCCGGAAGATTCACAGGTGAAGTGTCGCCTCACCTGGAAGGATGTTTGGACAACGAAGAGAGTTCGACCGTCCGGCCCTTTCACTGTGACACCCCGAACTCCACATCAAATCCGTCCAAACGAATCTGGGCGAACTTTAATGACCAATAAATATAATTCCTCTCAGCGATCAGCTGTCTGAGTGATTCCCTGACTCTGAGAGGAAGGGGTGTCTATGGTCCACACTGTCAGGGTGTTGAGTTTACCAGGAGACAAAGACTGCAGGGACGAGAGGTTTTCTGTTGACTAATACACTGTGTGTGGACCCCGCTGGCAATTCTGGTGTTGTGACCCGACTCGAGACAAACACCACGCTGCCCACTTCACCAACAACACGGCACAGCCGGACACGTAACAGGAGACTTTACATCCCACAACACTGGATTCAGTGATGAAACCCGTGATTAATGAACACGCTCAAGACAAAGGAGATGATAGTGGATTTCAGGAGACATCCCCCCGCTATGTCTCCCCTCACAGTCCTCAGCAGCCCTGTGTCCACCGTGCAGAACTTCAGGTTCCTGGGAACCACCATCTCTCAGGATCTGAAGTGGGAGCAGTACATCAGCTCCATCCTGAAGAAGGCCCAGCAGCGGATGTATTTCCTGCGGCTCTTGAGGAAATACGGTCTGCCTCAGGAATTGCTGCTGCAATTCTACACTGCAGTCATTGAGTCTGTCCTGTGCACCTCCATCATTGTGTGGTTTGGAGCCGCCACCAAGCAGGATAGAACCAGACTACAGCGCACAGTGAGGACTGCCGAGCGCATCATTGGAGCCTCCCAGCCCTCTATTGTGGATCTGTACTCTTCCAGGTTGAAGAAGAGGGCGGGGAACATCATAAAGGACTCCTCCCATCCTGCGCACGGACTGTTTGATCTGCTTCCGTCTGGTAGGCGTTTCAGATCCCTCCAGACTAAGACTAATAGGCACTGGAGAAGTTTTTTCCCTACTGCGGTCACTTTGCTGAACAGTTAACTGCCGGTTAACAGTCAGCTAACTATTACTTGGATTGCACTAACTGTATGTATAATTTATATTTTCATTTATATTTATCATTATTATTGTTATGAGCAGAGAGACAACATCTGCCGGAAGTAAATTCCTTGTATGTGCATAGGTACTTGGCGATTAAAGTCTGATTCTGATTGTGATTCTGATGTTGTTGTCCCACTGCAAAGTCCATTAAGGTGCTTTTAAATGCCAGCGCTCTCCCACAGGTGACGTCACACAGCTCCTCCCTCCCACGATCCTAACATCACACATGGGCTCCCGACACCGGGATCTGCCCTCACGTGCGCGGTGTCTTACGTCACCCACGCGCTGCTGTGCTCGAGCTTTATCGGTTGAACGGCTGGGCTGATAATCACGTGATCAGCCCCTCCCTCACCACTGTCAACAGAGGATTCGGGAGCTGCGCTATTCCCATTGGTGCGAAGCGATGTCAATCACAGGTTACAACCAGTCGCGGAGGCGGACAAACCGAGTGGGCGTTACCCCGCTGAGTCCGTCTCCCGCTCGAGCGCCGACCGCCTCCTCAGGGCGGAGAAAACCTCAAAGTAAATGTCCGCTTTCTGATTTATTTCCATTTCCCTCCGAGGGAAGTTGGGGCGTTTGTGAAGCGTCCCCTGCGGCCGGAGTCTGATGTATCGCTGAGAGGTAAGAGGAGACCACTCGGCCCGTCGGTTTGATGCCGGTTCCCCGGGGAGGGAGGGAGAGGGGAGATTTTATTGAAAGGATGAAGATGGTGTGAGAGGGGGCGGACAGGATGTTTGTCCCGGTGGGACAGGAGGGGCTCATCTGTGGAAATGTCTGAGCCCACGGTGGTGTAGAGCAGAGAGATTCACCACATTGGGGGCAAATACCGGCAGACTGTTGCCCTGCAACCGGGGCCAATGGTCCGGGCAAAGTGACAATTATTTGTGCTTTGTTGAGATTGTACCTGGAATATGGTGTAAAATCCCGATCCCCACACTAACACGGGTTATACAGACCAAAGAACAAACTGCCGGAGGGTCCGGGCAAAGTGACAATTATTTGTGCTTTGTTGAGATTGTACCTGGAATATGGTGTAAAATCCCGCTCCCCATACTAACACGGGTTATACAGACCAAAGAACAAACTGCCGGAGGAACTCATTGGGTCGGGCAGCATCTGTGGCGGGAAATGGACCGTCAACATTTCGGGCCGAGACCCTCCCTCTGGACTGAGAGTGGACGGGAAATAGTCAGAGAAAAGAGGTGAGGGGTGAGGATGGGGCAAGAGCTGGGGAGAGAGAGGTGGATCCAGGTGAGGGGGGAGGTGGGAAGGTGGAAATAGTGACAGGGGTGGGAGGTGAGTGGTTGGGGCAACACGGGGCTGCAGAAGATGGAAATTAATTCCACAGAGGATTAACAAAGAGGTTAGAGAGTATTTGTTATAGAGAGTGCAATGAAGATTCACCAGACCGATCCCTGGGGTGGTGGGGTCATCATATGAAGAAAGATGAAATGCGATGACCCTTTCATTTAGAGAATCGAGGACTGAGAGGTGAACACATTGAAATGCACAACATCATTACCGGTTGAACCAGGGATCCCAGTCTCTGAAACAGGGGTGGACTGTCCGGGACTGAGATGAGGGGAAATGTCTCCTCTCCGAGGGTGGTGAATGTCTGTAAATCCCCACCACAGAGGGCAGTGAAGACTCAGTGATCATCTTCACATAAAACAGAGGCTGGCAGATGTGTGGACACCGAAGGGATCAAGGAAATGAGGATCGTACAGAAACATGTGGCTGAGATGGGAGAGCAGCCGCCATCTTGTTGATAGTTAGAGGGGCCGAATGGTCACCTCCTGCAGTTTCTCACTTGATGTTTCAGTGTTGCTGTCCAGTGAGGCTGGAGGAATGTGAATAGAAATTGGTGTTTATAAACATAGACTGATTTACATCAAACCTGCACAATTCTGGTTTGGATCTAAAATGTCAGTCGGATCGGAATGGGATTCGAACCCATAACCCCAACCCAGGGAGGTGGAGGGATGGGACGGGAATATACGGAGGGAAAATGTTAAACATGTACACGGTCTAAATATGGAGTAATATGGGAAATGCTGTGGGGAGGTCGGGCAGATTGTGAGGGGCGAGGAGCGGAGTCACCGGGTCACGTGAAAGACCCTCCACCCGTCACGTGATCCCGTTTTACCGCGGATCCGCAGCATCTGCAGATAACACACACAAAATGCTGGTGGAACACAGCAGGCCAGGCAGCATCTATAGAGAGAAGCACTGTCGACGTTTCGGGCCGAGACCCTTCGTCAGGACTAACTGAAAGGAAAGATAGTAAGAGATTTGAAAGTACGAGGGGAGGGTGAAATGCGAAATGATAGGAGAAGACCGGAGGGGGTGGGGAGAAGCCAAGAGCTGGAAAGGTGATTGGGAAAAGAGATACAGAACTGGAGAAGGGAAAGGATCATGGGACGGGAGGCCTCGGGAGAAAGAAAGGGGGAGGGGAGCACCAGAGGGAGATGGACAACAGGCAGAGTGACGGGCAGAAAGAGAGAAAACAAGGAGGGTGGAAAAAAAACTAAATATATCTGGGATGGGGTAAGAAGGGGAGGAGGGGCATTAACGGAAGTTAGAGAAGTCAATGTTCATGCCATCAGGTTGGAGGCTACCCAGCCAGTATATGTTATTGTTCCTCCAACCTGAGTTTGGATTCATCTTGACAGTAGAGGAGGCCATGGATATACATATCAGAACAGGAATGGGACGAGGAATTAATATGTGTGGCCACTGGGAGATCCTGCTTTTTCTGGCGGACCGAGCGTAGCAGTCCAGCGAAACAGTCTCCCAGTCTGCGTCGGGTCTCACCAATATATAAAAGGCCACACTGGGAGCACCAGACGCAGTATACCAGACCAGCCGACTCACAAGTGAAGTGTCGCCTCAACTGGAATGACTGTCTGGGGCCCTGAATGGTGGTGAGGAAGGAAGTGTAAGGGCAGGTGTAGCACTTGTTCTGCTTACAAGGATGTGCCAGGAGGGAGATCGATGGGAAGGGATGGGGGGGGGGGTGTGGACAAGTGAGTCACGTAGGGAGCGATCTCAGCGGAAAGCAGAAAGGGAAGGTGGAGGGAAAGATGTGCTTGGTAGTGAGATCCCGTTGGAGGTGGCGGAAGCTACGGAGAATTATACGTTGGCGGAGGCTGGTGGGGTGGTAGGTGAGGACAAGGGGAACCCTATCCCGAGTGGGTTGGTGGGCAGATGGGGTGAGGGCAGATGTGTGGGAAATGGGAGAGATGCGTTTCAGAGCAGAGGTGATGACAGACAGACATACTTTATTGATGCCGAGGGAAATTGGGTTTTGTTACAGCCACACCAAGAATGGTGAAAAAATATAGCAATATAAAACCACAAATAATTAAATAATAATAAGTTAATCATGCCGAGTGGAACTAAGTCCAGGGCCCGCCTATTGGCTCAGGGTGTCTGACACTCCGAGGGAGGAGTTGTAAAGTTTGATGGCCACAGGCAGGAATGACTTCCTATGACGCTCACTGTTACATCTCGGTGGAGTCTCTGGCTGAATGTACTCCTGTGCCTAACCAGTACATTATGGAGTGGATGGGAGTCATTGTCAAAGATGGCATGCAACTTGGACAGCATCCTCTTTTCAGACACCACCGTCAAAGCCCCTTTGTTTAAAAAAGGAAGACATCTCCTTCGTCCTGGAATGAAAAGCCTCATCCTGAGAGCAGATGCGGCGGAGATGGAGGAATTTCGAGAAGGGGATAGCATTTTTGCAAGAGACAGGGTGGGAAGAGGAATAGTCCAGGTAGCTGTGAGAGTCTGTAGGCTTATAGTAGATATCAGTAGATAGGCCGTCTCCAGAGATGGAGACAGAAACATCAAGAAAGGGGAGGGAGGTGTCGGAAATGGACCAGGTAAATTTGAGGGCAGGGTGAAAGTTGGAGGCAAAGTTAATGAAGTCAACGAGCTCAGAATGCGTGCAGGAGGCAGCGCCAATGCAGTCGTCGATGTAGCGAAGGAAAAGAAGGGGACGGATACCCGTATAGACTTGGAACATGGACTGTTCCACAAAGCCAACAAAAAGGCAGGCATAACTGGGACCCATACGGGTGCCCATGGCTACACCCTTGGTTTGGAGGAAGTGGGAGGAGCCAAAGGAGAAATTATTGAGAGTAAGAACTAATTCCACTGGACGGAGGAGAGTGGTGGTAGAGGGGAATTGGTTAGGTCTGGAATCCAAAAAGAAGCGGAGAGCTTTGAGACCGTCCAGGTGGGGGATGGAGGTATAGAGGGACTGGACGTCCATGGAGAAAATAAGGCGGTGGGGGCGAGGGAACTTAAAATCATTGAAAAAGTTCAAAGAGTGAGAAGTGTCACGAACATAGGTGGGAAGGGATTGAACAAGGGGGGATAAAACAGTATCAATGTATGCAGAAATGAGTTCGGTGGGGCAGGAGCAATCTGAGACAATGAGTCTACCTGGACAGGCAGGTTTGTGGATCTGCAGCTGCGTTTCCGAGGCCCCGCCCACTTATCTGTTGACGCGCTGACGACATCGCGCATGCTCAGTACGGGAAGGGCGGTGTTGTTTTTCGTTCTTTGTTGAAGCGGGTCGGCCGTGGGATCGGGAGGGGTTCCTCACCCTCGCCCCCTGGGGCGGGGAGCCAGGGACGGATTATTCTCTGCGGGGCGACGACAACAGTTTCCTTTCGGTGAGTATTGAAGCAGGTCCGGAGCGGGGAGGTCCCGAATTCAAACAAGAGAACTGCAGAATAAAAGGTGGGGGTGGGGAGGGAGAGAGAAACACAATGTGATCGGTGAATCCTGAAGGGGGAGGGGATGAACTTTCCCGAACTGGCGGCCTCGCCTCGCTTCCTTCACAGAATCTGCCGGGGTCGGTCCGGGTTGTGAGACCTTCACACCGAACCGGCTGAGATGAGCCGCCGCTCAGCCCCTGTTGTTCTGGTCCTATTAGCAGGATGAAGTAAAACATGTTTCTATCTTGTTACTGACAGAGAATCGTATAATTTGTGTTCCGTGTGTTATCTGAATGTACTTGCCTGTGATGCTGTCACAAGTCAGTGTTTCTCTGTACCTGTACCTTCCCGTACTTGTGCACTTGGCAATAAATTCAACAGGACCTGAGAAATCTCACTGAGATTTGATTAGTGATGATCATCTTGGCAGCTCGGTAGGCCGAATGTATGAGACAGTACACTGTTAAATGCAAAACCCTGAACAGTGTTGATGATCAGAGGGATCTTAGACTCCCAAGTTCATCGCTCCCTGAAAGAGACTGCACAGATTGATCGGGTGGTTAAGAAGGCAAATGGCATGGTTGTCTTTATTAGTCGAGACATTGAGTTCAAAAGTCGGTAAGTTGTGCTGCAGTTTTGTAAAACTAGTTAGACCACATCTGGAGTGTTTCATACAGTTCTGGTCGCCCCCGTTCTCGGAAGGATGTCGGGGCTTTGGAGAGGGCGCAGAAGTGGTTTACCAGGACACTGCCTGGATTAGAGGGCATGAGCTATAACGAGAGGCTGGGCAAACTTGTGTTGTTTTCTCCAGAGCGGCGCAGGCTGGGGTGAGACTGGATGTACGAGAGGGATAGAGTGGATAGACGATATATTTTTCCCAGGGTTGAAATTTCTAAGATAAGAGGCCATTCATTTGAGGTGAGAGGTGGTAGGTTAATGGAGATATGAGGGGCGTGTATGTTGTTCCTCACCGAGTCTGCTGGGTCGGTCACTGGAATTTGCTCCCTGGGGTGACCCTCCGCTCTGACGCAGTAATCACCCTCCGCGTGCAGTAATCGCATTGCTCGTGTTCACAGTCCGCGGAATGCAGTGATTTTTGGCCGGCGGAGTCCAGTCACCGTTTTGTGCTGACGTGGATTTGCAGCACCAGCATGTTTTCTCTTGTTCGGTAGATCTGATATTGGCCGGTGAGTCCCGTTGACTCCCCGAACTGTCGACTTCGCCTCGCTTCCTGGAACGTCTCAAAAACTTTTTTCACTTCAGATAAGCCGCTTTTAAGCCTGGTGATATGTATCTTCTCTCTAATTGTAGAAAGGAGAATGTCCCAGGTTCTGGGGATCTTTGATTTTACCGAGGGAGCGGGAAGTCAGGAGGAGTTCACGTAGGGGAGACTGGTTTCTGTGATGAGCTGATCTGTGTCCGTAACTCTGCAGTTCCTTGCAGCCATGGGCAAAGCAGTCGCCATACCAATGTGTGGGGTATCCGGATGGGAAACTTTTTATGATGCATTGATAAAATTTGGTGATGGGCAAAGCGTATATTCCAAAGTTCTTATGGTTTGTTCTAGCTTTGTTATTTTCAGATCTTTTATACAGTAGTATTGTGGTGAGCATTTGGTCCATAATGACAGATGAGGCAGCTCATTAAACTCAATAACAGTTTTATCGTGATAAACACAAAATAGACCGGCCAGCACGACCCCGAGAGTGAACCCAACCAGTCTCATACAGACGGGAGGCGACCATCACACACCCTGGTTACAGTTAGTGTGACCCAGAAATACACAAGCAAGTAACTATAATCCAAGCTAAAAGGTAACAATAAATGAACTGGAACATCCCATCATAATCCCACAAAAGCATTTTAACACAAGAACAGTAAACAGTGCTGCTCATTAGAAATGTAGGGGCGGGCTGTTGACAAACCCCTTCTCCTGAGGACCATCAGTGATCATCCTTGATCCCTTCTCCCAGCTGATCCCATCTGCTCATTCCCCGCCCATCTTGTTCAACCTCTGTCCAGCCTGTATCCCACCACCTCAATGATATATATATACATCTTCTTCAACCTCTGTCCAGCCTGTATCCCACCACCTCAATGATATATATCAACCATCTTGTTCAACCTCTGTCCAGTCTGTATCCCACCACCTCAATGATATATATCAACATCTTGTTCAAACTCTGTCCAGCCTGTATCCCACCACCTCAATGATATATATCAACCAACTTGTTCAACCTCTGTCCAGTCTGTATCCCACCACCTCAATGATATATATCAACCATCTTGTTCAACCTCTGTCCAGTCTGTATCCCACCACTTCAATGATATATATCAACCATCTTGTTCAACCTCTGTCCAGTCTGTATCCCACAACCTCAATGATATATATCAACCATCTTGTTCAACCGCTGTCCAGTCTGTATCCCATCATCTCAATGATGTATATCAACAATCTTCTTCAACCTCCATCCAGTCTGTGCTGCCTGGGGTGATGGTAGTGGCAGATACATTGGGACTTTTAAGAGATATTTAGATCAGCACATGAATGTGAGGAAAATGGAAGGATATGGACATTGCTCTGGCAGATGGGATTAGTTTAGTTGGCCATTTCATTAATTGAATAGACTGAGCACTGTGCTGTACTGTTCTGTGTCTTTTGTTGAGAAGTTTTGGGGTAATGGAGGCAAAAGGAGTGAGTGGGAACAACAGGTCACTGGAGCCCAGTGTGGGAAATGGGAGATCACCCACTTCTGTAGGAGAAACTGAAATCCTGAGTGTGTTAAAATGGAGAGTTTAAGTGCAGTGGGTAGAGAGGGAGGTGAAATGTACATTGTAGTCATTGGGTGTAAGAGTGAAATGACATTAACAATTACTTGTGCTTTGTTGAGATTGTACCTGGAATATGGTGTAAAATCCCGCTCCCCATACTGACATGGGTTATATAGACCTGCTGTTGAAGAAAGGCTTAAAAAAATAAACCAGCAAACTATAGACCAGTGCTTCTGACATCACTATTAGAAGCACTGCATATGTAAGTATTTGAAAAGACAAGACTGACTTGGAACAGTCAGCATGACTTTGTTTACTCCTGGCAACACACACAATTTTTTTTTTGATGAGGTTATGGGGAATGTTACCGGTAAAGTAGATAAAGACAATGAAGCGAATATTGTTTACATGGTCTTTTGTAAGCATTTAACAATCCTGCGTGGGAGGTTGGTCAAGAAAATTCATTTGCATCACGTTCAACGTAAGGAAGTAAATTGGAGTAGACAATAGCATTTTGGGAGAAGGTGGACTGTGATGGTAGATGATTGTCTCCATTAGAAGGTGGACTGTGATGGTAGATGATTATCTCCATTAATCGTTGGGTCCGTTGCTGTTTGTCATCTATATCAATGATTGGGATGGTAATGTTTTTAACTTGATAAGCACATTTACATGTGACACCAGGATTAGGGGTGTAGTTGACAGAGAGGCAAATTATCTATCATAGGTTACAGGGATCTGGAACAGCTGGAAATACTGTGCTGAAAATGGCAGATGGAATTTAATGCAGGCAAGTGTGAAGTGTTGTGCTATGGTAGGTGTTACAGAGTAAGTAAACAGTAGAGCACTAACGTTGCGGTGGAACAAAAGGATCTGGGAATAGAGGTCCATAATTCATTGAAAGCAGCACCACAGGTAGATAGGGTGGTTAATAAATGCTTTTGGCATAGTGACCTTCATCAATTAAATTATTGACTACAGGAGATGGGATGTTATTTTGAAGTTGTATATGACATCGGTGACTCCGAATTTAGAGTATTGTGTGTAGTTTTGGTCACCTACCCACAGGAAAGGTGTAAGTTTGAAAGTGTACTGGGAAAAACTTCAAGGAGGTTTCTGGAGGCCCTGAATGATAAGGAAAGGTTGAATAGTTTTGGACTTTAATCCTTGAAATGCTAAAAATTGAGAGGAGAGAAGATGGGTATAGATAGCTGAGTGCAAGCAGGTCTTTTCCACTGAAGTCGGGTGGAACGACAACCAGAGATCATGCATTGTGGGTGAAAGATGAAAAGTTTTAGTGGGACATGAGTAGATAAGTCTTCAATCAGAGGGTTGAGAGAATGTGGAACGAGCTGCCAACAGGAGTGGTACATGCGAGCACGATTTCACATTTGAAAATATGGATGGGGGAATATGGCTACTGTGCAGGTGGGTGGGAACAGGTGGTTTAAATGGCTCAGACAATGCATCTGTGTTATTGTTTATGTGGTTCAGTCCAGTTTTTGTACTGTGTCATGTAACACCATGGTCCTGAAAAAAAAACACGTTGTCTCATTTTTACTGTGTACTGTACCAGCAGTTATGGTCGAAATGAGAATAAAAGTGACTTGAATCGGCAGCATCTGCGGGTTTGTCTCCGAGGCCCCGCCCACACTCTGATGACGCAATAAGCACACTGCGCATGCTCACATTCCCGGGCTGGTCAGTGATTTTTTTCTTTGTGTTGAAGCGGGTCCGGAGCGGCGGATTGTCTACGAGATCCAGATCGGGAGAGGGTCCTCGCCCCCTCGGGCGGGGAGCAAGGGGTTGGGGGGGGTCGGATCATTCTCTGCGGAGCGGGACTGAGAAGATCCATGCGGTGAGTACTGAGTCCGGTCCCGGCCGATGCTGGGCAGTGAGTCCCGTTAACTTCCCCGACTCCCGGTCTCACCCCGCTTCCTGGACAAAATCTGCCGGGGTCTGTCCGGGTTGTGAGACCTTCACTCCGAACCTGGGGATACCCACCGTGTGTTGATAATAGTTGGTTCGGGAAGAAGGGTAAATGCCAAAGTTCCTGTTGCTCTATCTTTGTCATTTCAGTACATAGCAGTATGTACTGTTAATTCTGTATCTGTGTATTGCTGGAGGGACATCAGAGGTCGTCCTTGATCCCTTCTCCCACCCGTTCCATCTGTTTAATCCCTGCCCATCTTGTTCAACATCTGTCCAGCCTGCATCCCACCACCTCGATGATAAATATCGACAATCTCTCTTCTACCGTTGCCTTCATTGTGAAGTCTTTCGCCTCACGGAGTTATTTCTGAAATCAGAGTTTGTTACCTGGAACTACCAGAGGATTTATTTAATGCAGAATGTGGAAAGATAAAGATAGTCACCACAGTTTTAGTTTCAAAGTTACCAAATGGCCGCTGTGTTAATCTTTGTCAGATGGTGACTCTCAGTGTTTACAGGAGGTTTTCTGAAGAGTGGATTTATTGGTAGCATTAGGATATGAAAATGCAAATGACCTTGAATGTAAAATCACACAAAAGGTTAGGAGATATGGCTAATTCCCTCAGGGTAATGCTGTTCAAACCGTTGAGCACATCTACACGGAGCGCTGTCACAGGTGTTAGGAGAGACGCAGGGTTGTACCGTGAGTGTTGAAGCCACACACACACACACACATATAAATAACATTGTTAACTTTTGCTTATCTTGTTTAAGTTGCTATTTTATAAGTAGATACTAACTAAAATAATGGTTTTAACATTAAAACCCGACAGTGTATAATCTCTTGCTGCTGGTACGTTACGAAATCGTAACAAAATTGGGGGCTGGTCCGCGACGTGAACAAATTTGGATCTTATTGATTTGTTGATTGGCTACTTCCCTTTGGATCAACTTGTGTGGGGAAACCAGCAGCAATGAATATTGGGGAATTTCGTTGTGTCCTTGAGGTAGATAGTTAGATTTACTTATTTCACAATCTGAACTGCACTTGCCCTATAAATACAACACAACATTGTTTTATTTTTCCTGATGCAGCACCTTGATATACCTATGTATTGAAATGTCTGAACTGAATGGCACGCAAGAAAAGCATTTCACTGTGTCTAGATTGACGTCGCAGTAGCAGGTTATCAGTTCTGGGATGAAACTGATCAATTTGTCAAATGGATGTTGAAGGGCAGACAGGGATCAATATTAAGGTACGGGCTGATTACCATGTATGGGTGAGTAGGGCTGAGATATTCGCAATGAGTGCCGGGGTTCTCGAGAGAGTTGATGTAGAGAAAAACAAGGTGATGGAAGTTCAAACATCAGTGAAGGTATACAAGCAGATTGGTAACGTGGTGTTCAATACGTTCCGAATACATCCCTTCACTGATGAGAAAGGTCATGATGCAATTGTATATAGCATTGGCCTGATTAGAGTATCATGCTGTTCCTGCTCCCCGTAAGAAATGTATGTAATTTCAGAGGAGCCTATGCCCAGGGGGTTCACCAGTCAGTTACCGAACGTGGGGCATTTCAGATTATCAGCGGATAATCTGCCATAGCCTCCTTCAAGCGGAGGAGTGGGAGTTATTTCATTCAAACGTTATTAGAGACATACATGTTTTCGGTAGTGGGAACCTATTCTCCATATCAGATGCATCTATAGCGAAGTGCAAATGCAAAGATTGAGTGGAAGTTCAGTTTTAGTGTAAGGTGTTGACTTTCCTCATTTCAGTTTGATGTAACGGATCCCTGCTTCTCTGTCAAACTGTACAGCTGCGGCCGTGCCTGATATTGCGAAATCGTATGAACGGATGTCACAAGATTGACAATAAGAAACTGTTTTGGATGTGAAAATGCCTCTTTTCTCAGTTTCACTGAAGAGTGGGAAGGGGGGGTCGAACATCAGAGGAAGACGATGGGAAGGTGAGAGAAGGAAATGGGAGTCGGGATGGTAAAGGAAAATGGTGGAGGGGTATAATTATCGGAAGTTCGAGAAGGCGCTCTCTCACTATATCTCCAAACCTGCACCTCACTCTGGTGACTCTTCTCCTTCCCTTTCTTCCAAGGCCTTCTGTCAGAATCCTATCAGATTCTCCCTTCTCCAGTCCTTTAACAAACCGACCTCCAGCTCTTTGCTTCACCACTCCCCCCCTCCTGATTTCACCTGATTGATTCCATTTACCTCTTCCTCTCCTCCACCATTTCTAACGCTGACTTTTAATGTCTTACTTCCAGTCCAGAAGACGGGTCTCGGCCCGAAACGTCGCCTATACTCAGGCAGTAGTGATAGGAGACTCTATAGTAGTGGTCAGACAGGTGATTCGGTGGATGCAGGAAGGAAACTCGGATGGTAGTTTGCCTCCCAGGTGCCAGGGTCCGGGATGTTTCAGATCGCGTCCATGATATCCTGAAGTGGGAGGGTGAGGAGCCAGAGGTCGTGGTACATATTGGCACCAATGACATAGGTAGGAAAAGGGAAGATGTCCTGAAAAAAGACTATAGGGCGTTTGGAAGCAAATTGAGAAGAAGGACCCCAAAGGTAGTAATCTCGGGAATACTGCCTGTGCCATGCGACATTGAGAGTAGGAATAGAAAGAGGTGAAGGATAAATGTGTGGCTGAGGCATTGAAGCAGGGGGCAGGGATTCAGATTTCTGGATCATTCGGACCTCTTTTGGGGCAGCTGTGACCTATACAAAAAGGATGGGTTGCATTTGAATCCCATTCAATATCCTGGTGGGGAGGTTTGCAAAGGCTACTGGGGAGAGTGTAATCTAGAATTGCTGGGGGTGGGAACGGAACTGAAGAGACTGGGGAAGAGAAGGTTGGCTCACATAGAGAAAGCTTGTAGATAATGCGAGAGGGAGAATAGGCAGCTGATAGAGAATGGACGCGCTCAGACCGACGCTTTGTGATGTGTCTATTTTAATGTAAGGAGTGTTGTGAACAAAACGGATGAGTTTAGAGCGTGGATCAGTACTTGGAGATATGATGTGGTGGCCATTACAGAGACTTGGATGGCTCAGGCACAGGAACGGTTACTTCAAGTGCCAGGCTTTAGATGTTTCAGAAAGGACAGGGAGGGAGGCAAAAGAGGTGGGGGCGTGGCACTGTTGATCAGAGATAGTGTCACGGCTACAGAAAAAGTAGACGCCATGGAGGGGTTGTCTGCGGAGTCTCTGTGGGTGGAGGTTAGGAACAGAAAAGGGTCAATAACTTTACTGGGTGTTTTTATAGGCCGCCCAATAGTAACAGGTATATGGAGGAGCAGATAGGGAAACAGATCCTGGAAAGGTGTAATGATAACAGAAACACGAGGAAATCGGCAGACGCTGGAAATTTAAGCAGGAGAAGGGGGTCATCGTTGGGGGTGGGAGCAGCCTCCTACTGTGACTCCACACATGCTTCGATTGTGACTCCCGTCTCCCTTTCCACCACCAGCTCTACAATCCCCTCTCCCTCAGATCCCACCATTAACCGCTGGAACCTCAGAGGCTCCATCTTCCTCTCACCCTAACCCTTCCCTCTCCATTTACTCAACTAGCCTCACTCCCCCCCACCCTTTGATCCCAGCTCTCATCCGTGCCGGGTCTGTACTTCCTTAGAAGGTTGGCGTCATTCAATGTCTGCAGTGAGATGCTGAAGATGTTCTATAGGTCAGTTGTTGAGAGCGCCCTCTTCTTTGTGGTGGCGTGTTGGGGAGGAAGCATTAAGAAGAAGGACGCCTCACGTCTTAATAAGCTGGTAAGGAAGGCGGGCTCTGTCGTGGGCAAAGTGCTGGAGAGTTTAACATCGGTAGCTGAGCGAAGGGCGCTGAGTAGGCTACGGTCAATTATGGAAAACCCTGAACATCCTCTACATAGCACCATCCAGAGACAGAGAAGCAGTTTCAGCGACAGGTTACTATCGATGCAATGCTCCTCAGACAGGATGAAGAGGTCAATACTCCCCAATGCCATTAGGCTTTACAATTCAACTGACAGGACTTAAGAACTTTTTTTTAAAGCTATTATTAATGCTTTTTGAGTTAGTAATTTAGATGCATATCATATTATTACTGAGTTAAGTATTGTATGTAATTAGTTTTTGCTACAACAAGTGTATGGGACATTGGAAAAAATGTTGAATTTCCCCATGGGGATGAATAAAGTATCTATCTATCTATCTTTGCCATCCCCTCCGACTTTCCATTCTCTGAGGCAGAGCGCTCTGTCCTCAGTAAGGGCCTCACCGTTATCCCCCTTCACCCACACCTAAGCAAGTTCCGCGTACACCATGACGCTGAACTCTTCTTCCGCCAGCTCTGTCTCCAAGCTCACATTTTGGCAAGGACTCTTCCACCCCCACCGATGACCCTTTCTCCCGTCTTCAACCCCCTTCCTCTTCATAGACACCCCACTCTGGTCTTCTGCCTGCTCTGGAACTCTTTATTGCTAACTGCCGATGGAAAATCAACCATCTCGACTTCACCACTTCACTACAACTTGTTCCAATTTCAACCTCACTCATTCCGAATACTCTGCTCTCCACTCCCTCCGCACCAATCCTAACCTCACTCTAAAACCCGCTGTTGTAGTCTGGTGTACTGACCTCTACCTGGCCGAGGCACTGCGGCAACTCGCTGATACCTCCTCTTATTTACCCCTCGGTCATGACCCCACTAAGGAGCACCAGGCCACAGTCTTCCACACCATTACCAACCTTATCAGCTCTGGGGATATCCCATCTACTGCCACCAACCTTATATGCCCCGCACTTGCCGTTTCTACCTCCTACCCAAGATCTACAAACCTGCCTGTCCAGGTAGACCTATTGTCTCAGCTTGCTCCTGCCCCACGGAACTAATTTCTGCATACCTTGACACTGTCTTATCCCCCCTTGTTCAATCTCTTCCCACCTATGTTCGTGACACTTCTCATGCTTTGAATTTTTTCAATGATTTTAAGTTCCCTGGCACCCATCACCTTATTTTCACCATCGACGTCCAGTCCCTATATAGCTCCATCCCTCACCCGGACGGTCTCGAAGCTCTTCGCTTCTTTTTGGATTCCAGACCTAACCAATTCCCCTCTACCTCCACTCTCCTCTGTCTAGCAGAACTAGGTCTTACTCTAAATAATTTCTCATTTGGCTCCTCCCACTTCCTCCAAACCAAAGGTGTAGCCATGGGCACCCACATGGGTCCCAGTTATGCCTGCCTTTTTGTTGGCTTTGTGGAACTGTCCATTTTCCAAGTCTATACGGGTATTCGTCCCCTCTTTTCCTTTGCTACATCTACGACTGCATTGGCTCTGCCTCCTGCACGCATGCTGAGCTCGTTGACTTCATTAACTTTGCCTCCAACTTTCACCCTGTACTCAAATTTACCTGGTCCATTTCCCACTCCTCGCTCCCCTTTTCTTGACCTCTCTGTCTCCATCTCTGGAGACAGATTGTGAATCTACTATTATAAACCTCCTGATTCTCATGATAATCTCGACCATACCTCTTCCCAACCTATCATCTTTAAGATACTCTTCACTCTTCTCAGTTTTCTTGCATCCGCTGAACTTGATCCCACTATGGATGCTGTCCTTACCTGCATCACCTCCATTTCTAGTACGTCCGTGCTCACCCCTTCCCACCGCCCTCCTAGTGATAGTGTTCCTCTTGTCCTTGTCTACCATGCCTTCAGCCCCTGCAACTTCCACCATCTCCAAAGAGATCTTACAACTAAACACCACCCCACTCTGTTCTTTCAACAGGGATCACTCCCTCCACAATGGCCTTGTTCATTCATCCCTCCTCACTAATCTCCCTCCAGCCACTTATCCCTGCATACGGCCTAAGCGCTACACCTACCCGTACACCCCTCCCTCCCCTCCATTCAGACACAAAACAGTCCTTCCAGGTGAGGCAGCACTTCACCTGCGTACCTGCTGGGGTCGTCTATTGTTTCCGGTGCTCCCAATGCGGCCTCCTTTACATTGGTGAGACCCGCCATAAATTGGGAGAGGGTTTTGTCGAGCATCTCTGTATCATCTGCCACAAGGGGGACTCTGCAGTTGTCAGACATTTTAATTCTGATTCCCATTCAGAGGTCTCGACCGATGGCCTTCTCTTGTGCCAAGAGGAGACCACCCAGAGGGTGGAGGAGCAGGATATATTCCATCTGGGTACCCTCCAACCTGATTGTATGAATATTGAATTCTCCTTCCAGTAAACAAATTCCGCCCCCCACCCACTTCTCTATTCCCCACTCTGAACTTCCATTTCTGCTCACCAGCTCTTTACTTCCCCCTGGGTCCCCTCTTTCCCTTTCTCCTATTGACAATGCTCCAATTCTTTATTCTCCAGCCCTTGACCCGCCCAACATTTGAGTTCACCAATCACCACCCAGCTCGCCTCTGTCTCTTCCCCAATCTTTTCATTCAGATCACTTCCCCTCCTCCTCGGGAATGATAAAGGCCGGTGGTCCAAAATGTCGACTGTTTACTCTTGTCCAAAGATACTGCCTGTTGTGCTGAATTCCCCTGGCATTTTGTGTCTGTTGCTTTGGATTTCCAGCATCTGCAGGCTTTCTCGTGTTTGAAGTAATTATTTGGGCTTTGTTGAGATTGTACCTGGAATATGGTGTAAAATCCCGCTCCCCATACTAACACGGGTTAGACAGACCAAAGAACAAACTGCCGGAGAAACTCAGAAACGCAGCATCTGTAGAGGGAAATGGACCGTCAGCATTTCGGGCTGAGACCCTCCCTCTGGACTGAGAGTGGATGAGAAATAGTCAGAGGAAAGAGGTGAAGGGTGGGAATGGGCAAGAGCTGGGGAGTGAGAGGTGGATCCAGGTGAGGGAGAGGTGGGACGATGGAAATAGTGACGGGGTGGGAGATGAGTAGTTGGGGTAACACGGGCTGCAGAAGATATTTAATTCCATGGAGGATTATCGAAGAGGTTAGAGAGTATTTGTTATAGAGATTGACCAGACTGATTCCTGGAGGACGATGAAGTCTCAGGGATGGTCTTCACATAAATCAGAGGCCGGCGATGTGTGGAGACCGAAGGGATCGAGGAAATGAGGATCGTGGAGAAACATGTGGCTGAGATGGGAGAGCAGCCGCCATCTTGCTGATGGTTAGAGGGGCTGAATGGCCTCCTGCTGTTTCTCACTTGATGTTTCAGTGTTCCTGTCCAGTGAGGCCAGAGGAATGTGAATAGAAATTAGTGTTTATAAACACAGAAGTCGTTTCAATGAATCCTGCACATTTCCTCTTCGGGTGGGAATTGTGGATCGGACCGGGATGGGAATCGAACCCGTAACTCTGAGAACCAGGAGGTGGAGAGATGGGGACGGGGAAGATACAGAGAGAAAAATTAACAATGTAGCTGGTGTAAATATGAAATAATGTGTAAAATGCGGCAGGTAGGTCGGGCAGTGTGAGATGGGCGAGGAGCGGAGTCAGCGGTTCGGACGGGAGACCCTCCACCCATCGCCTGATCCACTTCTCATTCCCATTTCAAACGCAGATCAGCAGCATCTGAGGTTTTAGCTTCCGAGGCCCCGCCCCCGCTCTCACAGACTCCGGATGGGCGGGGTTTTCGTTCCGTTCTCTGTTGAAGCGGATCGTCGGCGGGGAGCCGGTGGACCAATCGCTGTCCGCGGGACAAATTGATCAAGTTCCCATCGGTGAGTATTGAGGTCGGTCACTCGGGGTGAACGCGACCGACAATTTCCCATCGGTGAGTACTGAAGCCGATCCCGGGGGAGGGGAACCTGATGTTGGGCAGAGAGTCCCGTCAACTTCCTCGAACTGGCGGCCTCGTCCCGCTTCCTGGACACAACCTGTCGTGGTCGGTCCGGGTTATGGGACCTTCACACGGAACCGCCTGAGATGTGCCGCCGGTCAGCCCCTGGTGTTCTGGTCCCAGGAGCGGGATGAGGTGGTGATGCCGAGACTGAACCCATCCATTAAGATGTACCTGGTGAACTTTACCGTCATCACCCGGCCCGGTATCGGATCCAAACTTCACCTGGATCGACGCCTGGGTTCGATAATTGTTTTACATATTTCCAGCACACTGGAAGCGGCTGTTCGGCCCGTTGTGTTCTTGCAGACTCGAGCGTTAAACAGAGTAATCGCACCCCCGGGACACTGCTCCACGTGTATGAGTAGTTTCATCTTTCCCCGTTCAGACAGGACAGAAAGATCCAGATCTCTCATGTCCTCTTGGGGGACTGGGAAGTTTATTTCCATCTTCTTTCCATTGCTACGACTCGTCGAAATGCTGACAGTGTTTCCCGATATCTGGCCCTATTCATACGAGAGTTAAGTC
Source organism: Hemitrygon akajei (assembly GCF_048418815.1). NCBI lineage: Eukaryota > Metazoa > Chordata > Chondrichthyes > Myliobatiformes > Dasyatidae > Hemitrygon > Hemitrygon akajei. The sequence goes on along the minus strand of NW_027332004.1, from coordinate 1,471,794 downwards.
TTGTTCATTTATTTGGGTTTGTCAGAAATGTGTATACTCGCTCCAGAATTTCCAAAGGAGCAACCCAAGCTGTCTAATATTTCCAAGCGATTGGAACAGGGAATCTTTATTTTGTTTTCCATGTACAGAGGTTGAGTGAAGATCGTGTCTCCGGTATTCTCCACACAAATCAATACATTGCAGCAGTACATTGAGGTAAAACAAATCATTCTGGTTACAGAGAAAGTGCAGTGCAGGTAGATATGTGGTGCAAGGTCACATCGATTTAGACTGTGAGGTCAGGAGTCCACTCATCACGCTGTTCGCTTCTAACAGCAGAATGGACACCGTCCTCGAGCCCGGTGGTATGTTTCTGTTTTATTTTATCTTCGGACCGATGGAGCATTAGAAGTGAGAATGTTCAGGGTTGTGGGGATCTTTCATTATGTTGGCTGTTTTACTGAGGCAGTGGGAAGTGTAGACAGAGTCCATGGAGGGGTGGTTGGTTTCTATGATGTACTCAGCTGTGACCACAGTTCTCCGCTATTTTATTCAATTAAAGGAAGAGCAGTAGCCGGATGAAGATGTGAAGTATCGGGATGGGATACTTCCTACTTTCTGTGGAGCATTTATAAAGCTTGTAGAGTGGAAAAGGTCATATACCAATGTTCTTATTGTTTGTTCTGGTTTTGTTATATTGGAATCTGTTATCTACTCGTGCGTACTATTATTTCAGGGTCGATGTATTGCGGGAGGAACATCAGAGATTGCTCTTCATCCCATTCTCCCATCTGGCTCCATCTGCTCATTCCCTGCCGATCTGGTTCAACCTCTGTCCAGTCTGTATCCCACCACCTCAATGATATATATCAACCATCTTGTTCAACCTCTGTCCAGTCTGTATCCCACCACCTCAATGATATATATCAACCATCTTGTTCAACCTCTGTCCAGTCTGTATCCCACCACCTCAATGATATATATCAACCATCTTGTTCAACCTCTGTCCAGTCTGTATCCCACCACCTCAGTGATATATATCAACCATCTTGTTCAACCTCTGTCCAGTCTGTATCCCACCACCTCAATGATATATATCAACCATCTTGTTCAACCTCTGCCCAGAGTGTTCCCATTGCTGCAATTATATATTTCAGCAATCTCTCTTTCAAACTTTGTCTTCATTCTGAAGTTTTGCTTTGCATCTTTTCCAGAATTGTTTTTTGACAGTTAGGACTACCAGAGGTTTAATTGAACACAGCATTTGGCAGAGTAAAAGCAGCCATTTCCATTTTAGATTCACCGTTACAAAATGGCTACAGTGTTAACCTTTGCCATAATGGAACCCATAGCATCTGAAGTTGAGTTTGTTGTTTCATTTTTTGTTTATTTTCGGTGAGCCACTTCCTCTGTTTCCAGGGTAACGGCCCGTCAGAGCTGCAGCAAGTGTTGCAGTTTTTATCGCTCTGTGGTCACCGCCTCTCAGCGTAGAGACAGTGGCCTCGGGAGCAAATGTAACAGAGTGATAGTGGGAGGAAAGGATGCTGTGAGTATTGACTGTGTGGGATGTGTTACACCAGGGTCAGAATGAACCCAGAACTAACAAATTGGTTGGGGTGGGTGTGGCATTTACAGTTTAGGGTTGCAATCATTTACTATCTGTGTGTTAAAATGAAGAGGGAGAAAATACAGTTGCAGGAAATTTAAAGTAAGGAAGGGAAAATACTGGAGACGCTCAGCAGATCGGCAGCATCTTGGACAGTCTCAGTTCTGGAACTGGGTCTTCCACCATTTCTCCTTTCAGAGACGTAGTCTGATGTACTGAGCTCCCAGCATTTTCTACTTTATAATTTTACATTTTGTTCCGGCTACACTGCAGGAAACATGGCAGCCAGCTCTGCTGGCAAGATCCCACACAGCAGGAAGATTGTGATCAAATGTACTCGGTTTAGCTGCTGGGGTCAGGCTGAAGTGTATCCGCATCCTCTATACAGACCGGGGAACCAGCCTGAGCACCGGCCCCGGCAGAGGGTCATTAGAATCCAATTCCGCCTTAGTTTGTGAATCGGAAATTGCAGGAACACCACCGGCAAATTGCCGGCACCAAAGCGTCTTTAAATGGGTGATAATATTGGGCTGGTGATTCTGAGGATATGGAACTGGCAGTATACGGGCTTCAGTCCAGGTTGGTAATTCGACAGCTGGGATCGGAATTTTCTCAGTCTGCAGTGAAGCTGAAATCCCGGGATGTTGGGCATTGGTTGTGGGGAAATCACCGTCAACACTGTCCAATAGGACATCATTTCTGTCAAGTATTTTGGAGATTATTTAAGAGTTAACTAGGGAGTTAGTTGAATTTGGGCAGAGATGTTGTTCATTTGAACTTTGGTAAAGTCTGTAACAAGATCCCGCATGTCAGTTGATCGGGAAGGTTCGGTCACGTGGGATTCACAGGGAGCTGGCGAAGTGGATTCACACCGGGCTCGAGAACAAGAGGCAGAGGGAGATGATTGAAGATGTTTTTTTTTCTTTTTTTTTTGCGAATGGAGGCCTGTGACGTGTGTCAATATCGAGACCTCTGCAGTTCATTGGTCATGCCATTGATTTGAATGGGGATACACAAGGCGCGATTAGCAAGTTTGAATTGAATTGAATTAAATTGAATTGATTTCTTACATCCTTTACAATATGAGGTCTAACAATCTTTACGTTACGTGAAATAAATCTCCAAGGTATAAATGTCCAAAGTGCAATCAAAGTAATTTGTAATAATCTCTAATAAATTGAACAGTCCATAGAATATAGAGTGCACTTAAATCAACGTGGGTTATTTCATCTGATGGCCTTGTGGAAGAAGCTGTCTCGGAGCCTGTTGGTCCTGGCTTTTATGCTACGGAACCGTTTCTCGGATGGTAGCAGCTGGAGTAGATTGTGGTTGAGGTGACTCTGGTCCCCAATGATCCTCCAGGCCATTTTTACATGTCTGTCCTTGTAAATGTCCTGAATCATGGGAAGTTCACAACTACATATGCGCTGGGATGTCTGCACCACTCTCTGCAGAATCCTGCCAATGAGGGAGAAAATGTTCCCATACCAGGAGGGGAACCTGGTATGTTTGACTCAACTGTGTCCACAGTTGTCTGCTGTTTCATGTAGTCATGGGCAGAGCAGTAGCCGTACGAAGGCGGGAAGTATCCCGATCGGATACATTCCATGACGCATTGATCAGGTTTGGTAACGGGCAAAGGCCATGTGCCAAATTTCTTATTGTTTGTGATAGCTTTTTCGTTTTAGGATACCTCAATGATAAATATTAGCAATCTTTCTTCTGACCTATCTCTGTATTCTAATGTGTTCTAGTTCACCGTTTACTTCATTGAACTTTTCTATGCCATTCGCCCCTACAATTGAAGAAAGGGTCCATCGACCCCAGGTTCGGAACCCCCGCTAGAGATATAGAAATCTATAATGGTATAAATAGGGTGGATGTAGGTGGGCATTTTCCCTTGTTGGGTAAGATCATGGATTTAGGGCAAAAACTGACATATTTAAGGGCAATCTGAGGGGAACTACTTCAGTCAGAGGGTGGTATGAATGCGGAACCAACTCCCAGCAGAAGTGAGTGTTGAAGTTTCGATAGTAGTATTTGAGAGATCTTTGGGTAGGAACATGGATGAGGGGGTATAGAGGGCTATGTTCTGAGTGCAGGGGGATGGAATCACACCGAACATGGCACGGACTGGATGGGCTAACAGTCCTGTGTCTGTGCTCTAACGGCTCTGTGAATCTCTATTGAAACTTCTACAAATGATCGACATTTGTTGCAGACGGGTCGTATCCGACAATGTGTTTTTATGTTGGACCAGCGTTTACATTGCTGAGAGTTCTGTAGAGCTGGAACTCATGAGATTTACTGAATGCACCTCGACAGGGTAAATACAGCCACTGGAATTTTAGTATCACCATTACAAAATGGTGCGGAGAGAGAGTGGCCTCAGATACGAGGATGCCTTGAGCATTTACTGTACGGGATGGATTATAGGGATTGTATTTGTGCAATTCTGTTCTAAGTGTCAAACATCTTGTAGTTAGTCAATCGCTTCTTCATCAAGAGAACAAAATGAAATCTCCTGTAGTGAGTTTCCATTGCTATATTTTCAATTTTATATTTAAAATATTTAGTTCCTGTTACACAACAGGGAAAGTGGCTGCTAATTGACCTGGGCCACACCGCACTCAATAAAATAATGAACAAATGTGCTCAATGTAACTGTGGAGACAAGTTGAAATATATCATCACCCTCTTCGTGACCCAATGCCCATGTTTCCCGGCTGATCCCCATCCAGACAAAGGATCATCAGGCTCCAATTCTTTCATGGGTTGGTGTGGGAGTGTAAATTTTTGAACTGGGATTAGCTGAGACACTGCCGCATATTACCGGCAGTAAAGAGCCCTGGGAGAGTTTGTGCTTGCGATACAATCTTGGGATGGGGTCTCCAGGAATATGGGACTGTTTGGGTTTCGGTCTACGTTGGTGCCTTTACATATGCGTCTGGATGTTCCGCAATGAAGCAGACGTCTCCGGGGGCTGGATACTGGTAGCGTGAATCTCTCAGTGTGAGATGCGGGAACACCCATTGTGAGATGTGGAAAAGATGTGCGAGGCTCTCGGTGTGGACTGTGACCCTCTCAGGTTGCATCCTGGGTTACCACACATGTCTTGACCCAGATTAAATGAGTCCGGGGATCAAGTTGTCCGGGTTTATGAGATGTTGAGCGAATATTTCTGTTCTGTGCTCAGGTGTTTGTTTCTGAAGTTCCTTTGGAAGCAAAGCAGAGAATGATTTCCCATTCCATCCCTCACAGGGAGAGGCTGTGATTAAATACCCTGTTTTGTGTTTGCACCAGTAGAAATAGACCGGGGTTTCAGAATTCAATTCACATTTGGAAATTCCCCCTCACTGTCACCTGTCTATCTGCCAGTGGGAGTCAAATAGAAACTCTAGATGCTGAAAATAGAACAGAACATGGAACAGTACATCACAGGAACAGGCCCTTCGGCCACAATGGTGTGCCAAACCAGCTGAAAAGTAAATCAACCCCCCCCAAACTAATGACTCCTACCTACACAATGTCCATATCCGCTCAATCTTCCTCACACCCATGTGCCAATCTAAATGTCTCTTAAACGCCTCCGATGTATTTTCTTCCACCACCATAACAGACAGCAGATTCCGGGCATCCACAATTCTCTGAGTAAAAGAACTTATCCTCACATTTCCATTGCATCTACTCCCTCACACCTTCATTTCATGTCCTCTGGTATTAGACATTTCAAAACAGGGAAACGATACTCCCTGTCTACTCTACCTATGTCTTTCATAATCTTAAACACATCTGTCAGATCGTCCCTCAGTCCCTACCTCTCCATGGAGAACAACCCGAGATTTTCCACTAAAACCTGGATGAATCCATTCTGACGAACGATTAGGAAACCGAATTGTTAACTTTTTTCCTCTCCCCACAGCTGTTCCTTACCTGCTGAGCGTTTCTAGTGATTCCCGTTTCTCTTTATTACATTCACCCTGGAACATTTTAAATCTCCTGCGAATGGATCAACGCACCAGCGCTTGTTTTGTGTCAGTTGATAGAAGAGCGAAAAAACCACACAGCTTTTCCCAGTACATTATCCTGGTACCAATTGTCCTGCATTTTTACCCCGGAATTGCATTCAGTACAGTTGTTGATAACAAGGTTCAAAGAATAATCCGAGGAATGATAAGCATTATGTATGTGGAGCATTTGATGGCCCTGGGCCTGTGTTCAGTGGAGTTCAAATGGTTGGCGGGTTAGGACAGGGGTGATTATTTACACCGACTGAATGACAAGAGGTTTGGTTGTAGTGGAAATGGAGAGGGTGTATTGATTAGACGGAGAGTCTGGGATCTGAGAGTGCTGCCTCAGAATAAAGAAGCTTCACTTTAAAACTGAGATGAGAGCAATTACTTTAGCCAAATGTTGGTTGATCTGTGGAATTTGATGCCACAGAGGGGGGTGGAGGCTGTCGTTGGGTATATTCATGTTCTGGATTACTAAATAGTTTGCGTGCTATAGCAGGGAAGCAAGAATACGGTGTTGGGAAAAAAAATCCTCCATGATTGATTTTGGAGTAGACTAGAATGACCAAATCACCTAATTCTACTCCTATGCATTATGATTTGTATCTTATACCATGACTGAGTAATGAGTTCTTTGTGTCCCATCACAAACAAGAGAAAATCTTCAGATGCTACCAAGCAACACACACAAAATGCTGGAGGAAATCAGCAGGCCAGGCAGCATCTATGGAAGAGAGTAGAGTCGACATACAGATGCTGCCTGGTCTGATGAGTTCCTGCAGCAATTTTGTGTGTGTTTCTTTGTATCCCATGTCAGGCTTTGGAAAGTGTGAGGGGCAGTTACAGATTTCTTCACTCGCATCATTATATATGAGTTCAAGATTTAAGTTCCAATAAGTTTAATTCTTTGTTCTACTTTGTATGAGTAACATGCTTCATTATCACTCTGGTTAAAGGTAGACCTGACCTGCGAGATTTATTGGATGAAAAGCCCACGACAGGAAGAAAATCACAACTGAAGACGAGGGAACAGCAACAATGAACCAGCCCGAAGACGGAGAGCCCCAAATGGAGAGGACCCATCTGACTTGGCATCTCCATTGATTCAGTCAGGAGAAAGTTTGGTGAGTCTTATTTACCCAAACATTGGTCCTTTTGGTATTACATTTCTGTACCAAGGAAGGTAGGAAATAGCTGGAGTGGGACTGAATCAGCCTCGGAATACCAGTATGCATCTGTCAGACCCAGTTGCACTCACTGCAGATTTGCTAATTACTATGTGAAGCCACGCACATTCCCTCATATTGTTTGCTCATTTCAAACTCTTATCAGTTCTGCTGTTTCCTTGCTTGGCTGTGTTACGTCACAATAATCTCAAAATGCGTTGAGAATTTCCTCCCTTTATAAGAGGCCGCAGTTTTTTCCTGCTGTAGTGATTACAGAAATGTGGAATTACCGTGAACTACAGCAACATGTCATTGACTCCTCTGTCTATTGCAATCTGCAACGATATACTTGCCCTCGAGTATGTTGTCGCACAAGCCTCCGCAAACCCTCTTGAAGCCAAATGACCCAGCACCACATTTCAGTCTTAACTAACAAATGCCTACCAATAATTTACACTTGTATACCCTGTCGCCATCAAGTACTTTTCTGCTAATAAATTGTCAGAACCTAGGAACCTGTGATTAAGCATATTTAGGTTTTATAATGAATTTATGTTCCCATCTGGCCCCGTACCAAAGGCATGGGTTATATCTGTACTTGAGATGAATAAATGTCCCTGCAGCCAGGACTGCTGGAGCTGCCGGGGTTAGTTTAAACTCAGTCGTTGCGGGATGGGAACCAGAGTGTTTGGTCAGATGATAGAAGAGTTGATATAAAGGTAGATGCAAAGTTCACAGAGACTGTGGAAGGATCGGATGTGGACAGGGCATCATGTAGTCAGTTGGAAATGTGTTTAATTCAATACAATATGTATTAAGAATACGAGTAACTTAGAACATGGATGGTACATGTTATCACCATTACACAGACCGGACTGTTACAAGGGCAGGATTGATGTTTGATGCTCCAGGTTTTAGTTGTTTCATAATACATATGGAGGGGGTGGGGGTGAAAGGCGGAGAATTGTCTTTACTAATTAGGAATCATATGATAGTTACATAAACAGAGGACATCAATGTGGGTGGAAATCAGAAAAGGGAAGGGGGCTATCATTCTGGAAGTATACTATAGGCCTCCCCCAAAGCCACTAGGATAATGATAGCAGATAACTTGGCAGTTTTGGGAAAGGTGAAAAAACGACAAGGTTATTATTATTATTGATCTCAACTTTCATTTGTTGATCCCACCTCCTTGTTCCAAAATGAGTCAATGGGGCAGAATGCATTGTGTATCCAGGAGGGATTCTTGACATAGTATGTGGATGGGCTAACTGGAGGAGTTACCATACTGTATCTAGTTTGAGGCAATGATGCTGGTCAGGTGACAGATGTCACGATGGGTGACCTTTTTGAGATAGAGACCACAACACCCCAACTTTTATCATGGTCATGGACAAGGATAGTAGCAGACGATACGAGGCAGTATTTAATCAGTGGATGGATAGTTACAATGATATTCGAAGCATCTTCGGGGTGTAAATTGGGAAAACATTCTCAAAGGGAAATGCCAGATGGAACTGTGAAGTTTGTTTCAGGAACACTTGAATGCAGTTTGGGGTAGATTTGTTCCACACACAGTGAAAGAATGTTTATATAAACGAACCGTGGTTCACAAGGGATGAGAACATTTAAGCAAGAGGGAAAAGGAAGCATTATTTAGGTACAGTAAGCAACACTCAAGCGAGGCTCTACAGACTTATATGGTATCCTGGAAGGAACTTAAGAAGCGACATAGAAGTCAAAGGGAACTTGAGAAGTTCTTGGGAAGTAGGATAAAGGAAAGCCCAAGGCGTTCTACATGTGGGTGAAGAAGTGGAGGAGGAATAGCTTGAGGGTAGGATATTCAGGAGCAAAGATGGAAACATGCCTGGACGATGCAGTGATAGGTGAGGTGCTTAATGAATGCTTTGATTCAGAGTTACCAATGAGATGGACAGTGATTGTGATGATAGCATAATATTGCCATTCTGCTAAGAAAGTGATGTTGGTCAATCTACCAATAAACACCATGTTACTACAGAAAGTGAGGGGTGATTACGGGGCATTGACAATGAACATTGCATCCTCTCTGGCCACAGGGGTAGTAACACATGATTGGAGGCTGTCAAATGTTGTTATGTAATTCAATAAACCCAATGGGTTTAAATCCTGGGGATGATAGACCAGTGAGTGTTACATCGGGGGTGGGCAAACCCTTGGAGCGGATACTTAGGGATAGGAAACTTGAGTAACTGGAGAAGCATAATCTTACTACGAGTTGCCATTTTGGCTTTTTGATGGTGAGTGGAGAAATGGAAGGGTAGGTGCGGGAGATAATTTTCCACAGTATGGACCAGTCACACACAGAATATCTACTAACATTTGTATCGACAGAGACTGATTAGGAATCACCATGGCATGGTGCATGGAAAGTTGTGTTCAACAATACCTTTTAAGGTTTTGCAAGATGATTATCAATGAGGGTGGGGGAGTGGATGTTGTACATTGAACTCCAGTAAAGCCTTTGGCAAGGTGCCTCATGACAGCTTGGTCTGGAAGATAAGGTCTCATGCGGTACAGAGAGAGAAAGTTAGATGGATTCAAAAATTTCCTTAAAGGTAGCAAGCAAAGAGTGATGGTTGAAGGTTTCTCCTCAGAATGGAGGCGCGTAAGTAGTGCTGTATCGCAAAGCTACAAGTAACATTTGATATTTGTTAGTTGATAGCAATGAAGTGAATGCAGGTGCACAAGGCTTGACTGGTCAGTTCGTGGTTGACGCAAAATTAGTAGATGGTACTCACGGTGAAGATTATCGTAGCTTATAGGGGATCTAAATGGGCAGAGGAGTGGTATATAGATTGCAAAACCAACACGAGCAGCAACGGTTTCAAGCAGAGTTTATGATGATGTGGAGGGAGCAGCCAGAGGAAGTGGGTGAGGCAGGCACGATTGTATAATTCCAGAAGCAGTTGGGATGTGAATATGGAATGAAGAGGCCAGGAGGGAAATGGGTCCAACACAGGAAATTAGCACCATCTAAGTGTACACTGTGGTCAGCATTGTCTCGATGGTCTGAAGGGTCTGTATCTATGCTCTGTTGCTCTGTGACTCAATCAGTAGGATGCGCCAGGTATCACCGGACCGACATACAGACATGGTGTGGGAGTTGATGTTTGTTCCCTAAGCACTCTGCTGCTCTGATACAGAGGATGACAGTACTGTCACATTTGCAAAGTAATCCTATTCTCTCTGACTCACTGTCTGCTTGTTGTGTGTAATTCAGAGCATCACCAGCAGGTGGGGCTGTCCTGCATTGCGACCAAAGTGTAAACAAGACGCTGACAATCAACAATCGTCAGTCGGAATCAGAATGGCTACAGGTATGATCACTGGGAACTTTATAATTAAACTTCTGCCCTGTTGATTAAGAAACTTACACAGGCACTAACAGGGCAGAGAAAAGTTTCATCTAGCAGTGTCATTGATGCCACTGGTAAAGCGGCTTTGTGTAATCGATCAATCCAACAGTTCCAGCGCAGGGACCTGACACCGGTAATAGTCGAATGACTCCACTCACCAGGCAAAGCTTCACCTGAGTGAAAGGAGCCGGAGATCCTGAACCAGCAGGTTGAGAGTGAAACACTAACAGGAATGTGACAGCGGTGTTGTTTGTTATGTAAAAGTCCAGGTTCAGTCTTTGTTACACATCAGGGCCTGTTTAGAGGTGAAAGACATCTCCAACTTTCATTTATAAAATTCAGACGCAGGTGATAAGAGCATTTCCGGGATTTCAGAGATTGTGTGATAATACAACATTTCACGTTTTGGCAGGGCAGCTATCAACTCCCCCCTCGATGCGCAAAGTAGATGAGGGGAATTTTCTTTCTGTAGCCGAGCGGATAACATTGCCAGCCTTGGAAATGGCTGAGGATCAGGAGACACTTCATTTTAGATTATCTTGTGGTCTGCTTCGGTGCATCACTGTCTGGTGTGGAGGGGCTACTGCACAGGACTGAGAGAAGCTGCAGAAGGTAGTAAATCTAGTCAGCTCCATGTTGGGCACTAGCCGACAAAATACCCAAGACATCTTCAGGGAGCGGTGTCTCAGAAAGATAGCGTCCATTATTAAGGACCTCCAGCTCCCAGGGCATGCCTTTTTCTCACTGTTAGCATCAGAAAGCAGGTACAGAAGCCTGAAGGTACACACTCAGCGATTCAGGAACAGATTCGTCTGTCATCTGATCCCTAAATGGACATCCAATCTTTGGACACTACCTCACATTTTTAATATACAGTCTTTCTGTTTTTGCACGGTTTTAAAAATCTATTCAATATACGTAATTAGTTTACTTGTTTGTTTTCTATTATTATTATTATTATTATTATTATTATTTATTTTTCTCTGCAAGATTATGTGTTGCATTGAACTGCTGCTAAGTTAACAAATTTCACATCACATGCCGGTGATAATAAACCTGTTTCTGTTTTTCATCCCCCAATCCATGTCCGGTCTGTGGCCAAAAGGTGAATGTGATTTCTCACTATTTCCCTCTTGAGATGATCTGCTACCTGAATTTAAATGCCCAGTATCTCTGATGGGAGACCTGGTATAACCAGTGACCAACTGTCTCTGTCTCCTGTAGGCACTGTGATTGTGCTCAACCCTGTGATTCCAGGTGGAATGAAAGAGAGATTACAGCCTGGAAACGGGTCCTTCGGCCCAACTAATTCATGCTGTTCTAATTGTCTCTGAGCTTGCCCGATTTCCCAGCAGCTTATCCCAAATTTCCCTTGCAGACTTCTTCTATTCTTTTTCCTGCCACATATTCTCAACTTTGTAATTTTATTTCTGTTACAGCCTCCTCTGGTTGCACGTAATTTATACTCATCACCCGCTCCGTGGAAAAAAAATGCTTCTTCAGTCCCTTTTGTACGAATGAACGCATGAAAGAATGAATGAAATTGTATTTCGGTCAGTAACAACATAACAGAAAACATCATTTTCAACGATGATTTGATAAGACAAAATTAAATAATAATAAAAAAACAAGAACATGTAGATATTCTTTAAAACTGACCAAAAGGGCGTCAGCTGAAGCTACAGCTTATTATGCCTACCCCTCTTACTTATACAGAAAACATATTTGGCGTCAATCATCACATCAAAAATGTCATAATCTTTTAACAAAAATTCAGTTCCGAGTATCATTTATTTACATCACTGCCATTCATTTTAAATCATGCATTTTTTATATTTGTTCATTAAATGTGCAAGGTTACCATTCAAGCTCCCATGATCCAGGGCAAACTGTCCCAGCCAAACCATTTAACACAAAAACCAAACAGCCCCATCCAGTAACGTACTTGTCAATCTCCCCGACACTTTTTCCGTCTGAAGCACATCCATCCTATAGATTAGCGACTGCAAAAGTGAGACTTTAAATTTAGCTGCTAGAAATGCACGCAGGACTCTCCCTTTGCCAATGACTTGTACAGTTATTACCTGACAATCATCATCCAAGAGATGGGATGGGACCCTGGGACCAGGCATCATGGGCTTCAAGGTTATGGTCAGTCTGTAACCCAGGGGACTGGACATTGTTCGTCTCAAGGCAGTGGTCAGTCTGTGACCCAGGGGACAAGACAGTTTGTGACAAAGCAAACAGAGAACGTGTGATCTAGAGGATCGGACCATGAGTAACCCAGTGGCTTGTCTGTGAGTGACACAGGTGACTGCACAGTTTGTGATCCAGGGAGATTTATGTCTGTGGGAGGTAACCCCATTGATAATTCCCGCTTTCACCTGATGCCGTTCCATTAATGACCGCTGGTTATCAGTGTTTTCAACTAATGCGTAGTCGTTTATCACTATTACTGTGTCTATCCAGTTCTTTTCTGAGAGTGGCTTATCGGGATGGTCACCTGGCAGGAAGTGTGGCTCACATTCACCAGCACAGTCCCACTCCAAATCTGGTCAGCTGGCATCTCAGCTCCATTGCAGACACCCATTGTGAATCTTTGTTCGAGTATAAATCACTCTAAACCTGCTATTCATCATTTACTTCAGGTGGGAAATTAAATCGGGCACGGAAAGTACTCAAGCAGTTTTTACCAGGCAAATCACTAAGGGAAGATGATCGGGACACGGGGAGCAAGGTGCCAAAGCAGGGTCAGATTGAGAGCAATGTCCCAATGGAATGTGGTTCGGCCGCAGCGGAAGTGAAGCAAAGTCAGTCCAGAGACAGTGACGTCAGAGACACCGATCAGGACCCTGGAACCAGCACAAGTGAGGTGACTGCCTGTCAGCCCCGAGACAGTGACGTCAGAGACACTGATCAGGACCCTGGAACCAGCACAAGTGAGGTGACTGCCTGTCAGCTCGGAAGCTCATTGAACATGGAATTGTCAAGTCTCCAACAAGGAGCGGGTGAGTGAAATGTGAGGGTGATGTGTTCACAGAATGAGGTAGGAAGGCGGGTAAATGTGTTTCTTTCTTGGAGGGTTGGTCAGAGAGGGGAAATGTGTGGGTGTGGTGCATGAGGTGTAGTGGGCACCCGTTACCCCACTACAGGAAATGTATTCCCTGCTCTGATGATTTCCAGGATGTGTATCGCAGGAAATGCAGCTATCCGGATAAGAGAGTATTTCCAGGACATGAGTTATGGGAGATGTATTCGCCAGGATGGAGAGAGTATCTCTGGGAAGTGACTATCATTGACAGTCCCAACATTTATTGCTCATCTTAAACTGAAATTGGTGAGTGGGTGGGACAGTGGGAGAGACAGGTTTCTAGTGAATGTGGTCCTCCTGTTAACGACTGGCCCAGCGCATTGATGGGTCTGTTTTAAGGGCAATGTTGGAGATTAGGGCAAAATCCGTGTTTCCAGCTGAAAGCAGGTGAACACTAAGATTCAAGACATGACTGGTTTGTTGAGTTGGGTGAGAGCAGTGGAGACAAGCGATATTTGAGTCTGTGACGACATTCTCTTTTTATATTCGCAGAGCCAGAGTTTACAATCTCTGACCTCCTGGCAGAGGGGGGCGAGTATCGACTGTACCAACTGACAAAGTTCTACAGGGACAGACTCAAACAAGCGATTGAAGAAAAGGTTGAAAGACTCGGTTGGATGTTGACAAAGGAGGGTCATTTCAGTAGAGAAGAAAATGAGGTGAGTGTCATAAGGGGGAGCGTTGAGATGGGACCCAAATATTGACACTGAAGTACTAGGAACAGGGTGGAACAAAGCTAAGGGACGGGACAGGCCGCAGTTCGTGGCTTTCGTGGAGATCTTGGAGGCTTGGGGTTCTTGGAGGCTCAGGTAGAATGAGGCTACAGTCCTGGGTGCTTGGGAATCTTGGAGACTTGTGTTCCTGATGTCCATGGAGACTTGGAGACCTTGGGTACTTGGGTTCCTGGAGTTCATGGAGACAGACAGACAGACATACTTTATTGATCCCGATGGAAATTGGGTTCCTGGTGGATTTGGAGTGCTTGGAGGCTTGGGTAGCTCCAGGCTAGAGCCTTGGGTTCTCTGGAGACTTGGAGTGCTTGGAGGCTTGGGTAGCTCGAGTCTGGATTCTTGGGTTGCTCAAGGCCAGAGTCTTGGGTTCTTGGAGATAGCCTCCTGGGCGGGCCACGGGACTCCTGAGCAGGACGCGGGACACAACCAGACAGAGACAAGGAACAGGAAGGTACAGAATGGGCCAGAGTCTTGGCTTCTTGGAGCTAGCCTCCTGGGCGGGCCGCGGGACTCCTGAGCAGGATGCGGGACACAACCCGACGGAGACAAGGAACAGGAAGGCACAGAACCAACCGCCGGGCAACGGCAAACAGCCTGACTTACCCGACGGATGCAAGGGAAAGGAAGGAAGCTTGGTCTGAGGTGGCTTCAAGACTTGAGGTGGCCGGTAAACTCAGCGGGCTACAGAACAGTCAAATCCATAACTCAGTGAAAGAACTCGCCTTCCACCAGTGGGGTACACCAAGGAGAGACTGACAGGATAACCCCCCAACTACTCTCAATCCCAGAGCCACTTTTATTCCCAGCCAACAAGATGAGCATCGGGTGCAAATGCTTGAGTCCAATCGGAAATGAGGGACAGTCGGTGGACCCGGAGTCCGGAGTCCGTGGACCGGACCGTGAACCGGAATGTGGATTTAGGGCCGGACCCTCACAGTGCGTGTATCTAGTGTATCGTCACTGAGCTTCTGGTATCAGAGGGAATAGTGATCGATATTAATCTCCTGCACGTTCTAGGAGTTCGACATGGGAATGGAGACTTTGATCTCTGACTTGTCTCCAGCAGATCTGGTTTCAGCTGTTAAGGTGGAGAGCAGTGGGAACTGCAGGTTCAGCTTCACCTTTTCCTCTCACACCTGCTGTATTTATCAATGCGATATAAGAGCAGTGACTGCATATCTGGACTGTTGAACAGGCATCCAGTCCAAAACTAATTTTTTCATCTTATCAGAGCCGTCGGTCAATTCCTCTCAAGTCGTTAATTCAGCATGAATATGAAACTGTGATATTGTAAATTGGGCCAACTGGGTTCACTGCCGGACTTGAGGGAGGGAAACCTGCTAACCACAGCTGGTCTGATCTCCACCTGAGCTCCCAAACAATAAGTGGCTGACTTGTCATAGTCATAGCAAAGTACAGCACAGAAACAGGCCCTTTGGTCCATCTATTCCATGCTGGGCTACTGAAACTGCCTATTCCCATTGACCTGCACCAGGCCATGGCGCTCTATACCCTTATCATTCATGTACCTATCCAGACTTCTCTTAACCGCTTGTACCACTTGCGCTGCTAGCTCGTTCTACACTCTCAACACCCGCAGAGTGAAGGTGTGTCGTTACGGAACGAAATAGGTCAAGTGACGGAGGTATGTGTTGGGGAACACTTCGAGCCCAGTGATCAAAATGCCATTAGCTTCAATATAATTTGGAGAAGGATAGGACTGGACCCAGGGTAGAGATTTTAGTTTGGAGAAAGGCTAATTTGAGGAGATGCAAAAGGATTTAGAAGGATTGGATTTGGGACAATTTGTTTCATGGGAAGGATATCATACAGAAATGGAAGTCATTTAAAGGTAAAATTCTGAGGGTACAGAATCTTTATGTTCCTGTTAGGTTGAAAGGAAAGGTTAAAACTTTGAGATAGCCATGGTTTTTAAGGGATATTGGAAACTTGGTTAGAAAAAAGAGAGATATCTACAATAAATAAAGGGAGCATGGAGTAAATGAGGTGCTCGAGGAATATAAAGAATGTAAGAAGAATCTTAAGAAAGAAATTAGATAAGCTAAAAGAAGATATAAGGTTGCCTTGGCAAGTAAGGTGAACATAAATCTGAAGGGTTTCTACAGTTATATTAATAGCAAAAGGATAGTGAGGGATAAAATTGGTCCCTTAGAGAATCAGAGTGGACAGCTATTTGTGAAGCCGAAAGAGTTGTGGGAGGTTTTGAACAACTTCTTTTCTTCGGTATTCACTAAGGAGAAGGATATTGAATTGTGGAAGTAAGGGAATCAAGCAGGGAAGTTATGGAAACTATGACGATTAAAAGGGAGGAAGTACTGGATCTTTTAAAGAATATAAAAGTGGATAAATCTCCTTGTCCAGACAGGATATTCCCTAGGACCTTGAGGGAAGTTAGTGTAGAAATAGCAGGGGCTCTGACAGAAATATTTCAAATGACATTGGAAACGGGGATGGTGCTGGAGGATTGGCATATTGCTCATGTGGTTCCATTATTTATAAATGGTGTTAAGAATAAACCTAGCAATTATTGGCCTGTCAATGTGACCTCAATGGTGGGTAAATTAATGGAAAGTATTCTTAGAGATGGTATATATAATTACCTGGATAGACAGGGTCTGATTAGGAACAGTCAGCATGGATTTGTGCGGGGAAAATCATGTTTGACAAATCTTATTGCATTTCTTGAACAGGTTATAAGTAAAGTTGACAAGGGTAAAGCAGTGGATGATGTCTATATGGACTTCAGTAAGGCCTTTGACAAGGTTCCGCATGGAAGGTTAGTTAGGAAGGTTCAATCGTTAGGTATTAATATTGAAGTAGTAAAATGGATTCAGCAGTGGCTGGATGGGAGATGCCAGAGAGTAGTGGTGGGTAACTAAACACAGTATGCTGCAGATGCTGTGATCAAATCAACACATATCAACAGTTTCGGTCCGGAACGTTGACTGTTCATTGCAACAGATGCTGCCCGACTTGCTGAATTCATCCAGCTTGTTTGTATGTGGTGGATAACTGTTTGTCAGGTTGGAGGCCGGTGACTAGTGGTGTGCCTCAGGGATCTGTACTGGGTTCAGTGTTGTTTGTCATATACATTAATGATCTGGATGATGGGTTGGGAAGTTGGATTAATAGGTATGCAAATGATACTAAGGTAGGTGGCGTTGTGGATAGTGAAGTAGGTTTTCAAAGCTTGCAGAGAGATTTAGGCCAGTTAGAACAGTGGGCTGAACGATGGCAGATGGAGTTTAATGCTGATAAGTGTGAGATGCTACATTTTGGTAGGAATAATCCAAATAGGACATACATGGTAAATGGTAGGGTGTTGAAGAATGCAGTATAAGAGAGTGATCGAGGAATAGTGGTGCATAGTTCTCTGAAGGTGGAATCTCATGTGGATAGGGCAGTAAAGAAAGCTTTTGGTATGCTGGCCTTTATATATCAGAGCATTGAGTATAGGTGTTGGGATGTAATGTTAAAATTATACAAGGCATTGGTAAGGACGAATTTGGAGTATTGTGTACAGTTCTGGTCACCAAATTATAGGAAAGATGTCAACAAAATAGAGAGAGTACAGAGAAGATTTACTAGAATGTTACCTAGGTTTCAGCACCTAAGTTACAGGGAAAGGTTGAACAAGTCATTATTCTTTGGAGCGTAGAAGTTTGAGGGGGGACTTGATAGAGGTATTTAAAATTATGAGGGGGATAGATAGAGTTGACATGGATAGGCTTTTTCCATTGAGTGCAGGGGAGATTCAAACAAGAGGACATGAGTTGAGAGTTAGGGAGCAACAGTTTAAGGGTAACACGAGGGGGAATTTCTTTACTCAGAGAGTGGTAGGTGTGTGGAATGAGCTTCCAGCAGAAGTGGTAGAGTCAGGTTCGGTATTGTCATTTGAAGTAAAATTGGATCAGTATATGGACAGGAAAGGAATAGAGGGTTATGGGCTGAGTGCAGGTCAGTGGGACTAGGTGAGAGTAAGCATTCGGCATGGACTAGAACGGCCGAAATGGCCTGTTTCCGTGCTGTAATTGTTATAATGTTATATGGTTATATGGACATATCAGAATGGGAATGGGACGTGGAATTGAAATGTGTGGCCACTGACAGGGTGTAGGTTTTTGCAAGGGGGGGCTGGAAAGTAACTTCCGCACCTCCAACGGGTCCAACATATAATTCTCCGTAATCTCCGCCACCTCCAATGGGATCCCACTACCAAGCACATCCTTCCCTCCCACCCCCTTCTGCTTTTCGCAGAGATCGCTCCCTACGCGACTCCCTTGTCTACTCGTCACCCCCCGCCATCCTTTCCCACCAATCTCCCTCCTGGCACTTATCCTTGTAAACGGAACAAGTGCTACACCTGCCCTTACACTTCCTCCCTCACCACCATTCAGGGCCCCAGACAGTCCTTCCAGGTGAGGTGACACTTCACCTGTCAGTCAGCTGGTGTGGTAAACTGCGTCCGGTGCTCCCAGTGTGGCCTTTTATATATTGGTGAGACCCGACGCAGACTGGGAGACCATTTCGCTGAACACCTATGCTCCGTCCGCCCGAGAAAGCAGGATCTCCCAGTGGCCACACATTTCAATTCCACGTCCCATTCCCATTCTGATATGTCTATCCATGTCCTCTTTTACTGTCAAGATGAAGCCACATTCATGTTGGAGGAACAACGCCTTATGTATCGGCTGTGGAGCCTCCAAACTGATGGCGTGAACATTGACTTCTCTAACTTCCATTAATGCCCCTCCTCCCCTTCTTACCCCATCTCTGAGATATTTAGTTTTCTCCCCCTTCTTTTTTTTATCACATTCTGGCCATCACTCTGCCTGTTCTCCATCTTGATCTGTGCTCCCCTCCCCTTTCTTTCTCCCTGGGCCTCCCATCCCATGATCCTTTCCCTTCTCCAGCTCTGTATTCCTTTTGCCTATCACCTTTCTGGCTCTCAGCTTCACCACACCCCCTCCGGTCTTCTCCTATCATTTCGCATTTTCACTCCCCCTCCTACTTTCAAATCACTTACTATCTTTCCTTTCAGTTAGTCCTAACGAAGGGTCTCGGCCCAAAACGTCGACAGCGCTTCTCCCTATAGATGTTGCCTGGCCTGCTGCGTTCCACCAGCATTTTGTGTGTGTATCTACCTTTGCTGCCACTTTTAATGAATTATGGACCTGTATTCCAAGTTCACTTTGTTCTACCACAATCCTCACTGTCTAAGATTGACCCTGCTTAGTCCTTCCAAAGTGCAACACGTCGCACTTGTCTGCATTAAATTGCATCGGTCATTTTTCAGCCCATTTCTCAGCTGGTTTAGACACCACTGCAAGATTTGGTAGCCTTCCTCACTCTCCACTACACGTCTCCACTCTTGTCGTCATCTGCAAATTTGCTGATCCAATTGACCACATTTTCATCCAGGTCGTTGATATAGATGACCAACAACAACGGACCCAGCACCAATCCCTGTGGCACAGCACGAATTAAAAACTCCCAGTCAGAGATTCAACAGTCTATAACCTTTCTGTCTTCTTCCAAAAATCCAAAGTCAAATCCAATTTACCACTTTAATTTGCATGCTGAGCAACTGAAGTTTCTTGCCCACCCTCCTGTGCTGTACCTTGTCAAGTGCCGTGCATTCCTTCGACAACACCCAATTCCTTCGATTCATCAACTTTCCCGTAACTCCCTGGAAAAACTTTAAAATTGGTTCGACATGAACTACCACTGATGTCTTATGACCCCAAAAATCAATGGGTTGTCCGAAAAGAGCATAAATATCAGACAAACCTTTTGGTGAGCTATTTTACATTAGCAGCTAACCTACTTCATATTTCATATTTTCTCTACTTACGGCTTTTTAGTTGCTTTCGGCTGTTTAGTAAAAGCTTTCCTCTATATCTTTTTCTATATTCTGTGTCCTCTCATTTGCCTTTGTGCTGCGTTGACTCCCTCGTCAACCACGGTTGGTCATCCTCCCTCTGGTATAATTTTTCATCTTTGCAATTATCCACCTCTACCTGCGCCTTCCGAATCACTCCCAGAATCCTCATCTATCCCTGCTTTGCTGTTGCCTCTGCTAGTGTCCTCTTCCAATTTATTTTGCCCAGCTCCTTTCTCATTCCTCTGTAATTCCTTTATTCCACTGTAATACGGATACATCTAACTTAAACCTTCTCCCTCTCAAACTGCAGTGTGGGTTCTGCTATTTTATGATCATTGCCTCTTAAGGGTTTATTTAGCTGAAGCTCCCCAATCAAATCTGGTGCAATACACAACATCGAATCCAGATCCGCCTTTCCTAGAGTGGGCTCAACCATAGGCTTCTCTCAAAAGCCATCTCATAAGCATTCTGTAAATTCCCTCACTTGGGATTCAGCACTGAACTGATTTTCCAAAGCTACCTGCGTATTGAAATTCCCCATTGACTATTTTAACACTGAGCTCTTTACATGCCTCTTCTCTCTCCCACTGGAATTTGTAGCCCACATCCTGGTTACTGTTCCATCAGGGTCATTTTTCCTATGCAGTTTCTTAACATCTACATCGTCCATTCCGCTACCACCTCTTTATAAGGACATTTATTTTTCTATGAGATCAGAATCAACCCAACCCTTTCACTTACCCGCCTGTCCTTTTGATTAACTATTTATCCTTGGGTATAAGCACTCAAATATGATCTTCTTTCAACGATGATTCAGTGATCCCTGCCACCCATTTTTGCTCTCTCGCTCTCCCCTCTCTTCCGTTCTTGTTGTCACATCTTTTTGATGTAATGTTGCACATTGATGGACAAATAAGTTAATTACGTTGAATATACTCTAGGGTATTTGGAAATCCTTATTCTTTCACAATATTGATTTAGAATTTCCTTCAGTTACTGTTTCTCTGTTGATGACTGAACCCAGGGCGGATGAGGCAGCAGCCCAGTGACTGCAACTGTTCTGAAGCTACTGGGGCCATGAACAGATATTTTCCTGCACATTCTCCACGTCTGTCTGTCTGCTCCACAATAACTTCATTGTTTCCTTTTTATAGAAAGTCACTGAACTGACAGAGAAGGGAAACCGGGCAGAGAGTTCCAGACTCTTCCTCAGTTTGGTGATGGGCAAAGGCTCCCGGGCCTGGAGGGCGATGTGGGAATCCTTTGTGACATGGAGGACTGAGTTACCGAAGCTGGACAGAATACTGAGGGAAATACAGGAACTTGGTATGTTAAAACCACGCACTGAACACAAAGACACATTGAAATAAACATTTCAGTTATTTTAATTATTTTAGCTCTGTTTCCATGGATTTTGTTTTATATTTAAACAGGTCCTGATCCACAGGAATACATGAACATCGGCCAAGGGTTATCTGAGTTACCCACTCAACTGATAGGTGAGTGATGAAATGTGCAGTTCAAACCACATTTCAAATGTTAGTCTGTGACTTGGCAAAACCTCAGAATCAAAATTCACCATTAATCATTCGCCGATCTCTGGATTCAGGTTACAATTCAGAGAATCTCTCTTTGCAGCCTGAATATTCTACATTGTATTTTTGTCTTAATCCAGCTGTTGGTACTGCTGAAGTCTTCACTCCAGGTCCTCATGCTCTGGGAATTCCCACACACCCCAGACAGGCTCCTGATACACTGTATGACCCAGTCCAGGTGACTTTTCTATCTTCAGACCTTTCATATTCCAAGCTCCTTTTCCTTTGAAATAGCACTACACACACTTCTGTTTGCTGATATTCTTTACCTTTTGTAATTCCGCTCGTGTCTTCCACAGAGTTTGTCTGGCATTTCCTTTTCACCCGTTACTGCAACTACAACATCATTTTCCAGCAGTCATCTGGGAAAGAAAAAAAATACTTTGGATACTTTGGAATCCTTTCTTATATAATTGACCATATCCTTGCACTTCCTGCACATTCATGTATATCTAGCAGCATCTATAACATATTTGCCACCGACATGACCCAGACAGTAACTTCCATGCACCCACAACTCTGTGAAAAAACTTACCACAATTGCTGTAAATTTACACCATCTCACCTCAACCAAATGCCTTCTGGTATTAGACATCAGCCTTATGTAAAAAAAATAACAATAGACAATAGACAATAGGTGCAGAAGTAGACTATTCGGCCCTTCAAGCCTGCACCGCCATTCTGAGATCATGGCTGATCATCTACTATCAATACCCGGTACCTGCCTTGTCCCCATATCCCTTGATTCCCCTATCCATGATACCTATCTAGCTCCTTCTTGAGAGCATCCAGAGAATTGGCCTCCACTGCCTTCCGAGGCAGTGCATTCCTTAACTCTGTCTTAAATGACCTACCCCTTATTCTCAAACCATGCCCTCTGGTACTGGACTCTCCCAGCATCTGGAACATATTTCCTGCCTCTATCTTGTCCAATCCCTTAATAATCTTATATGTTGCAATCAGATTCCCTCTCAATCTCCTGAATTCCAGCGTGTACAAGCCCAGTCTCTCTAACCTCTCTGCGTAAGACAGTCCGGACATCCCAGGGATTAACCTCGTGAATCTATGCTGCACTTCCTCTACAGCCAGGATGTCCTTCCTTAACCCTGGAGACCAAAACTGTACACAATACTGCAGGTGTCGTCTCACCAGGGCCCTGTACAAATGCAAAAGGATTTCCTTGCTCTTGTACTCAATTCGCTTTATAATAAAGGCCAACATTCCATTAGCCTTCTTCACTGCCTGCTGCACTTGCTCATTCACCTTCAGTGACTGATGAACAAGTACTCCTAGATCTCTTTGTATTTCTCCCTTGCCTAACTCTACACCGTTCAGATTATAATCTGCCTTCCTGTTCTTACTTCCAAAGTGGATAACCTCACACTTATTCACATTAAACGTCATCTGCCAAGTATCTGCCCACTCACTCAGCCTATCCAAGTCACCCTGAATTCTCCTAACATCCTCATCACGTCACACTGCCACCCAGCTTAGTATCATCAGAAAACTTGCTGATGTTATTCTCAATGCCTTCATTTAAATCGTTGATGTAAATGGTAAACAGCTGTGGTCCCAATACCGAGCCCTGTGGCACCCCACTAGTCACCACCTGCCAAACAAACAAAATGCAGGCTGTCAATCCAAACTCTTATCTATCAAAATTGTACACCTCAGTCAAATCTCTATTCTAACTGCAGAGTAAACAAACCAAGTTTATCAAACCCCTCCTTGTAGTACATGTCACCGAATCCAGGCAACACCCTGATGAACCTGTTCTGCACCCTCTCCAATCCTTCCAAAAGCTGGAAATCAGAAGTGAATACAATACTCCAGATGCTCCCTAAAACCATAGGATCCAGGAGTAAAATCGCCGATTGGCTCAGTGAATTTGCTCCGCAAATCCTCTCAAACCCATTATTCTGCCTTCTCCCAGTAAAAGCTGATGCTTTTCCAAATCAAGAACCTATCGACCTGCATTTTAAATATACCCAATGACTTGTCGTCTTCAGCTGTCTATGACAATAATTTCACGGATTCACCACCCACCAGTGAAAGAAATTTCTCCCAGTGTGGGTTACCTCCAGCCAGGACAATTCACACAGTACTCAAGCATGTTAATTTTCTGTATAAGGATTCCATGTGGGACCTTGTCAAACACCCGACTAATATCCAAGTAAAAGATCTCCATGTGTAACTTCATCCATCACCTTTGTCACCTCCTGGAAGAACTGCATCAAGTTGGCAAGATGCTAACCCCGCCCAAAGCCTTGCTGCTGAACCCCAAACCACCTCAAACAGGCTCTCTTTCATATTCCCATGGGGCAGAAGATATAAAAGGCTGAAGGTGTGTACCACCAGCCTCAAGGACAGCTTTAATTCTGCATTTATAAGACTACTGAATGATTACCTTCTATGTTATGATTGGCTCCCAATGATAAGAAGACAATTTTATATATAAAATTGTAACATCGTGCAGATCGTTACTAATAACCACTCACTTAGATAACCACAATATACTTACAGAAGAGCAGAAAGAATACACTCAGTGTATGAACAGATTTAAGGAGGAACTGATAATAGATTATGTATCTATCGAGCACTGGGGAGTGTAGAAATCTCTCAGTGTTATATTGTCTATCAAAAACTATTTGATTCTGTCTGTAACATGGTTAAGAGGTTTCAATATTATATAAGATGCATCCAATACTTGTGAAATTTCTACAACATCTAATGAAGTACAATAAATGCCCTATTAACAAGAACAACGGAAGAACCACTGTTACCAAAATAAATGGAGACATTTTCCAGAGTGACACACTAAGCCCACTATGGTTTTGTCTGGCGTTAAACCCACTCTTGAATTTCCTGAAACAGACAAAAATCAGGTATCAATTTAGAAAAAAAAACAAACGAATTATACCTTGACACAACTATACAGGGATGATCGGAAATGATTTGCTCTTGCATCAGTGGAGCTAAAACAATTAATTCAAATAATGGAACTAATTTCCAAAGAAAGCATATACAGTATAGCTATGCATGTCTGTGTTATTCCGTAAATAAGTGTGCAGAAATAGAAATAAAAAAGAGATTAGTGAGTCACTATCGATGGGTTGTTTGTCCATTCAGAAACTAGATGGCAGAGGAGAAGTTTCTGAACCGTTGAGTGTGCGCTTTACTCCGATCCTGTACAGTAGTCCCCATGAACCAGACAGTGATGCAGCCAGTTACAATGCTCTCCAAGTTACAAATGTAGAAATATTCGAGTGATGTTGGAAACTCCTGATGAAATATAGCCACTGTTGTAGTTTCTTTGTGGCTGCATCCATATATTGGGTCCAGGTCAGATACCCGAAGATATTGACAGCCAAGAATTTGAAATTGCCCACACTCTCCACTTCAGATCCCTCTGTGAGGATTGGTGTGTTGGGTTCCCTCATCTTACCCTTTCTGAAATCCACAATTAGCTCTAATGATATATTTTTATCAACGCAAGCAGGATTCAGCACTCCGTACAAGCATATGCAATTCTGATAAGGGGTACACATCACTGAACGCAAATGAAAGCATAACCCACAAAAATGAAGAAACGATCATAATAGAAGAACGTTAACCTTGGAAGAGTGGAAGAGTCTGACTCCCCACGGAAGACATCCCCAGGATCTGAGCGCACTAGATGTCGACAAGGAAGTGTCAAGCACCTGGCTCAGAGATGGAGACCTCTTCCCAGAAACAGAAGGGAGCATACAGGACCAGGTGGTTAACACATCTAGTTATCAATAATAAAGAATAAAGGGCAACAGGTTCAAGATGATAAATGCTGAAAATTACAAAAGAAGCCAGAAAGAATTGAACACATTACAGGATCCTGCGGTAGTTTTACTCAATCTGAGTACTGCACTATCAAGTGGTAGATAACTTTCATAAAAATCTTGCTTAAACCACAGCTGATGAAAAAAACCATCCCTCATTGTAAGTACAAGCATGCTGCACTTTTAGAGTTAGAGTCCGACAAATCCAACTGTGACCGATCAATTATTACAGATAGGACAATTCATAATAACTGTCCAGCTATAATTGTACCGGACAAACTAGCAATAACAACTTTTTTAAATAGATATAGCCATTCCAAACACACATAAATTACAGATATCAATTAATGAAAAACTTCAGAAATATGCCGAATTAAAAGAGGAAGTTGAAAGACTGTGGAACATGAACATGATATATTCCCGATAATAATATCGACAACTGGTATCATCCAAAAAGCACTACACGATAGTATTAATGAATTAGCTCCACACAGCAATGTTCATGTTAATCTTCCGAAAGCCACAATAGTATACGTCACGAGAGTAATCTGAAATTACCTATCACAATGAGTGTGCTTGGATTTGCCCGTACCTCAGGATTTGCCAGTTAAGAAAAAATAAAAAGTAATACTGTTATTTATAAAGCATTTTTTATCAGGACGATGTCGTTCAAACTGTGTTACAATGGGATAAAGTGCAAACTAGAAAATAAAAGACAAAATAATATCAATTACAAGCAAGGTTCAAATTCTTAAAAAAATGTTTTACGCTTGTGCTTAAAAGTGACTAACAGAGTCTACATCCCTTACACAGTACTTGCAGAAGTCTTGGTCTCCCTAGTTATATATATCTGCCTCAGAATTTTGTGCAGTACTGCACCATTTTTTTAAGTGTTGAATTCTACAGTTTAGGAAAATAGTTCAAAAACTAAAAAAAAATCTGACCTGCCAATGATTCTTTGGCCTTGTACCTTATAGTCTGCCTGCACTGTATTTTCTCAGCAACTGAAACACTGTTTCCCTGCACTATTCTGTTCCGTTTTTCCTTGTAGGACCTCATTGCACCGATGTGATGTAATGACCTATTTGGATCGCGTGCATAAGAGTCTTCATTGTACCTTGGTACATGTGACTATAATAACCCAATTTGCCAAGTTATTATTGTCAATAACACAGAGCTGCTTGGTTGCTTAAGATTGTTACACCCAGGGGTGGTAGTGGGGAAACACTCCCACGACCTATTAAATGCTCCAGTGACGTGCAACTCAAACAGCCTCTGACAATCAGTTCCAGCTCCTGGCCTTCATGTGTGACTTAGCTACTAAGCTTGGCAGAGGCATTTTTTCTGATAGGAGAAAGGGCAAATGCCGGTTACTGCCACCTGACAACCAGTCGCTTCGGATAGTTGGGGCTCATCATTCGTGACTGGCAGCTCATCCAGAAGAAGGAAAACCGTGATCTCACGCTGTTACTTTGGGAGTAAACGCAGTGGGAAAAATATAACCATATAACAATTACAGCACGGAAACAGGCCATCTTGGCCCTTCGAGTCCGTGCTGAACGTTTACTCTCACCTAGTCCCACTGACCCGCACTCAGCCCATAACCCTCCATTCCTTTCCTGTCCATATACATATCCAATTTTGCTTTAAATGAGAATACCGAACCTGCCTCTACCACTTCTACTGCAGCTGGAGCCCCTAAGGCAGTCTTAGGTTGCATTCAACGTGGTCTGGAAACTCCTGTGACACTTCTGGTGCCAAGCTGTATTGGTCTCTGGAGTTCCTTTGTGTTCATCGTCTGCTAATGATGTAAACAATGCTTCAAATATACTCAAATGTTGTCCTAACGAAAGTGCAGTCAGGATTGCAATTGGGTATCAGGAAAATTCTCTTCAGAATTAATTAATAACAGGATATGAGTATTGGACATTTTCTGGGACATTTATCGCTGTCAATTCTGGTGTCTGTGAACACAACTTTACTTTTTGTCTTAGTATCCATGGAAACATTGAATTAATTCATGTAATCTCAAACACTGAATGTTGAAATGCAGTTATAAAGTTCTTTGTCAGTTGAGCAATTTAACTTGGTGACCATGTTCTCTGTTCCCATGGAAGATGTTCAACAGAAACACAAGGAGACTCTGCGGGCACAAACTGAAAAACTGAGAGTGAACACAATCCTGATGAGGGAGAAGGTGAAGGTTTTCCAGCTGGTTGATCGATACGCTGAGCTCACGGTCATTTCTACACTTCGAGATCGGAGACTGGTGGAACATGAGCTGCTGTCAAGAGGCAGAGACCACGAGGAGTGGAGAGAAAAACATCTCCGCAGAGAGCTGGAAAAAATCCAGACTGATCAGTTGTTCCAGAGCAGTTTTTCCCAGAGTAAATCCAAATCTAGGAATTCAGCAGCAGTGGCCGGGGTCCCGGGGATTGGGAAAACAACAATGGTACAAAAGATTGTTTATGACTGGGCCACGGGGAAAATATACCAACAGTTCCAGTTTGTCTTCAGCTTCAAATTCCGGGATTTAAACTCCATTAACTGCAGAATAAACCTGAAGGAACTGATTCTGGATCAGTATCCTTACTTTGGGAATATCCTGAGAGAGGTCTGGAAGAACCCAGAGAGATTGTTGTTTATATTCGACGGTTTGGACGAATTCAATGACAAAATTGATTTTGCTGACAGTCGGGGAGACACAGAACCTCAGTACACATGCACAGATCCTGAATTCAAGTGCAAGGTGTCGGACATTGTGTACAGTTTAATCCAGGGCAAGCTGCTTCCAGAGTGTTTAGTGCTAGTGACCACCCGTCCCACTGCATTACATTTATTGGAAAAGGCAGACATTAGTGTCTGGGCTGAAATCCTGGGATTTGTTGGTGATGAACGGAAGGAATATTTCATCAGACATTTTGAAGATCAGACGGTGGCGGAAGCTGTTTTCAAACACGTGAAGGAGAACGAGATCCTGTACACCATGAGCTACAACCCTTCCTACTGCTGGATCCTCGCTCTGGCACTGGGCCCCTTCTTCACACAAAGAGTCAGGGACCCACAGCGAGTTCCCAAGACCATCACTCAACTGTACTCCTACTATACTTACAACATCCTGAAAAACCACGGCCGTGAGATTGAGAGCCCCCGTGATGTGTTACTCAGGGTTGGTCAGATGGCCTTCAGAGGAGTGTATGATAAGAAGATTGTGTTTACAGATGGAGATTTGATCAACTACAGTCTGCAGCCGTCCCAGTTCCTGTCCGGGTTCCTGATGGAGCTTTTGGAGAGAGAGGATTCTGCCCAGAGTGTGGTGTACACATTCCCACACCTCACCATCCAAGAGTTTGTAGCTGCAGTCGCACAATTCCTGAATCCACATCCCGGGGATATACTGAAATTCCTCACTGAAGCTCACAACACGTCAGATGGGCGATTTGAGGTATTTCTCCGTTTTGTTGCTGGTCTCTCCTCCCCAATGACAGCTCGGGGCCTCGAGGAATTTCTGGGTCGATTCCCTCATGAAACAACCTGCCGGGTGATTGACTGGGTGAAGGAGGAGGTTAAACAACAGAGTGGAAACACAGAGAGTGAAGCTGGTAAAAGGAGCCTCCTGAACACATTGCACTACCTGTTTGAGTCTCAGAATAGTGGACTGGCTCAGGCCACACTGGGATCTGTGGAAACCCTTTCATTCAGTAGAATGACACTGACCCCGATTGACTGCGCGGTCCTGTCTCATGTCATCGGACTCTGTGATACAATAAAACACCTCGACCTGGAGGACTGCCACATTCAGTGTGAAGGAATCCAGCGGCTGGGACCCGGGCTGCACAAGTGCCAGGAGCTGAGGTAACTTGATTTTTCTCTCTCACTCTAAACTGTGAAAATGTTCCATTGTGTTGTTTTAATGTAAAGGAATTTCAGTAAATTTGTAGTAAATCAGATTGTGAAGAATTGTGACAAATGCACAGGGGATCGGTCATTAATTCCCCAAGGACGGGAGGGTTCTGTGGATCCTTGTGAAGGGATGTTGGAGACTTCATCAGATCAGTGAACAACGGCCATTGGTTTAATGGTAGTAAATCACAGGAATGGCCGTGTTTCTCGCTGCCTGTGACACGTCCATTGACAATGTTCCTTCTCACTGTTACTGACACCCAGACTGACTCTGACTGCAGCAGGTGGGTCAGAGATTCACACCCCCTTCCCGGAGAGGGACAAGAGACCGTCAGCAGACTGTCCCGGTGAGAAGGAATGAAATACCATTGTCAGATTGTCCTCCCACTGCCATTCCCCGTGTGTGACTTTGCTCACTTCCAGATACGCAAAGAGCGAGGGTGCATCTCCTCTGGGTCTCTGTTCAGACCCAACACACTTGTACATAAAATTTCTGCATCCTCTCGTCTTGTAGGATTATCGTTTACTCTTGGAATCCTCCTGTGGGACCTCTCATCCCAATCCCCCTTCCATTCTTTGGAATCTCGCCCCCATCCCCATTCCTCCTGTGGGCTCTCTATTACTCTTTCCTCATCCGCCTGTGGGATGTCTTTTCCACACCACCACCCCCCCCCCTTCCTGTGAGATCTCTCTTCCCAATCCCCCTTCCTTCTATGGATTTCTCTTCCCTATCCCTTCCTGCTGTTGGAACTCTCTTCCCCATCCCCCCTCCTCCTGTGGGATCTCTCTTCCCCATACCCTTTCCTCCTGTGGGATCTCTCTCCCCCATAGACTTCTTCCTGTCGGATCTCTCTTTGGCATGCCCCATTGTCCTGTGGAATTTCTCTTCCCCAACCCCCTTTATCCTGTGAGATTTCTCTTCCCAATCCCACATCCCCCTGTGGGAACTCTCTTCCACATCCCTCCTCCTCCTGGCCGATCTCTCTTCCCCATCCCCCTTCCTCCTGTGGGATCTCGCTTCCCCATCCTCTTCCTCCTTTGGGATCTCTCTTTCCCATCCCCCTTCCTACTGTGGGATCTCTCTTCCCCATCCCCTTCCTCCTTTGGGATCTCTCTTCCCCATCCCACTTCCTCCTGTGGGATCTCTCTTCCCCATCCCGCTTCCTCATGTGGCGTCTCTCTTCCCCATCGCCCTTCCTCCTGTGGGATCTCACTTCCCCATCCCCTTCCTCCTTTGGGATCTCTCTTCCCCATCCCCATTCCCCTTTTGTCTGTGGGAACTCTCCTCCCCATAGAACCATAAAATAATAGAACACCAGCGCACAGAAAACAAGCCATTTGGTTCTTCTAGTCTGTACCAAAACCTTATTCCGCTAGTCCCATTGACCTGCACCCAGTCCATAACACTCCAGTCCTCTCCCATCCATGTATCTATCCAATTTATTCTTAAAGCTTAAGAGTGAGTCCACATTTTCCACATCAGATGGCAGCTCGTTCCTCACTCTCACCACTCTCTCAGTGAAGAATTTCCCCCTAAACCTTTCCCCTTTCACCCTGAAGCCAAGTCCTCTTGTAATTTATCTCTCCTAATGTATGTGGAAAGAGCCTATTCGCATTTACCCTCTCTATACCCCTCAGAGTTTTGTAAACCTCTTTGAAATCTCCCGGCATTCTTCTGCGCTCCAAGGAATAAAGTCATAATCTGTTCAATCTTTCCCTGTAACTCAACTCCTGAAGACACAGCAATATCCTAGTAAATCTTCTCTGCACTTTTTCAACCTTACTGATATCCTTCCTATAGTTCAGTGACCAGAACTGCACACAATACTCCAAATTTGGCCTTACCAATGTCTTATACAACCTCACCATAATATTCCAACTCCTCTACTCAATACTTTGATTTATGAATGCCAGGATGCCAAAAGCCTTCTTTACAACCCTGTTTACCTGTGACGCCACTTTCAGCGACTTATGTATTTAAACCCCCAGATCCCTTTGTTCCTCCGCACTCTTCAGTGCCCTACCATTTATCGTGTATGTCCTACCTTGATTTGTCCTTCCAAAATGGAACACCTCACACTTGTCTGCATTAAATTCCATCTGCCATTTTCTGGCCCATACTTCCAGTTGGTCCAGATCCCTCTGCAAGCTTTGAAAGCTTTCCTCGCTGTCCACAACGCCTCTACCTTAGTGTCATCCACAAACCTGCTGATCCAATTTATCACATTATCGTCTGGATCATTGATAATCTCCCTGACTTGTAATGCCACTTCTCCCCCCTTCATCCCTCCCCTCTATCACGTCTGACACAATGGAAACCCAGAACATGAAGCTGCCAGTCCTGCCCCTCCTGCAAACCAAGTCTTACTAATAGCAATAATGTCGATATCATCATGTGCCAATCCACGCCCTAAACTCATCTGCCTTACCTACAATACTCCTCGTATGGAAATAGATGCACCTGAGAACATTTCTATCATGTACAAACCTTTGATATCTGTCTATACAAGCAGTCCTCGCATGACCTTTATCCTCCTCCACCTCACTATCTGCTCTAGCACTCTGGTTCCCCTCCCCCGCAATCTAGTTTAAAACCCCCGGAACAGAACTTGCTAACCTACCGGCAAGGATGTTAGTCCCCTCCAGTTCAGGTGCAAACTGTCCAATTCGAACTGGTCCCACCTCCCCTGGAAGAAAGTCCAATTGTCCAGAAACATGTACCCCTCCCTCATGCACCATCCCCTCAGCCACGTATTCAGCTGCATTATCTTCCTATTTCTAGCCTCACTAGCACGTGGCACGGGTAGCAATCCACCTGTGAGATCTTGCTTACCCATCCCCCTTTCATGCTCTGGGCTCTCTGTTCCCACTCCCCCTTCCTTCCAACTGTTGGATCTCTCCTCAGCATCCACCTCCCTCCTGTGGGATCTCTATTCACCATCACACTTTCTCATGTGGGGCCTCTCTTCTCCATACCCCTTCCTCCCGTGGGCTCTCTCTGCCCATCCCCGTTCCTCCTGTGGGATCTCCCTTCCCCATTCCTTAATGCTGTGGGATCTCTCATCCCCATCCCCCTTCCTGCCATGGGATCTCTCATTTCCATACGCCTTCCTCCTGTGGGCTCTCTGTTCCCTATACACCTTCCTCCTGATGAATCTCTCTTCCTCATCCCCATTACTACAGTGGAATCTCTCTTCTCCACCCCCCATGCTCCTGTGGGATCTCTCTTCCGCATCCCCTTTCACCCTCTGGTGTCTCTGTTCCCATCCCACTTCCATTTGTGGGATCTCCCTTCCCCATCAACTTCCTGCTGTTGGATCTCTCTTCCGCATCCCCCTTCCTCCTGTGGGATTTAAATTCCCCACCCCTTTCTTCCTGTGGGATCTCTCTTCCCTATCCCATTTCCTACTGTGGGATCTCACTCTCCCATCCACCTGACCCCTGTGGGGGCTCTGTTCCCATCCCACTTCCTGTGGGATCTTGCTTCCCCATTTCCCTTCCTCCTGTACATTTCTCTTCCTCATTCCCCATCCTATTGTGGGATCTCTCTTCTCCATCCCCCTTCCTTCTGTGGGATCTCTCTTCCCAATCCCCTACATCCGGTGGGATCTCTCTTCCCCATCCCCCATCCTTCTGTGGGATCTCTCTTCCCCATCCCCTATCCCCTCGTGGGATCTCTCTTCCCCATCCCCCTTCCTTCTGTGGGATCTCTCTTCCCCATCCCCCTTCCCTCTGTGGGATCTCTCTTCCCAATCCCCTACGTCGGGTGGGATCACTCTTCCCCATACCACTTCCTCCCGTGGCATTTTCCCCATCCCCCTTCCTCCTATGGGATCTCTCCTACTCATCCCCCAACCTCCTGTATGATCTCGCTTCACCATCCCCTTCCTCCTTTGGGATCTCTCTTCCCCATCCCCCTTCCTCCAGTGGGATCTCTCTTCCCCATCTCCTTCCTCCTTTGGGATCTCTCTTCCCCATCCCCCTTCCTCCTGTGGGATCTCACTTCCCCATCCCCTTCCTCCTTTGGGAACTCTCTTCTCCATCCATATTCTCCTTTTGCCTGGGGGAACTCTCCTCCCCATAGAATCATAAAATCATAGAACACGACAGCACAGAAAACAAGCCATTCGGTCCTTCTAGTCTGTACCAAAACCTTATTCCACCAGTCCCATTGACCTGCACCCAGTCCATAAACCTCCAGTCCTCTCCCATCCATGTATCTATTCAATTTATTCTTAAAGCTTAAGAGTGAGTCCGCATTTTCCACATCAGATGCAGCTCATTCCACACTCTCACCACTCTCTGAATGAAGAAGTTCCCTCTAATCCTTTCCCCTTTCACCCTGAAGCTGTCCTCCTGTAATTTATCTCTCCTAATGTATGTGGAAAGAGCCTATTCGCATTTACCCTCTCTATACCCCTCAGAGTTTTGTAAACCTCTTTGAAATCTCCCCGCATTCTTCTGCGCTCCAAGGAATAAAGTCCTAACCTGTTCAATCATTCCCTGTAACTCAACTCCTGAAGACCCAGCAACATCCTAGTAAATCTTCTCTGCACTTTTTCAACCTTACTGATATCCTTCCCATAGTTCAGTGACCAGAACTGCACACAATACTCCATATTTGGCCTCACCAATGTCTTATACAATCTCACCATAACATCCCAACTCCTATACTCAGTACTTTGATTTATGAATGCCAGGATGCCAAAAGCCTTCTTTACAACCCTGTTTACCTGTGACGCCACTTTCAGGGACCTATGTATCTGAACTCCCAGATCCCTTTGTTCCTCCGCCCTCTTCAGTGCTCTACCGTTTATTGTGTATGTCCTACCTTGATTTGTCATTCCAAAATGGAACACCTCACACTTGTCAGCATTAAATCCCATCTGCCATTTTCTGGCCCATTCTTCCAGTTGGTCCAGATCCCACTGCAAGCTTTGAAAGCTTTCCTCGCTATCCACAACGCCTCCATCTTAGCGTCAGCCACAAACCTGCTGATCCAATTTATCACATTATCATCTAGATCATTGATATAGACAACAAACAACAATGGTCCCAGCACAGATCCCTGAGACACACCACTGGTCACAGGCCTCCAGTCTGAGAAGCAATCATCCACTACCACTCTCTGTTTTCTCTAACACAGCCAATTCGAATCCAGTTTACAACCTCTCCATGGATACCTAGTGTCTGAACCTTTAGAACTAACCTCTTATGTGGGACCTTGTCAAAGGCCTTACAAAAGTCAATGTAGACAACATCCACAGCCTTTCCTTCATATGCATTCTTGGTAACCTCCTCGAAAAACACTACAGGATTCATTAAACACGATCGACCATGAACAAAGCCATGCTGACTATCTTTAATCAGCCCTTGGCTCTCCAAATCCTTCTATATCTGATCTCTCAGAACACCTTCCGATAATTTACCTACTACTGATGTCAGGCTTACTGGCCTGTAATTACCTGGTGTACTTTTGGAACCTTTTTCAAACAACGGAACAACATGAGCTACCCTCCAATCCTCCGGCATTTTAAATATTTTCTGCCAGGGCCCCTGCAATTTCTACATTAGCCTCTCTCAAGGTCCAAGGAAATATCATGTCAGGCCCGGGGGAATTTATCTACCTTTATTTGCTGTAAGGCAGCAAGCAGCTTCTCCTCTTTAATCTCTATATGTTCCCTGATACTACTGCTTGTTTTACATAAATTACATAATTTATGTAATTACATAAACGCTATGCCAGTTTCCTGAGTAAATACTGGTGCAAAAAAACTGTTTAAGATCGCCCCATCTCATGAGGCTCCACACATAGACGACCACTCTGATCTTCTAGGGGACCAATTTTGTCCTTTACTATCCTTTTACTCTTAATATACTTGTAGAAACCCTTTGGGTTTACCTTCACATTATCTGCCAAAGCAACCTCATGTCTTCTTTTTGCCTTCCTGATTTCCTTCTTTAGTATTCGCTTACAATTTCTATACTCTTCAAGTACCTCATTTGTTCCTTGTTGCCTATACCTCCTAAACACCTACTTAACCAGATCGCCAATATCCATTGAAAACCAAGGTTCCCTATGCCTGTTAACTTTGCCTTTAATCCTGGCAGGAACATGCAAACTGTGCACTCTCAAAATTTCACCCTTGATGGCGTTCCACTTACTGAACACATCCTTGCCAGAAAACAACTTATCCCAATCCACTCTTCCTAGATACTCTCTCATTTCCACAAAATTCGCCCTTCTCCAATTCAAAACCTTAACTGGTGGACTAGTCCTATACTTATCCATAATTATCTTGAAACTAATGACATTATGGTCACTGGACCCAAAATGTTCACCTACACATACTTCTGTCACCTGACCTGTCTGGTTCCCTAATAGGAGATCAGGTACTGCACCCTCTCTCGTTGGTACCTCAATATATTGATTTAGAAAACTTTCCTGAACACATTTGACAAACTCCACACCATCTAACCCTTTCTCAGAATTGGCGTCCCCGTCAATATGTGGAAAGTTAAAATCCCCTACTATTACAACTTTTTGTTTCTTACATCGGTCTGCTACCTCTCTGTAGATTTGCTCCTCCAATTCTCTCTGACTATTGGGCGGTCTATAATACAACCCTATTCGTGTGGTCACACCTTTCCCATTCCTCAGCTCCACCCATATGGCCTCTGTAGATGAGCCCTCCGGGCTGTCCCGTCTACGCACAGCTGTGATATTCTCCCTGACTAGTAATGCCACTTTTCCCCCTTTCATCCCTTCCCTCTATCACGTCTGACACAATGGAAACCCAGAACATGAAGCTGCCAGTCCTGCCCCTCCTGCAAACCAAGTCTTACTAATAGCAATAATGTCAATATCATCATGCCAATCCACACCCTAAACTCATCTGCCTTACCTACAATACTCCTCGTATGGAAATAGATGCACCTGAGAACATTTCTATCATGTACAAACCTTTGATATCTGTCTATACAAGCAGTCCTCGCATGACCCTTATCCTCCTCCACCTCACTATCTGCTCTACCACTCTGGCTCCCCTCCCCCGCAATCTAGTTTAAAACCCCAGGAGCAGAACTTGCTAACCTACCGGCAAGGATGTTAGTCCCCCTCCAGTTCAGGTGCAAACTGTCCAACTCGAACAGGTCCCAACTCCCCTGGAAGAAAGCCCAATTGTCCAGAAACATGAACCCCTCCCTCATGCACCATCCCCTCAGCCACGTATTTAGCTGCATAATCTTCCTATTTCTAGCCTCACTAGCACGTGGCATGGGTAGCAATGCACCTGTGAGATCTCACTTTTCCATCCCCCTTTCATCCTCTGGCCTCTCTGTTCCCACTCCCCCTTCCGTTCAACTGTTGGATGTCTCCTCAGCATCCACCTTCCTCCTGTGGGATCTCTATTCACCATCACACTTTCTCGTGTGGTGCCTCTCTTCTCCATACCCCTTCCTCCCGTGGGCTCTCTCTACCCATCCCTGTTCCTCCTGTGGGATCTCTCTTCCACATCCCCCATCCTCCTGTGGGTCCTCTGTTCCCATCCCTCACTCATCTTGTGAGATCTCCCTTCTACATCCCCATTCCAGCTTTTGGTTCGCTCGTCCATCCGACCACCTCCTGTGGGCTCTCTCTTCACCATCCCCCTTCCTTCATTTGGGCCTCTGTTCTCATTCCTCTCTTCCTGTGGCATCTGTCTTTCTTATCTCCCTTCCTCCTGTGGGATCTCTATTCCCATCCCCCTTCCTCCTGTGGGATCTCACTTCCTCATCCCCCTTCCTCCTGTGGGAACTCTTTTCCCCATCCCCTTACTCCTGTAGGGCCTCGGTTCGAATATCCGCCACTTCCTGTCGGATCTCTCTTCGGTATGCTCCATCCTCCTGTGGAATTTCTCTTCCCCATCCCCCTTCATCCTGTGAGATCTGTCTTCCCAAACCCTCTTCCTCCTGTGGGATCTCTCTTCCCCATCCCCCTTTCTCCGGTGGGATTGCTTTTCCCCTTCCCCTTTCCACCTGTGGGATCTCTCTTCCCCTTCCCACATCCTCCTGTGAGATATCCCTTCCCCATCCCTCTTCATCCTGTGAGATCTGTCTTCCCAAACCCTCTTCCTCCTGTGGGATCTCTCTTCCCCATCCCTCATCCTGCTGTGGGATCGCTCTTCCACATCCCCATTCCTCCTGTGGGATATCCCTTCCCCATCCCACTTCCTCCTGTGGGGTCTCTCTTCCCCATCCCCCATTCTCCGGTGGGATTGCTTTTCCCCTTCCCATTTCTCCGGTGGGATTGCTTTTCCCCTTCCCCTTTCCTCCTGTGGGATATCCCTTCCCCATCTCCCTTCCGCCTGTGGGAGGTCTCTACCCATTCGCCATTCCGCCTGAGTGAATTCTCCACCCCACACCTCTTGATAGAATCATAAAATCATAAAACACCAGCGTACAGAAAACAAGCCATTCGGCCCTTCTGCTCTGTGCCAAAACTTTATTCCACTTGTCCCATTGACCTGCACCCAGTCCATAACCCTCCAGTCCTCTCCCATCCATGTATCTATCCAATTTATTCTTAAAGCTTAAGAGTGAGTCCACATTTTCCACATCAGATGGCAGCTCGTTCCACACTCTCACCACTCTCTCAGTGAAGAATTTCCCCCTAAACCTTTCCCCTTTCACCCTGAAGCCAAGTCCTCTTGTAATTTTTCTCTCCTAATCTATGTGGAAAGAGCCCATTTGCACCTACCCTGTCTATACCCCTCAGAGTTTTGTAAACTTCTATTATATCTCCCCTCATTCATCTGTGCTCCAAGGAATAAAGTCCTAACCTGTTCAATCTTTCCTTGTAACTCAACTCCTGAAGACCGGGCAACATCCCAGTAAATCTTCTCTGCACTCTTTCAATCTTACTGATATCTTTCCGACAGTTAGGTGACCAGAACTGCACACAATATTTAAAACTTGGCCTCACCAATGTCCTATACAAACTCAACATAACATCCAACTCCTATACTCAATACTTTGATTTATGAATGCCAGGATGCCAAAAGCCTTCTTTACAACCCTGTCTCCCTGTGACGCCACTTTCAGGGACTTATGTATCTAATCCCCCTGATCCCTTTGTTCCTCCACACTCCTCAGTGCCCTACCATTTACTGAGTATGTCCTACCTTGATTTGTCCTTCCAAAATGCAACACCTCACACTTGTCTGCATTAAAGTGGTGACTAGTGGTGTGCCTCAGGGATCTGTACTCGGTCCAATGTTGTTTGTCATATACATTAATGATCTGGATGATGGGGTGGTAAATTGGATTAGTAAGTATGCAGGTGATACTAAGATAGGTGGCGTTGTGGATAATGAAGGTTTTCAAAACTTGTTGTTCAAAGATTTAGGCCAGTTAGAAGAGTGGGCTGAAAGATGGCAGATTGAGTTTAATACTGATAAGTGTGAGGTGCTACATTTTGGTAGGAATAATCTAAATAGGACATACATGGTAAACAGTAGGGCATTAAGGAATGCAGTAGAACAGAGTGATCTTGGAATAATGATGCATAGTTCCCTGAAGGTGGAATCTCATGTGGATAGGGTGGTGAAGAAAGCTTTTGGTATGCTGGCCTTTATAAATCAGAGCATTGAGTATAGGAGTTGGGATGTAATTGTGGAGTATTGTGTACAGTTCTGGTCACCGAATTATAGGAACAATGTCAACAATATAGAGAGAGTACAGAGGAGATTTACTAGAATGTTACTTGCGTTTCAGCACCTAAGTTACAAGGAAAAATTGAACAAGTTAGTTCTTTATTCTTTGGAGCGTATAAGGTTGAGGGGGGACTTGATAGAGCTATTTAAAATTATGAGGGGGATAGATAGAGTTGACGTAGATAGTCTTTTTCAATTGAGAGTAAGGGAGGTTAGAACAAGAGGGAATGAGTTGAGAGTGAAGGGGCAAAAGTTTAGGGGTAACACGAGGGGGAACTTCTTTACTCAGAGAGTGGTAGCTGTGTGGAATGAGCTTCCAGTAGAAGTGGTAGAGGCATTTTCGATTTTGTCATTTAAAAAAAATTGGATAGGTATATGGACAGGAAAGGAATGGAGGCTTTTGGGCTGAGAGCAGATCGGTGGGACTAGGTGAGAGTAAGCGTTCGGCATGGACTAGAAGGGCCGAGATGGCCTGTTTCCATGCTGTAATTGTTAAATGGTTATAAGTTATATGTTATAAATTCCATCTGCCATTTTCTGGCCCATTTTTCCAATTGGTCCAGATCCCTCTGCAAGCTTTGAAATCCTCCCTCGCTGTCCACAACGCCTCCATCTTAGTGTCATCAGCAAACCTGCTGATCCAATTTATCACATTATCATCTAGATCATTGATATAGACAACAAACAACAATGGTCCTAGCACAGACCCTTGAGGCCCACAACTAGTCACAGTCATCCAGTCTGAGAAGCAATCATCCACTATCACTCTCTGTCTTCTCCGACTCAGCCAATTTTGAATCCAGTTTACAACCTCTCCATGGATACCTTGTGTCTGAACCTTTTGAACTAACTTATTACGTGGGACCTTGTCAAAGGCCTTACTAAAGTTCATGCAGACAACATCCACAGCCTTTCCTTCATATGCATTCTTGGTAACCTTCTCAAAAAACACTACAAGATTCATTAAACATGATCTACCAGATACAAAGCCATGTTGACTAGCTTTTATCAGCCCTTGACTGTCCAAATCCTTGTATATCCGATTTCTCAGAACAACTTCTGATAATTTACCTACTACTGATGTCAGGCTTACTGACCTGTAATTACCTGGTGTACTTTTGGAGCCTTTTTCAAACAATGGAACAACATGAGCTACCCTCCAATCCTCCGGCACCGCACCCGTGGCTGAGGACATTTTAAATATTTCTGCCAGGGCCCCTGCAATTTCTACACTAGTCTCTCTCAAGGTCCGAGGAAATATCATGTCAGTTCCGGGGGATTTATCTACCTGTATTTACTGTAAGGCAGCAAGCAGCTCCTCCTCCTTAATGTCTATTAAGCACAGAGTCGACTGTACTTCCTTAGAAGGTTGGCGTCATTCAATGTCTGTAGTGAGATGCTGAAGATGTTCTATAGGTCAGTTGTGGAGAGCGCCCTCTTCTTTGTGGTGGCGTGTTGGGGAGGAAGCATTAAGAAGAGGGACGCCTCACGTCTTAATAAGCTGGTAAGGAAGGCGGGCTCTGTCATGGGCAAAGTACTGGAGAGTTTAATATCGGTAGCTGAGCGAAGGGCGCTGAGTAGGCTACGGTCAATTATGGAAAACTCTGAACATCCTCTACATAGTACCATCCAGAGACAGAGAAGCAGTTTCAGCGACAGGTTACTATCGATGAAGTGCTCCTCAGACAGGATGAAGAGGTCAATACTCCCCAATGCCATTAGGCTTTACAATTCAACCGCCAGGACTTAAGAACTTTTTAAAAGCTATTATTAATGCTTTTTGAGATAGTGATTTAGATGCATATCATATTTTTACTGAGTTAAGTATTGTATGTAATTAGTTTTGCTACAACAAGTGTATGGGACATTGGAAAAAAAGGTTGTATTTCCCCATGGGGATGAATAAAGTATCTATCTATCTATCTATCTATCTATATGTTCCATGACACTACTGTTTGTTTGCCTTAATTCCATATCCGCTATGCCAGTTTCCTGAGTAAACACTGACGCAAAAAACTGTTTAAGATCTCCCCCATCTCTTGAGGCTACACACATAGACGACCACTCTGATCACCTAGGGGACCAATTTTGTCCTTTACTATCCTTTTACTCTTAATATACTTGTAGAAACCCTTTGGGTTTACCATCACATTATCTGCCAAAGCAACTTCATGTCTTCTTTTTGCCTTCCTGATTTCCTTCTTTAGTATTCCCTTACATTTTCTATACTCTTCAAGTACCTCATTTGTTCCTTGTTGCCTATACCTGCTAAACACTTACGTAAACACTATGCTTGATAACTTTGCCTTTAATCCTGGCAGGAACATGCAAACTCTGCACTCTCAAAATTTCGCCCTTGAAGGCGTTCCACTTACTGAACACATCCTTGCCAGAAAACAACTTATCCCAATCCACTCTTCCCAGATCCTCTCTCGTTTCCACAAAATTGGCCCTTCTCCAATTCAGAACCTTAACTGGTGGACCAGTCCTATCCTTATCCATAATTATCTTGAAACTAATGACATTATGGTCACTGGACCCAAAATGTTTGCTTACACATACTTCTGTCACCTGACCTGTCTGGTTCCCTAATAGGAGATCAGGTACTGCACCCTCTCTCGTTGGTACCTTCAATATATTGATTTAGAAAACTTTCCTGAACACATTTGACAAACTCCACGCCATCTATCCCTTTCTCAGAGTGGGAGACCCAGTCAATATGTGGAAAGTTAAAATCCCCTACGATTACAACTTTCTTTTTCTTACATTGGTGTGCAAACTCTCTACAGATTTGCTCCTCCAATTCTCTCTGCCTATTGGACAGTCTATAATACAACGCTATTAGTGTGGTCACACCTTTCCCGTTCCTCAGATCCACCCATATGGACTCTGCAGATGAGCCCTCTGAGCTGTCCCGTCTATGCACAGCTGTGAGATTCTCCCTGACTGGTATTGCCACTTCTCCCCCTTTCATCCCTCCCCCCTATCAAATCTGAAACAACGGAACCTCAAAACATGAAGCTGCCAGTCCTGCCCTCCTGCAAACCAAGTCTTACTAATAGCAATAATGTCGATATCATTCTGCCAATCCACACCCTAAACTCATCTGCCTTACCTATAATACTCCTCGTATGGAAATAGATGCACCTGAGAACATTTCTATCACGTACAAACCTTTGATATCTGTCTATACAAGCAGTCCTCGCATGACCCTTATCCAACTCCACCTCACTATCTGCTCTAACACTCTGGTTCCCCTCCCCCTGCAATCTAGTTTAAAACCCCCGGAGCAGAACTTGCTAACCTACCGGCAAGGATGTTAGTCCCCCTCCAGTTCAGATGCAAACTGTCCAATTCGAACTGGTCCCACCTCCCGTGGAAGAAATTCCAATTGTCCAGAAACATGAACCCCACCCTCATGGTCCATCTCCTCAGCCACGTATTTAGCTGCATTATCTTCCTATTTCTAGCCTCATTAGCACGTGGCACGGGTAGCAATCCACCTGTGAGATCTCTCTTCCCCATTTACCTTCCTCCTGTAGCATCTCTCTTCCCCATTACCCATCCTCTTGTGGGATCTCTCTTCCCCAAACCCCTTCCTCCCAAGGGATCTCTCTTCCCAATCCTTTACATCGGGTGGGATCACTCTTCCCCATCCCACTTCCTCCCGTGACATTTATTTTCCCCATCCCTCTTCCTCCTATGGGAACTCCCCTACTCATCCCCCAACCTCCTGTATGATCTCGCTTCCCCATCCCACTTGCTCCGGTTGGATCTCTTTTCCCCATCTCCCTTCCTCCTGTATGATCTCGCTTCCCCATCCCCCTTCCTCCTGTGGGATCTCTCTTCCCCATCCCCCTTCCTCCTGTTGGATCTCACTTCCCCATCTCCCTTCCTCCTGTGGGATCCCTCTTCCCCGTCCCCCTTCCTCCTGTGGGATCTCTCTTCCCCATCCCCCTTCCTCCTGTGGGATCTCTCTTCCCCATCCCCCTTCCTCCTGTGGGATCTCTCATCCCCATCCCCCTTCCTCCTGTGGGATCTCTCATCCCCATCCCCCTGCCTCCTGTTGGATCTCTCTTCCCCATCTCCCTTCCTCCGGTGGGATTTCTTCTCCATCCCCCTTTCTCCAGTGCGGCCTCTATTCCCTCCCCCCCCAACTTCCTGTGGGGTCTCTCTTCCCCATCCCCCTCCCTCCAGTGGGATATCTCTTCT
The DNA here is from genome assembly GCF_048418815.1 of Hemitrygon akajei. Classification (NCBI taxonomy): domain Eukaryota; kingdom Metazoa; phylum Chordata; class Chondrichthyes; order Myliobatiformes; family Dasyatidae; genus Hemitrygon; species Hemitrygon akajei. Next base: position 1,428,691 of record NW_027332004.1, on the reverse strand, counting down.
CCAATGACCTTCCTTCTTTGGGATTGCTCGTCCATCCGAAATCTTCCTGTGGGCTCTCCCTTCCACATCCCCCTTCCTCCTGTATGATCTCTCTTCACCATTCTCAATCCTCCTGTGGGATGTCCCATCCCCATTCCCCTTCCTGCTGTGGGCTCTCTCCTCCCCATCAAAATCCTGCTGTTGGATCCCTCTTCCTCATCCCCCTTTCTTCCTGTGGGATCTCTCTTCCCCATTCCTTCCTGCTGTTGGATCTCCATTCCCCTTCCCCCTTCTTCCTGTGGGATCTCTCTTTCCCAAACCCCTTCCTCCCTTCGGATTTCTCTTCCCCACCCGCCTTCCTCCTTTGGGATCACTCGTCCATCTAACTTCCTCCTATGGGATCTCTCTTTCCCATTCCCCTTCCTCCTCTGGTATCTCACTTCCCCATCACCCCTTCCTCCCATGGGATCTCTCTTCCCCATCAGCCTTCCTCCTTTGGGATCACTCGTCCATCCGACTTCCTCCTGTGGGATCTGTCTTCCCCATCCCCCTTCCTGCTGTGGGTCCGATGTTCCAATGCCCCCTCTTCCTGTGGGATCTCTGTTTTCCCATCTCCATTCCTCCTGAGGTATTTCTGCTACTCATCCCCCATCCTCCTGTATGATCTCTCTTCCCCATCCCTCCTCTTTCTATCGGATCTCTCTTCCCCATGCTCTTTCCTCATGTGGGATTTATCTTCCCCACCCCATTTCTTCCTAGTGGATTTCCCTTCCCTATACCCCTTCCTCCTGTGGTATCTCTCTTCTCCATCCCCCTTCCTCCTGTGGGATCTCTCTTTCCCATCCCCCTTCCTCCTGTGGGATCTCTTCCCCATCCCCCTTCCTCCTGTGGGATTTCTCTTCCTCATCCCCCTTCCTCCGGTGGTATCTCTCTTCTCCATCCCTTTAGCTCGGTTGGTTCTATTTCGTTGTGTCCCATTGACATTTCTGCATTTCGGTCAGGAACACTTTTTTCTCCATCGGGGAATGAGAGAGATTATGTGGAGTTAACAGGGTCACACCGACAGACTAAATTACCGACACTTGGTGAATACGCTGGAGCTGGGCAGTGAGGGACATTGACATTGATGGGAACTCTGATCAGTGATTTACTGAAGGGTTTAATGTTTTCCTGAAATATCCAAGTGAGAGAAATTCCCCAGACCCACGGTTTGAATCACATTGTTCATCAATCTGTCTGTTTGTGTTTAGACTCGAGTGGAATGACCTGGGAGATTTAGGAGTGAAACTGGTGACTGCGGCTCTGAGGAACCCAGAGTGTAAAATACAGAAACTGTGGTAAGTACCAGACTGTGGGAGATTGTGTTTACAGTCACTGGGTGTCTGACACTGAACATTAATGTGATCAGTAATTGTGTTACTGATAAACACTGGGGATTTGTCCCGTCTCCTGTCTCTCTGTGTCCTTTACCCTCACTCTCTCTCATCTCCAGGCTGACCCGTGTCGGTCTCACAGATTCTGGTGCCCAGGATCTCATCTCTGCTCTCAGTACAAACCCATCACTGACGGAGCTGAACCTGAGTAATAATAAACTGGGAGATTCAGGAGTGAAACTGGTGTCTGCGGCTCTGAGGAACCCGGAGTGTAAAATACAGAAACTGGGGTAAGTACCAGACTGTGGGAGATTGTGTTTACAGTCACTGGGTGTATGACACTGAACATTAATGTGATCAGTAATTGTGTTACTGATAAACACTGGGAATTTGTACCGTATCCTGTCTCTCTGTGTCCTTCACCACCACACTCTCTCTCATCTCCAGGCTGAGGAAAGTCGGTCTCACAGATTCTGGTGCAGAGGATCTCGTCTCCGATCTCGGTACAAACCCATCACTGACGGTGCTGGACCTGAGATACAACTCACTGACAGACCGATCTGTCCCCGCTCTCCGCAGTCTCATACTGTCCCTCCTGAGTCTGAAGCGGATCGAGTGAGTGTTTGTGTTAATGTTCAATGTGATAAAATATCAGCAGATCAGCAGGTTTTCTGGTTATATTTGTCTGCGAGTGTTGCTGAACACATTAACCCCAGTCCCCTGTTACTGACACTGTTGTGTAATCTGTTTATTTCATCTTTATTCTCCCATCTGTTCCAGGCTGAGGGGGAATCCATTCATTGAGACCCAGGGAGGAAGGAACTGAGATCTCTGCAGGAAGCCACACCTGGACTGAGTGTGATCGTGTGAACATCTGAATGTGTGAACATCCCCGCCTGCGGGATGGTGACATTTTGGCCGATTCCCTGCCCTCCCCTTTAACTCCCGCCCTTACCATTAATGGCCGCGCGCAGGGGCTGATTCCCAACGGTTTTAACGGAACCGGCTCGGGCCTCGCGCTGTGTGTCGCTCGGAGCGTTCCAGCAGTGACGTGTTTCCGCCTGCTGTCCGGCGGGGCAGCTTCCGCCAGATGTGCGTGATCGAATCTCCCCCACAAGACACCCCAGAGAAATGGGACCCGTCTGCACCGTTCCATCACTCAGTTAATCCCACCCTGCAAAATCTCACTTCAGGGACTCCCGGGAGAGTGGGATGTCTGCAATAGAGTAGCTCCTTTTGCAGCCAGCCAGCTAGTTTAAATAGCGTTAGCTACGCTAATGAACAAATGACACCAGTTAATCTCACCCTCAATAGTGCTTTAACCCACCATGGGGCAATAGAAAAGTCACTGTGGCAAACAGCGCAGTGAGCAACACTGTCATTATTCCTAACCCCTATTAGGCAGGGGTACACCTCAGTGTAGTCTGTGGTGCAGTATGTTTTATATTTTATTTTTTGAATCTCTCTCCTCTCTCTCTCTCTCTCTCCTCTCTCTCTCTCTCTCTCTCTCTCTCTCTCCTCTCTCTCTCTCTCTCTCATCTCTCTCTCTCCTCTCTCTCTCTCTCCTCTCTCCTCTCTCCTCTCTCCTCTCTCTCCTCTCTCCTTCTCTCCTCTCTCTCTCTCTCTCTCTCTCTCTCTCTCTCTCTCTCTCTCTCTCTCTCTCTCTCTCTCTCTCTCATCCTCTCTCTCTCTCTCTCTCTCTCTCTTCTTCTCCTCCTCCTCCTCCTCCTCCTCCTCCTCCTCCTCCTCCTCCTCCTCCTCCTCCTCCTCCCACCCCCCTCCCCCCCCCCTCTTCCCCCCTCACAAATTGCTTTTCTGGATATTGTATATAATTCGCGGGCATCAGGGGCCCGCTATCAATATGCGGGAGACTCCTGCAACTTCCGGGAGAGGTGGGATGTCTGACGCTTCACTTGAAATGGCCGCTGGGGAGGGAGTGATGGCTTTGGTAGAAGTGAGCACAAGAGAGGGAGGGACGCGCTGATTTAAAATGGGTGAATCCTTGGTTAATGTGGCCGCCAGGGATGGAGTGAGACATTGACTTACAATGGCCACTGTCACACTCAGAATCTATGGCGAATGAACATGCGGTGCCCATGGATACAATCCCAGGATCCAGTGTGTTATTGATTGTAATAACAGTATTTTAATTTGTGCTTTATATAGTCATATGTATTGTATATATGTTTAATTCTAATAATGTTGTCATTGAATAAACTAATGCATTATCTCAGATATTCACACATACACATATACATGTGGGTTTTGTGGAGGAGGGGTGAGGGGTTTGGGAGGAAGAGGAGTGATGGGACGAGGAGTGGACTGATGAGACGGTGAGTGTGGCGAAGTCACTGACTCAGTAGGGGACGGAAAGGGGAGGAGCGGAAGTTCCTGTCACAAACTGGTGGCCGACATGGAGAAGAGAAGACGGGGTGAGGAGGAGTGAAATGACAGGGAGCGGGAGTGATGGGACGGGAGGGAGTGGTCTGATTGGACAGGATGGAGGGTGTGGGGGAGTGACTTTTTCAATAATGGAGGATGAATGGGTGGTGACATTTCCTTCGCAAATAAGACGAGCTGCAAAAAAGTGGGGCGTGCGCGGGAGAAAGGGGGAGCGGGGTCGGGGACGTGGTCAGGGCTGATGGGTCGGAGAGTTCATTGTCTCAACGAGGGAGAGGGGAGCGACTCACTCAACGGACGGGGGAGAAGGGATTGGGTGGGGGAGCAAAATCTCCCATCAGAAAATGTCCATCACCCATGTGCTGGATGGTGGGAGAAAGGGGAAGGGGTCAGAGAGGGGAAAGGGTGTCAGGAGTGATGGGGTGAGTAGGGGAGTGAATCACTGGGTAACAGAGAGAGAGAAAGAGGGCGATGAGGAGAGGTGAAGATTGGCATCGCAAAATGGCAGCCCCAACCAGCATACGATGCAGAGCATCGAGATGGCGGGGAGAGAGGGAACGGGTTTGCGAGTGATGGGATGGGATGGAGGGTGACAAGATGGTGAGTGTGAGGGAGTGACACACTTCGAGGTGGAGGAAGTGGGAAGGAGGGTCTGACTGTCAACAAATGGCTGTCAGCAGAAGGTTAAATGGAGAGTCAGGAGATCCTGCACCGAGGGGAAGGAGAGGAGGGATGAGGAGATGAGATTGAATAAACAGGGAGGGCAGTGAGTTGAAGGTGAGGAAAAGGGTTTGCCCCATTCTATGATGCGGGGAGAGCGGTTGTCAATGGTAACCATCACAAAATGGCCGCCAGCCAGAGTGAGATGGTCGGTGATCGAGGGGACAGAGAGCGGAGTCTTTCAGGAGTTACGGGAGCCGAGGGTGGGAGAGGGCGGCTCGTAACAAGGGAGACGGAACTGGGGGGTTTCCACGGGGGAGGAATGTGACTACGGGAAGAGGCTAGCACCGTTACCCTCCCCTCCCCTCCTCAGTCTCGAAAGTCCTGCTTTGACTTTTCTTTCGGGCTGAGCCTCAGATCGCTCGGCCCGAATCCTTCAGACTGTCCCGTGGAGTGGGGGAACGTGTCGTCACTGGAGCCCGTCAAAGGCAGGAGTGGGCACCGGCTTGCCAGAGAAGACGGAGGCGAGGTCTGGCGGTGCGGGCTGGTTGGTGTGGATTACTACCATTTTCTGCAGGGGAGGGGTCAGATTGAGGAAGGGAGGGGAGAAAGATAAAATGAGGAGAGGAGATTAGATCCACTGTCCGCTCTGTACCCTCTTCTCTTGCCATCTCTTCCCCCACCTCTCTCTCACCACCCTATCCTCTTCTTTCCACCCCACTCCCCACCATATCCTCCTCTCTCACCACCCCCCCACCCTATCCTATCTCCAACTCTCTCCGCACCCTTTTATTCCTTTTCTGCCCCATCACTCTCTACCCCTCCCGCTCTCTTGCTCCCTCCCCATCCTCT